>NC_142772.1:38873848-39200098 GCF_988280905.1 Pimephales promelas
AAATAGTCTTTATAAATCTCTATAACGATGAATCTGTTCAGTCCAATACTGCATAATTTCAGAGTTCACTTGTCATGTTACAAATCCCGATCCCGATGTGAAACCAAATAACTAGATCATATCTATAATTTCTGTACATAAGGTGTCAAACATTGTAGAGGATTTACTTTAGTAAAATCACGGACATTACCACAGGTCTTATTTCGAAGACATTATTCACAGCAGTTCAAGGTGTAACACACATTTGGATTTGTCCAAATAGCTCGTCTTGCACTCCAGTGAGAAGCTAGACAGGACTAAGCTTGAACCTTGTTTGTTTGATGGCGTCACTAAGATGGTCCACCAGTGGGTCTGTTGAGGAACTCCTGAATCTCTCTGTTGAGCTGCTCATTGCGCGTGAGAGCTTCGTCCCTGCTGCGTTCTGTGTTGCGCAGTAAGATCTCTAATCCAGCGCTGCGGCGGCTCTCTGCCTCTAGTGCTGCCTGCAACTCTACCACTGTAGCGCTCAGCTCTTTGTTCTTCTGCTGGAGACTAAAGGTACAAACACACACACAATATACATTTATATATTATCAACATTAATAATAATTGTTCTAAATCAGTATATTAGAACGATTCCTGAAGGATCATGGGATGTTAAACTTCAGTCCTGGAGGGCCACTGTCCTGCAGAGTTTAGCTCCAACCCTAATTTAACACACTTGAACAAGCTAATCAATGTTTTCAGGATTACTAAAGAGTTTTTGTCAGGGTTGGAGCTAAACTCTGCAGGACGGTGGCTCTGAGAAATATAGCCAAGATACATTCGTTTTTGTCTTTGGATGATGCTAGAGACTCATTCATGCTTTTATCTCCTCTCATCTTGATTATAATGCTATTTACACTGGCCTAAGGGCTCTATTGCAAAGCTACAATTGAAACAAAATGCAGCAGCCAGAGTATTAATGAAATTAAAAAGGAGAGAACATATTACACCGGTTTTAATGGAATTACATTGGCTACCAGTTCACCAAAAGATTAATTTTAAGGTTCTTTTATTAGTTTATAAAACTCAGCACAATCTGACCCCTTTATATATTTCAGACGATCTGTCGAGATATGATCCAAATCGTAGATTAAGATCTTCTAATGGTAATCTTCTAACTTTATACAGTTAATCATATACGATCAGGTGGTGCATCTTTTAGTCACTATGCTCCAAAAAAAAATTTTGGAATTTTTTTACCAAATGAAGTGAAAGAGGCTACTAGCATTCATATTTTAAAAGTCAGGTCAAGACATACCTTTTTAAAGTTGCTTATCAGTAAAACAATATTATGTGAAGTTGTGTATAAGTTTTTTTTGTTTGTTATTTTTATAGATTTTTTCATGATATTGCGAACTTAAAATATATGAAATAAATGAAAAGTGCTCTTTAAATGTTTATTATTAAATTATTATTATTAATATAGGCCTATAATATTTTATTTATTACAAAATTCAACAATAGTGTTCTGTTTGGTTGCTATATGGTTTCTAGGTAGTGTACTTACTTACTGGGCCACATAGAAAGAGCTCATTCCCAAGTCTCTGACATTCTGGCCCTTACATGTCATTATTTTGTCTGGCGTGCAAAAATCTATGTCTGAAGGATGTTTGTTCAAATCCCTGATTCTGAGCAAACACTGCTATTTACTGTGAGGCAATTAATGAACAGGTAAGGACTGTGCTATACCTGCTGATGATGTTGGTTGTGTCTGTGTTTTCTTGCTGTGCTGCGTTGCTTTTCTGTAGAGCAGGGTCGACTGGTGCTGCTGGTTTGTCTCTGCTCAAAGCCACCACTCTCTCGTTGTTTCTCGGCTGAGGTTTGGGCAGAGGGGATGTGCCCTGTGCCTGTGTTTTTGGAGCGTCTATCTGGTTGACTACAACATCGTACTCTGTGTCCTTTTGTCCATCCACTTTTTCCTTTTCACTTTTCTCGCCTGAAAATAGTGTCACTTTCTGCAGGTCGAGTAACTTAAAGATGTCCTCTGAGAATGTTTTCTCGTCATTCTCATTAAAGCTCTCCTGGAACCTGCTCCAACGATCCCAAGGCTCGCGGCCTGTTTTTACCACTGCTGGACAGCCCAAGCTGGGTAGAGTTTGGGTCCGCTTTCTGGGGCTGTCGGGCCACACGTCTATTGAGGGCGAAAATGAAGAGGAAGGAGAAAGAGGTGTGTCTTCTGACCCTGCTTCAGATGACCACTCGTCCCTCTTCTCGTCCTCGGGTGTGTCTACTTCCTCTTCCTCCGGAGATTCAGACAGGGAGGACACATCACACTTTGAGAAAAGAATGGTGCGATCATTTAAGAGGTACAGGTGTGAAAGTAATTATGTGAAATCTCCCAAAAAAAAAAAATGTAACCAGAAATGTATGTTTTCTTAAATATGAATAAATTGTTAATCTAAATTTCATTCCTACAGACAAAAAAAAACAAACATTTCCAACCATTTTTATGGCTTTTGTTTTATTTTTATTTATTTTAATAAATTACTTTATATACATTGTAATATCTAACTGCTTAAAAGTGAAAATTGTTTCAAAGAGCAATTTCTAGCTGAATATTTTAGAACTGGTTAAATATTTTAAAATGTTGAAATTGCCTGTTATTTCCAAGCATAATAATAATTCTATATAGAACTTGTATACACTAGTTCAACGAGTAAGAAATTAATATTTTTACTCAGCAAGGACATTCAATTTAAAAGAAATAAAATAAATAAATAAATAGAATAAATATAAATAAATAATAAAAAAAAATAATTAAACAATTAAATTATATTTTAAAATTATTAATATTAATTATTAATATTATTAATTTTTAATATATCAAAACAATAATAATAATATTAATAATAATAAAATAAAATAAACAATATTACTATTTTTCAAACAAATTAACAGTAGTGTATATTTAAAATCTTTCATTATTTATTAATTTTACAGGACTACAAATCACAATTCGGAAATTGCCTGATATTTCTTAGTTTTCCATCTATATGTTAGATAATGTGATCGGTACCTCTGCAGACTCCCAGCCCACAAAGCTGCGAGGGTTACTGGTCTTCTTGCTTTTGTTTTTCTTGCTGGGAAGTGGAGACGGCTGCTTATCTTTGGAGGGTGGGAAAAGACGCTCATGGTGTCTGATCATAACCGTCATTACCTTCTGTATCATGGGAGTGCCTGTGTGTGTGAGCAAGAAGTGAGAACACAGAACCTTACCATTGCAATGTGTTAACCAATTACACCATACTTGTTATCTTATTCTTACTCGTTGCAGTCGAGTTGTTAAAGGTACAATATGTAGGATTTTTCTCCACTGGGAAACCTCTAACGTCTAACAATAATAAAGACGTATTTCGATGACGCAAAGCATTAAGTGGGTCACTGGTCTTCTTGCTTTTGTTTTTCTTGCTGGGAAGAGCAACCTTCCAAAGCTGCTTATCTTTGGAGGGTGGGAAAAGACGCTCATGGAGTCTGATCATAACCGTCATTACCTTCTGTACCATGGGAGCGCTTTTGTATGTGAGCAAGAGGTGAACACGGAACATTACCACTGCAATGTGTCAACCAATAACACCGTACTTGTTATCTCATTGCAGTCGAGGTGTTAAAGGTATAAAATGTAGGAATTTTTCGCCACCAGGGGTCGCCAACCTCTAACCAGAACCGGGGGGCGGCCAAAAGAGCATGGGGCGGCAGTGGCTCAGTGGTTCATGTAGGTTGTCTACAAATTGGAAGGTTGGCGACACCTGACCAAGTGTCGAGGTGTCCATGAGCAAGACACCTAACCCCAGATGCCTTGCATGGCTGACACCGCTGCCGGTGTATGAATGAATGGGTGAATCAATGTGAGGCAATATGTGCCATTGGTTCTGTGAAAGCGCTATATAAATGCATTTCCATTTACCATTTATATCTGGTAAATATATATTTTATATTTGATTAATTGGTTATTTTAAAAACAATGTTTTATAAGTCTTGGTATGGCAACTGACCCTTCATCATACTGATGGCGTCCTCCACTTGCGGTTTGAACAGGTTTACCCCCATCACTGTGGCCAGATTCTCTACACTCATCTTGTTCACCTTTGAGTTTTGCTGGACCTCAAAAAGGAATCTGCATTAACAAATATGGATATATGTCAGCATTTCACCAATTTTTTCCGTTTATCTGTTTTTACACTATTATATTAGCTCATACAGTACCTGCAGATGTAACTAAGGAGGTTGTAGTTCACTTTTGGCAGAAGGCTGATTTGTTTCTCCAACTTTTCTACGCCCTGGAATTGATTAGATTGCAATTAGTCAAATAATCCTTACTCGTCTGCTATACTGTCTTTGTGAATGTGATTCTCACAGCTGCAGTGGTGGCATCCAGCATCAGAGTGCTGTCAAGGAAGTCCTGATACTGGGTCCATGGCACAACAGGTTCAGGAAGCTCTCTGAGGTACAACTTGAGTAAGGACCCCACCGTGTGGACATCAGTGTCACTGCAAGGAGAAGATATAAATAAAGTTTGACCTTTTTTTTGACCTTTTTGTCATTATTACAGTCAACCATTCTTGTTTTCAGACAGAACATTTTTTTGTGCTTTAAAAAGTGAAAAAAAAGTTACTTGTCGAATGTGTATGTGCGTGTGTTGAACGGCAAGATCTCTGTTAGTCAGGACAGGATGTGGCTCAGCCACAGATCATCAATGTGTGCCAGGTTCCTCTGAAATACTGTGCTACTGTCACTCTAACTCATGCTTTTGCACATCTCTCTCTCTCTCTCTCTCTCTCTCTCTCTCTCTCTCTCTCTCTCTCTCTCTCTCTCTATCAGATCTAGTTAAAACTTTCTGGGTCAAACCCTTTACCTATGCAACTTCCTCAAAAGTCTGTGAAGACTATAGTGCTGTGTTTCACCATAAATGGTCATGCAGAGTGTGGTTATCCACATAAAAGCCCCATTCGCATGCATACTTTAAAGAACACTGCAAAAATAGAAGTCTGGAAACCAATGGTCATCTGACACAGGTACAAAAATCATATGAAAACGAAACATTTTAGTAGATTTATTTATGTAACATTTATTATGTACATTTACATTTATTATGCAATCTATTTCGAATATTTTTAGAAGTTCTTTATTGTTGGACATTTATTTAATCATTCGATTTATTTCATTATCTCTTCAAAGTAACCTGATGTAATTTCAAAATATATATATAATAATAATAAAAATACATTAAGTTTTTAACATATACACAATCATTCACAATGAAATTAATTCATTTATTCAGCAAGGACCCAGATTGAAAGTGACAGTAAAGACAAGACATTTATAATGTTACAAAATATTGTCTTAAATAATATTTTTTTGAGGTTGCAATAAGGATGCATTCAATTAGGTAAAGACATTACAATAGATTCATATTTCAAATATATGCTGCTCTTTTGAACTTCCTATTCATCAACTCTAAAATATTAACTGTTAACTGTTTTTAACATGTACTGTATAATAAGAAAAAATATTTCTTGAGCAGTAAATCAGCATATCAGAATAATTTCTGAAAGATCGTGTTACATTGAAAACTTGCTTAATGATACAAGTCTCCAGTGTCACATGATCACAGGAATAAATTACATTTTAAAATATATTAAAACAGTTATTTTAAATTGTAAGTATATTCAAAAAATAAATAAATAAATATATATATATATATATATATATATATATATATATATATATATATATATATATATATATATATATATGAACCCAACCCCAAAAGTTTGAAAAGTAGTGTACTATGGTAATATCATGGTATCCTTTAAAGTACCTAGTAAATGCCATGGTACGCGAATAGCTTACAATAATTATTCAGTAAAATGGTATAATAAGGCCTCACTGGATTCCATGAGGTGAAACCCAAAGGCCTACACTGCCTACTAGCTGCACAAATATATATATAAAAAAAAAATAAATTTAAATATTTTTTTATATATATGGGAGTTTACAGCAGTGACAAAGCTCTGCTGTGTAAATAAAACCGGACTGGACAACTAGTTTTCTGTAAGATTATACAGTGCAAGAGAGCCATTCTTTGCTGAATACGAGTTTGATAACTTACAAAGATGTGGATATAATCTGTGTGTCATCTGAAGGTCCTTGTCAGTTTTGTGATCTGAGCAAGACGCAAATGCTCCTTTTTCACTCAGGCACTAAAGCCGCTGTCAGTTAACTTGACAGATGAACGAGCGCATCGACTTTTTGTCACTTCAACTGTGATAAGACTTTACAGTTTTATTTATGCCGCCATCTTTGCAATTCCTTTAGCCACTGTCACTATGATCACAGTTGATAGATACAATTGCACGTTCATAGATACAGTGTTGTAAGCTGCTGTGTGAACAAGACATTTTGACTCTTAAATACTCAAATCATACTCAAAACTGTCCATGGTAAAAGACAAAAAGGATTTTGCTGGTATCATCAAGGATTTTTTAGCAAAAAAAAACAAAACAAGGAAGACACATTTCTAAAGCTATGTCATTTGAATTCATTCATATTAGCATACAAATTGAAAAGTCTTTGTGTTTTGTCTTTCATTCAAAAGACAACTGAAAACTCATCTCTTCGAGCACTTAACATAAAAAGAAATGTCTGAACTTTGTATTTTGAGCACTTCTTGCGTTGTTTTTGCCTCTTCACGATGACTCACATGGTTTAGTCCTCAGTTGTAAGACGCTTTGGATAAAAGCGTCTGCTAAATGACTCAATGTAAGTTACATTCATTTTTGTAGCCAGGGGCCTCTGGTTATCTTTAGGTGCTCCATATTGTAATGTTACCATTGCATACCATTACTGGCCTATGGTGGTACCACCATAATACTTTTTTGTAAACATGTGCTTTATTCAAATCAGTTGTCTACTGTTCTAGAGATGTGAAAGTTTACCTGGGGAAAGAGGGTCTTTCTCCAGCATCGAAGGCCTCTCTGAACTGCTTGACCTGGTTGTCCTGTCCTGGCAGGCGAAAGATGCCCTCCTCAATTAAACCATGCTCTCTGATGAATTCGGCACACTTCTCCACCAGGATGGGCACCTGTCGATGCCCAAATTTCTTCTCATACACCATGATGTCTGAAAGGCTCTTTCCAAATACTTTGAAGAAAGAAACATAACTCTTTTATTGCATAGCAGTGGCAGTCTATGGATTCATATCATTATGAATAGATCACCCTTTGGACATTATACATTAGACACACAGGATATGGTAAACAGGAGGCAAATGATTATAAATTGTGCTTCTTTAAGGGATAGTTCACCCCAAACAATTCTGCCATTCATTTCGTTACAAACCTACAAGACTTTCGATGAATTATTGAAACACATGAATTTGCGAAGAGCTTTCTGTCCCTCCAATGACAGATGCAACTACCACTTTGACGCTTCAAAAAGTTCACAAAGAGATCGTAAAACTAATCCATATGAATTGAGCGGTTTAGTCCAATTTTTTTGAAGAGACACTATTGCTTTAGGTAATATGATGAACAGATTGAATTTAGGCTTTTATTCACCGACTCACATATTAGTTATTAGTGGAAGCTCAAGCACGTTCGGTTGTCCCATGACACTCGATGTATACCCGTTACATCATAAGAAGAATGGGTAACACTTTTGAAGGGGTGTGCATAAGACTGACATGACACTGTCATAAACATGACATAACACCTGTCATGAACATGAAGGAGTCTTTATGAATGTTTATGACTGTTGTCATTAAGTGTCATTTGGTAAATTATGACACTTCTAATGCAAAGTTGACATTGTTTAAAATGTCTTTGTTATGACAACTTGACATTAACACAGACAGAAATGTCTTTGTTATGACAACTTGACATTAACCAAGAAATCACAACCTGTCACAAATATGTCATAACAGGTCTAATTATCAAACTTAAAGAAGTTATTTAGATTTGCGTTAACATTGCATTACCCTGTCATATGTGGTTGGTTTTGACTTTGGCCGTCATGACACCATTATAACTGTGACATGAATATTTTACTTGTCCTCAAGTAAAGTGGAACACATTGTACTAGTTATAAAGATGTCATTAGGGTTATTACACTGTCAAATGCTTTAACAACAGTGTCATTAAAATTTCCCCTTACCTCAAGTAAAGTGGAACACGTTGGACTAGTTATAAAGATGTCAGGTTGACAGGTTATGATTTCTTGGTTAATGTCAAGTTGTCATAATCAAGACATTTTTTTTTGTCTTGGTTAATGTCAAGTTGTCATAACAAAGAAAATTTAAACAAAGTCAACTTTGTGTTAAGCATTAAAAGTGTCATAATTTACCGAATGACACTTCATGACAACAGTCATAAACATTTATAAAGACTACTTCATGTTCATGAAAGGTGTCATGTCATGTTTATGACATTGTCATCTCAGTCTTATGCACACCCCTTCAAATAAAGTGTTACCCAGCCATCAGCACTGATCCTCAACAAACCCATCTCATACCGGCATGACTTCGAACTTGTGGACTGTGATGCTATTTTCTCCTGGAAACATTTTTTTTTTGCATTATTTTCCCGTTATCTCTGTAAAGCTGATCCCAAACAATCTGTATTGTAAAAAGTG
The DNA here is from genome assembly GCF_988280905.1 of Pimephales promelas. NCBI lineage: Eukaryota > Metazoa > Chordata > Actinopteri > Cypriniformes > Leuciscidae > Pimephales > Pimephales promelas. The sequence continues at coordinate 38,882,501 of NC_142772.1, forward strand.
CTATATAAGTAAATGTGACTTGACTTGACTTGTTGTGAAGGTTCATTCTCGTGTGTTAAGCAGCATGTTTTTGCTTCTGCAAGAACCAATGAGGCTCATTCTCGTGTTAAGCAGCATGTTTTAGTTCTGCAAAAACCAATGAGGTTTGTTCTCACGTGTCAAACATGTTCGGTTGACCTTCTGTTTATGTTTCCTGATCAATATGTTAATAAAAGACTAAATTCATCTTTTCATCACATAAAGCGATCTACAGTAATCTCTACAGAAAACTTGGACTAAACCGCTCAATTCATATGGATTAATTTTATTATCTCTTTATGAATTTTTCTCATCAAAGTAGTACTAGCTGTTAAAGGAAAATAAGAAAGCTCTCAAATTTCATCAAAAAGATCTTCAATTGTGTTCCGAAGATGAACGAAAGTCTTTGGAACGACATGAGAGTAAATGATGACAGAATTTTCATTTTTGGATGAACTAAACCTTTAAGCTGAAATAAAAATAAAAATTAAATTAGGCTGGTCCAGCCAATGTTGTGCCATTCATATACATTGTATATATGAGTGGACTGGCTCTGCCTTGCACGGTCTCTGTTTGCAAGATTTAGTCAGTCATTTAGTTAATTCTTTCATCCAAAGTGACTAATGTGTATATTTTACTGGGAAAAATATAGAGACAGTCCCTCTGAATCAACCTAAACATGCTGTAAACAAAACCACATTATCATGTTTTAGGGATAAAGGAAATGTCTGTACAAATGTAACAAATAATCTTTTGGCAGCAAATGAAAAGCTTTTCTGTTCTTCCACAGATCTTTTCTTACAGTGTGGAAGAAAATTAGTGTATATTAGAACCTCCTCAATCTATCATTAACTTTATAGACAAATACGTATGTATGGTATAACAATAGATACCTCCATTGGACCGTGATCCAATGGCCTTGCGGATTGAGCGCACCCACTCTTCCATCTCGCTCTGACTGGTCGCCATGAGAACATAGGCATCTCGCTCCCGATCTGTACTGCAACCTGTGGCATCAGGCACACAAGAAAAAACTTTATGATATTGCCTTCCAACACATATAGCCATGAGATCATCTTATACACTGTAAACAACTAGCATAAATAACAGGCCTGTGACACACAGTGCTACAAAAGTATATATACAGTATATATATATATATATATATATATATATATATATATTCTCACCTGGGATAATCTCAAACAAGAATTTATCATCTGCATTTGATGGCAGCTCATTAACTTGGCATGAGAACAAAGGTATGGTTCCCTGAGATCAAAATGAGACAAAAGGGAATAGTTACAGACAGTTAATATATATAAATATCATATAATCAATATTATTTTGTTAGAAAGCTTTTGTTTCATATTAATTTTTGAATATCAATATTAGTTTGGCAACGTTTTGGTAACATAGCGACACTCAAAAGTGTCATATCATAATATTTAAATTGAACTTTTCATTTTAAAAAAATTTGAAAAGCAGATGAAATAATTCGTTTTAGTTCAGTTATTTGACTGAAAGGAATGGCATTGCATGAAAAAAACATTGCATAAAATTAGGAACTTTATTTAATTAAGAAATAGAAATATGCATTACAAAATAATAATAATAATAATAATATAAAAGTCTCAGTCACTTATTACTTATGCATGCCTCCTACCTGGAGAGCGCTCTCTCTGTCGTCCTTATGGTATGTGAGAACGTTTCCTCTCAGCACAAAGAAGCGCAGCTGCCAGTTCTTCACTATGGATCTCTGCTTTTTCAGCCAGCCTGTTTTCAGAGGTTTCTCCATTGATTTCTTAAATCCAGTGTGAGTGGATCCAGGGCTCACTTCCCCAGGTATAACACTCTTGGAGCGTGCTGAGTGGAAACCAACAAGTAGGCAGAGAATAAGAAACGAATATGCAGAGGAGTCCGAGACTTGCAGAAAGTGAAATCGCCTTTGACTGAAATAATTTAGTGAGTCTATTTTTATATCATGAAAACACCTTGTGTGGTGAATGTGAGTGGTAACCCAGCAGCTTCCTGCATGACAACCATTTGCAGACTGGCTGTATTATCCAAGTGCTGTAGAAAATGTCCTGCTGTAACTTTAGGACCATCACAAATGTAAAAGGACAGCTCTGCCTGGAACAATGCCATGCACTGTCGATGTTACTGTGCAATAGATTGTTTTAGCCTACTGTAGGTCAAAAGGGTATTATTGGATTTTGACTCTTTCTCACATGGGTTTTGAGAACTGAAACATCAAAGTGAAACATTTCATTGTTCAAAGATTGCCCTTTTTTTACCTTGAGAAACCTAATGAAGTTCTCGGTTATGTTTCACTCAAGAATCAACCTTCTGCTAATATTTGACATACTGGTTGACATACAATAAGAGTACAAAGCTCAGAAAAATTGGTTCTGAAAAAAACAGAATAACACAAATACATATCTGGTTTGCTGGCTTAAGTAGGTTTCCCAGAGAGGTCAAACTGGTCTGCTGGTTTTTAGAGCGGTTTTCCACTGGTCAAGAACAGAGATCAGATGGCTGCTAGGCAAAACCAGCTTAAATCAGTGAATACCAAAGTTCATATTTTTTTCATTGAAATAGTCACTGGAGTTTAATTGCAGATTTAATTTCAAATATCTTTGTACACTTGAGAATAGTGTTAAACAATTTTCAGTGCTTAATTTAAGCCCATTGGTGTCTGGAAGAGACAACTAGCCTAAGAGACTAAAGACATCTAATTTGTAATTGTACTTTCTGACGGGATAGCCCATGGCAAAGAGAGGGTTGGGATAGGTAGAGACCCATGTGATACCTAGCCAAGTCCTATGATAAGACCCCTGTTCCAAGATGGCGGCGGTTTTGACGCATAGTTAGAACCCCAAGGTGACATCTAGTGTATATACTTTCTATGGTCACGGCTGTTCAAACCACGTTGGTTTCGCACTACTTGAAACTGAAACAGCTTGAGATCCAATTAACGCTAGATTTTTTTATAAATTACAGACATGTCATCTGAGGACTATTTATAATTGTTCTCAGTTATTTTGATTTATTACCAGACTCAATATTTGGCTCGTTCTTACATAGTGGAGCACGTTCGCACATGCGCACTCTTCAAAATCGGTAGGTTACTTTAAATCTTTTGAAAAACTAAAAGAAGCAAATTACATTTGTATGTATTCTAACCGGTTGTACTGAATGTCAGCTTGCTTATTTTGCTCAAGATAAGGATTTATTACGCTGTTTGCTAATGTTCGTTAGAACGATTGTTTCGGGAAACACCGACTCGTTGAACTCTGCTGATAACGAAGGAACTTGCGACCATAGTTGGCTAAGTAACGATGCTTTCGGGAAACGCACCCCAGGGTGGTAGAAAATTAGAGAATATCGTACGAGCATTGCAATCAGCATTCATCATAGTGAAAGCTGTGTAGGGAAGCCAAAAAAACACTTGACTTCACATGAAACTCTTTGATAAGAATAAGAAAGCATCTACAATAAATACATCTCTAAATAGCAATCAATCAGCCATTATCTAATTTACAATAGATGGTGTCACACTGATTTAAGCAGCTTGGAGTTTTTGTAGTCAGATTCGCTATAACCCATTGAGAACAGAGGAAAGGGCAGAAGAGAGAGAACTAAGATAAACAGGAAGTTACTGGCTCATCAGCTACAGGAAGTAGAGTTTTTGAAAGATCCCCACGTAGCATCAGCTTCTTTGGTCTATTTAGAGAAGATCTTGCCTGATGGAGAGCACGGAGCACTGTTCTCTCTCCTGGACCACGGGCCCACACACATTGACCTCACCCATGTCTATGACACACGCTGGGATCAGGGGAGCTTTTATGGTGGGGAAGGGAAAAGAGTAGGTTGAAACTCCCTATGAATTACCAGGGAGATCATAGCAGAGATGCAAGAAGCTGTTTGCGTCAGGCCGAGCTGTTCTGCGTCAAGCTTAAGTGTGTGACATTAGTGAAAAGGGATTTTTGATCATTCACATTCAGCAGCTCAGATACTCCTTCTATTGTCTCTGGCTGAGATGCATCATTTAACAGACTATAGCAGCTAAAATCAACATTCAAATAAAATACACATTTTAAAATGATAATTCATCAGTGCATGTTATTCCAAAGAAAAATGTATATAATCTTTCAATAAAAGATCTTACTCCACTCCTGAAACAACTTTCAACTAATTATCACTATCCTCCAGCTTTTTTATTTCCCTATACCAATTTCTGATGGATAAAGTCGAGACCCGTCTTTTTTTAATTAAATACTGTTTCACCAATACATAATATTACTGAAGTAAAATGGGTTGTAAATTTCAGATGCACAATAACAAAATATGAAAGGTTTTTTTTTTGGCTGGTATATACAATTTCAAAATAGTTTGAATAAATATTAACACAGTAAAAAAAATTATCTTATAGCCGGTAACTGGTAAATGGCTGATATTAAATTTCTAAATAGTATTAAAAAATCTAAATAGTTTAAATAACTAATAAAAGTAAAAATATATATATATAAAAAAACAAAACAAATCAGTAATTAATACCCGTAACTTAAATCAATAATTTTAAATGCTACACGTGAATTTAGACATCACAGCATTAGAATGTTCAGATATTCATTTTGAGAAAATTTTAAATAGTTAAATTGTATTAATATAATTATAAGTGTAATTAATATTGTTCATATTTTAACATTATATGGGAAACGATAATGCACATTTAAATATCCAACAACAACTGATATAAAGCAGTGACTGATTCAAAAATAAAATGATAAAATAATAATGAATGCCTGCCTAAAACTGATATGTCTGCTAAATATCAAGCTACAATACAGCAATAACAAAAAAAATGTAAAGCCTCCAAAAGCCACACTCGCTCTCATAAACTGACCTAGATTATAATACAACGCCTGTGTCCTCCATTGCAGATAGGACACTGCAGAGAACATTAACCAAACACCTTGTATGGGCTGCATAATAGATCATTACAATAGCATCTAATAACATGCTGACATTTTGAGCTGAGAATGAGCATGTTTCTCAGACAAAAGAGAGTGTTGCAGTGTCTTCCTGCCTGCATGAAGATTAAACAGAGGAAATCACATAGGCCAATGCTTTGCATCTCCACCAGACAGAGCAGAGACACACCACGAGTCACCACCACATTCAACCATAAAACTGCCTCGTGTATACTCCATTGCTCCATAAAACTGGTGAAAGACATGCTTTAACTCTTAGCAATAGATTTAAGTTACACTTTATTTTAAGGTGACGTAGTTGGCTGTTACTGCGTACTTACTATAGTAATAGTAACAGTAAATTACAAGCAACTAACCCTAAAACAAACACTAACCCTAACTTTATAGTAAGGCTATAAGAACAATGTACTTATATTAAGTATAACTTATATTTTAAACAGCCTGGAGATAAATGAGAACATGTAGTCAAATCAGTACATTACTTGTAGTAAAATATTAGTAAATTAGGCTAGTCAAGTACACAATCTTGTCACAACACACCTAAATACCCAACAAATCAAAAGGCGGTTATGGGATTCAACCGAATTACAAGGAAACACATGCGTGTAGCAGATTAGAAATGCTCAAGAGAATTATATAGCCTAAGGGTGGACAATCAACAATCACTATGCCGCTTATTTCTGTGATTTACAGATACTGTAAAAATCCAAATTACACTAACGCATCTGGCCATAACGGCCCAGTTAATTACATTTATCATAAAATAAGTCACACATTACATGAGCCAGTGTAGAGCAAACCTCTAGTTCCTAGTGACAGGCGGCGTGCTGTTGTCAATCAATACAAAGGATCACACTCAGGAATCTACCCACTTGGCCAAGTGAAATTCCTAAAACACGGAAAAGACTTTGACCTTTGACCACACAGCTAAACGCATAGTGCCACTCACCTATCTTGGCGGTTTCAGCTCTGAATGTGCTGAAGTCCCAGTTGCGAGGTAGTCTCAGAGACATTTCTTCAATTTTAGACTAAAGGTTAGGGTTACACACACAGAGACACACGCGCACACATTCTCTCGTTCACACGCGCACACACACACACAAACAAACAAACACAAAACACACAGTGAATTCTAAGAGTACATTCTTTCCAGTCAGCCCCTCTTCTCCTCTTTACTTCCTCCTTCCTCTGCTGATGTGATGCTGCTTCTTTTTTTTAACTTCCAAACACGTTGAATCTTGCCCCTCTGCTTGCCTGTGTATTTTGTGTCCAAACCAAGTTATTTTTAAGTTATTACATCCAGATTGTCTGTCAGGCAGTACAGAAATAAATGAGAAGCACTGCCACCATCCTCCCCACAATCTTCTTGTGCTGAGGAAGTGAGTGGCAAATGCAAGAAAACCACAGAAAAAGAATGAATTTTCACACAGGCGAACATGCAGGTTGTACAGGATGTACCTCAATCAAGGAGGCCAACTTCATCTCAGACATTTTTCATTATTCTCTTGAAGAGATGCACCATGTAGATCCTCTGATAGTATGTTAACATCTAAAACGGACACACAAAACTGTCATCATAAAAAAAAAACTGCATCTGACATGAAAAGGAAGTTCAAACAGAAGGAGGAAAAGATCAAGCATGGATAGTGTATTTATATATATGCTGAGCTTTCCTCTTTATTAACCATTTACAATTAGCAAACCACTGTACACAAAGCGGCAGGGAAAGCACATTTATCTGCTTTATCAAAAATTACAAAATAAAATACATCAGAATTACAGACCATAGGCTACTCAATGACAATAACAACGTATTGACTTGTTGTTGTTCATTTGTTCAACAGAGAGGAGTTTTGTTTTCTTCTTACAAGCAAACTAAAATAAAGAATGGGATTTCTATTTTCAGTTAACACTTCACAATAAGGTCTCATAGTGCATTAACTAACATGAACATGAATGAGCAATACATTTGTTAGAGCATTGATTAATGTTTGTTAACGTTAGTTAAATATAGCCTATAATTGTTCTCTTTTAATTCAGGTCCATGAAATAAAATTTCACTTTGATTTGATAATGTATGAAATTAACATGAAGTAAGATTAATTTATGTAGGCCTAGTTAACCATAACCTTACTATAATGTAAATGGTAATGAATAAATCGCCAGAAACAGAAAACAACTGCACTGCAGTCAGTTTCTCTTTGACTCTACAAGAGACCGCAACATTCGCATAATTTCTAAGAAGTATAAAATGTCACGGCAGCGTTTAGGGAAACGGAATCAATGTTTCAAATAAAAAAGCACGCCTCGTTTCGCTAGTGTTAACCACACATGAGGTTTAGCGCCCTCTATTGGCTATGAATGGCACACGTGAAAAAAATACTAATCACAGAAACGATACGAGACAGATTTTTTTTTAAAACGTGCACTTAAGACTTTCATAACTCCATCTCTTTATAAATATTTATGGTCACAGCACACAAACGCACTCCTGACATCAGTGGTTAGTTGCACAGTAACATCACTGGTCTGTAAACTCTGTTGTGTTGACTAGAAAACACTGAAATTGCTCTGCTAATGTCTGGACTTGTTTGTACGCATATGTTTCAGCACAGGGGCCTATATAGACACAGAGCACAGACTGGTTTAGAGGACCATTTAAACACAGTAAAGATAAGAATAGAATCATCTCCATGTTAAACATGTACCGTCTATATACTATATAATCATATACAATAACAATGTATGCAATTCTGATAAACTCAGTATCTAATAATTTGATAAAATCAAGACATCGAGCTGAACTAATACAACATGAAAGAAAAAAATTTAAAAAATCGGCACTACATAACAGATGAATATCACAACTTTAGTGTGTTTTTTGTACTGAATCAAAATAAAATAAATAAATAAAAAATAAAAAATAACATGCATTTGGTGTATGGGGATATGGAGGGGATTCAAATACCGGAAGTAGGCTATTCACTGCTTGATGTGCTTGTTGTTACGTCAGCAGTGAAAAGCAACATAAAATTCAAACCTGCTATAAAAGACTTACTCAAAAAGACTCGTATATGGCTTGGGTTGTCCATCAAACAAAAGCAAGACATTGATTCTGAATGTCTTCTATTGAAAGAGGAAAAGGTAGTTATCACACTCAGATAAGCTGCCTATTTATCTCTCAAAACCTGTGGGTATAGAAATTCGTTTTAAACTGAAAAATAAGATTAAAATACCTCAAGTATGACTTGCCCATCACAAGTTTAAATAGTGTATCCATCTTATCAGGTCTGAAAGTATGTGCTCACGTACCTTTACTGATGATATCAGTGGACCGCACATACAGACTAACCTGAGCCCATTACAACCTCATACATGTTACTGTAATACTACTGTGCACTACTTTTTTAAAAGCTGCTCAATGACACCCATTGAGGTTTCCTTTTAAAGGTAAATAAATATTGGTTATGGCACATGTTAATGATCAACATGTATAATCGCAGAATAAAATACCTTAAGAAAGACACAGAATAGTTCTGACCCTTTATCCATGAGTTTACACAGTAGGTGAAGATAAAAACCAAACAGATGGAACAGAAATAGACTTAATGCAGTGAAAATGGTAGAAAATGGTTCATATGAAATTTATTTAAAACCAAAACAGTCATTGAGATTTGATGGCCCAACTTGATCCTTAGCTTTTAGTATGTAACAGTTCACAAATCAACACACAGAAAAATCTTTTAGGCTTGACAAAGATTAGCTAGTAACTGCTTAGTGACAATTGAACATTAGGGGTGAGAAGCTAGAAATGAACAATTCTTCAACATCCAGTCAAACACTGAATAATGAAATCGTAATCTTCTCCGTACTGCACCTTCAGAAAGGTACGTATAGTCCCACACATCTGAACTGTAACAGTCACCACCTATTGGGCTGAAGCACATCTTTGATATCAATGACCATATTGCTTTTAAATATAATGTTATAACAATGTCAAAACCCAAGATCAGGGATAAGAAACATGGATTTACGGCACGCTGCAGTGGAAATACAAACTTATGATGGAGCATGGAAACACCTGTTAGCACAACAACAACAAAATGAACAAAGGCTAGCCTGAGGTTGAAATGACAGTGTGATGAACAGTGCATTAAAACAAATAAAACATAAACATTATAAAATATTCAGACAATCATAATTACGGAACATTTGTACACAAGTGGAATTGTACGACTGTAACAATAAATGTCAACTTCTCAATATATATATAATATTCTTTTGTGGCATAAAAGATAAACATAAAACGTTCACACACACAAAAAAAATTGAAATGACAAGCAAAAACACTGATTTGTACACGCACTCATTCACTCACTCTTTCCCGCAAACGCACTGAAAATGGAATGACCCAAGGTTGTAGTTCAGTTTCCCGTTGTTTCCCTTCCTATGTTACTCGTCTCATCTCCCACTTGCATTCACTCCTGGATCTGTTTCCGTTGCACTCTCCTCCCTCCATCTATGGCTCACTACGGTGGGATGTCCCTAGGGTGGTCCGAAAAGTTAGGCTGCTTCTTCTAGGGCAGGAAGCAGGCCTTTCTCTGTCAGATGAGTCTTGAGCGAGTTGAAGATGTGGAGCTGTTGGTCTAGTCTCAGAGCAAGAAGCTGTTGGATGACTTTAGAGGGGTTTGGCCCTCTAAAAGAGAGGAAATTTCAAAGCAAATTTGAAACACGTATGCTCTGGCAACACAGACATGATTACATATTACTCTGATTGTAAATAACAATGCATGATTATATTAGTCTTTGAAAAACAAAAACTGAACCCAACAAGGAACTTGCTTGATAGAATGATAGAGTATGCCCACTTTTTTAGCTGTGTTGGTTCCAGAAGAATTTTTTCCATTCTTTTTTTCCCATAGGGATTGAAACAAGTCTTTGTTAAAGCATTATAAGCCATGAACTAAGCCAACCAGGTATGTGGTCAATCACAACAATACAAACATTTTCATTTAAAGCAAAAAGGTATTTCAAAAATCAGACAAAACATATTTTGACAGCATCAAAATTATATCATTAGCTTTTTAAAGTGAGATTTGTTCGCTCAGACTCTGATTGGTGGAATTTTCTGTATAGCATCATGGGTAATGTATTTTTTCACTTTCCTCAAAAATATTAAGCAGCACAACTGCTTTCAACACTGATAATAATAAGAAGAAATGTTTCTTGAGCAGCAAATCAGCATAATATAGGGATTTTTTTTAAGGATCATGTGTCACTGAACACTGGAGTAATGATGCTGAAAATTGAGCTTTGCATCAAAGCAATAAAGTACATTTTAAAATATATTAAAATAAAAAGCAATTATTGAAGTTGTAATCTTATTTTACAATTTGACTGTTTTTATGCATGGGTGAGCATAAGAGACTTCTTTAAAAAAAAAAAAACGATTTAAAAACGATTAGTAGTGTATATAATAGCGGTCCTACCTGATAAAGCTGGCGATGTAAACATTTACAAATGTAGCCATGAGGTACTGACAGTCGAATCGGTCCATGATTCCTCCATGACCAGGAATGGTGTTTGCAAAGTCCTGCACAGATGGACAACACAGGACAAGAAAAAAAATTGTTTTAAGACTGAACCAGTTTCAGATCTGTATGATCTGTGGGTTGAAAAATTACACCCACCTTGATTTTGAAGGCCCTTTTGAAGCCGCTGGCGAAAAAGCCTCCAAAAGGTCCCATGATGGAGGCAAAGCTAGACAGGGCGATGCTGTGGATTTGGAAAGGGTACAGCTTTACTGTGGTCTAAAAAGAAAATGGGAGAGAGATGGAAATGTGTTATACACTGATTTTACTTGTATGCATTTTCAAAATAAGTAACACTTGAAGGATTTCAGTTGCTTTTGTTTAAAACATTGTGTTTTTGTGGTCCAAATAATAGTGAAGCAGAGCTGTGACAGATTCAGACTCTCCAGATTGAGTGGAGAGTCAGCAGATGGCTATCTGAGCAACTGGTAAACACAAGCACAAAAAAGAGAGAGAGAGAGAGAGAGCGAGAGAAGGAGAGGACAGACCAAATAAGAGACATGAGGAGTAAGTGTCTAACACTTAAAGTGTTAAAGTGTCTCGTGTACTTGTGAGTGCGTGTTTTACCCAGCCCGTGATGGACTGAAGTACAGTCGGCAGGCCGTAGCTCTGGAGCTGGAAGAGTTCAGATGGCTCACAGTCCACTGTGAAACTGTTGGAGTCGTTGTTAAACTCAACCGGGCAAACGAAGTAGCTATAACCCGCCATCACATACGACAGCTGGAGAAGGGGAGAAAGGTATTTGTTATTTTTCAAATGCATCTCAGTTTCTCAAAGTCGCTTTGAACATTGTTAATATTTGAAATCAATCCAAACAAACACACCCCTTTTTTCATTGCTCCCCCTCCAATCCCAACCACCCTGCTCAGAGTAGGTCTCGAGGCGAGTTCACTAACAATGACGCAAAACAGTAAACACTGCATTCTCTAGCAGTCATAAGCCTGCACAACTCTCACAAGCTGGCTCTGATACACACCCAATGCAAGAGTGGATGTATATTTATCGTAGCAGAAGCACAAAATAATACTTCACAAAAAATAAAGAGAAGATGATGAACGAACGACAAGGAAGCACAAAAAAATAACATACACAACGAGTATAGAAACAAGAGTTTGTTGTTCGTTGCCAACAGCACAGCAGCTCCAGGCAAACAATGACACTCAAACTCGATGTTACTCACATTGGGAGCAGAATCAAAGCAACTGTCTGTTTTCAGGGCTTCCCGCTTAGCTCTCTTCAGTGCTGAAAAGCTTTTCTAATGTTAAATTGGGTCCTAAAGCTCTCTCCTGATAATAACCCTTCATTTACCAGTGATATTCTTTTGAGCTTTTCTCTTTTGTAATGTCTCTCAGCTAGGGCTGCACGATTAAAGCTGCAGTAGGTAACTTTTGTAAAAAAAATAATTTTTACATATTTGTTAAAACTATCATTATGTCCTGACAGTAAAATACGAGACAAAAAAAAAAATCAAGCTCCTCTGGCTCCTCCCAGTGGTCCTATTGGCATTTGCAGAAATACACCACTCCCGGTCAGAAACAACCAATCAGAGCTTAGCAGTGTCAATCAATCATAATCGTGTACGCGCTGATCACACCCCTCTCTTGCACAGCTCGCCTCGTACCATCGTTCAAACCAAACTCAAGTTTGGAAAACCTGCTAATTCACTGGCTTGTCATGTTACTGAAATAATGTTGTGGCAAGCAGGATGATGTGCAGCGCAAGGCCGGTGGCGTGAATGATAACGAACGACACCTGTGAGACGCACCGGTCTCGTATCTCTCACGGAGGGGCGGAAGAATAAAGGAGACGACAGTGGAGAGAGGAACAGGCCTGATTTTACGTTGTGATTTTGTGTTCTGTTTTGTGTTTTCGCTCTTGCCGGTTCTCTCTCCTCCACTTTCATACGCCCCTTAATGTTGATTGGCTACACGTTTGTTGTTGTGTCGGTCTAACCAACTTTCAAACAGTGTTTTTCAAATATCGCTTACCCCACCTTTAAGTACAAAGGTAAAGGAGAAACTTCACCAGCCTATTCCAAGGTATCAATAAAGGCAATTTTCAATCTTACATCACCAAGGTTACCAAATCAACATAAAGCATTCAGAAAAGACCAGAATAAAAACAGGAAGAAGGTTATTACTCACTAAGATTCCAAAAACAATAGTGGCGAAGAAGCCACCGATAAACCCCTCCCACGTCTTCTTAGGAGACAACTGAAAATAAACATCAGCATTAAGAGACCTGCACTAACAATAAATGTACATTGCACAGAAGACAGATAAAATATTTAAGCCACACTCATAAATGCATGAATCATGTTACTTCACTAGACACAAATAAAAAATAAATAAAGGCAACTGGTATTTTTTTTAAAAGCACACTTTTCAGGCAAAACATTTCAGAAAGAGAAGTTTGTTGGTTTTTACATAATAAAACTGCCCATATGCTGTTCAAACTTATGTATTTGGACACTCTCTGATTGTCAGACAGTATTGGGTATCAGTGTTTCCTCTAGGATTTTTTCAAGCTGTGGGGGCAGGCCCATTTCCCCGAGGGGGGTGGGGGGGGCGTGGCCCACGAGTGCTATTCCCTTAGGCCACGCCCCCTTGTCTCCCCAAAGTATTATAAGCGATCATGCGCATCCCGTGTGGAGAATGATGCACTTGAAGCAACACCAAGTCACAGCAGGCAACGCTTCACATTGAAAAGAACATAGCGAAGGGATGATATCTATAATCTATGCTTAGTAGGGCTGCACGATTTGGGGAAAATGTCATATTGCCATTATTGAGCCAATATTGCAATTGCGATTTGCGACTCCGATATAATAAAATGGTTTCATGAGTCCAACTTGCTTGGTTCTAAAGTAAAATGCACACACAGATTAATGTTTATTTCTCAACTCAAACTAAAAACAACAACAATAAATGATTGATAACACCTATAATGATCAATAAACCATCAATCAAACCAACATTACAGTGATTCCATCATTACAATTGAAAGCTATCAACTTTTAAAAAAATTATTAGGCTTAAAAAATATATATATAACAGCTTTTAAATTAAGTGAACTTCAAATAATCCCCACATAAACCCATAGCCTAATAAAAAACATAATTACCTGTGCCCTTCCTGTCTTAACAGGTACAGAAATTGAATAAAGTTATCAAACAGTTTGCGCTGCATGAATCATAAATTATATATAGAATAATCCTTATTAAAGCTACAAAAGTTCTTTAGTCAAGATCAGTAAGTAATTTTCTAATTTCCCTTTGTTCTTTTAACTTTACTGACAGAACGTTTTATTCGCTGCTGGCCCTTTAAGAGCACCCGTTGCCGAGACGCGGTCACGCGGATCTCACACGCGCCTCATAGCACAACTCTTTTCATCCATAGACTTTTCTTATGTTATGAAGATACTAGACAAAACGACATTTTGGCATAATTGTGTGTGCTATTGTTCGTTCAAGCTCGAAAGAGAAATGTTTATTCTGGCACGCGGTCAGTGCATGCGCATTATGCGAGTCTCATCTGTTCTAGGGCACTCAAAGGCAGCTTTTCACTTCTTGTCGTGCAAAATGCGAAAAGGCATTTGCACCAATAAGAGGGGGATCTTGTAACACTTGTCAAAGGATGACAAAAAAGAAGAGATGCTGCGTTAATAGCCCTAATTTGTTTATTTCATATAAAATCGCGGCATTTTGCGTTATATAATTGCATAGGTTTGAGTTCGCTATTACGACTGCGATAGGCTATGTGCAGCACTAATGCTTAGTGTATTCTAAAGGGCAATAAACTCCACTCCAGCAAGATAGTCATTTTAGGCAAATCATAGACCTTTATGCTTTATCTACAAAATAAAGTATAATATCGGGAACATTGATCTTGAAGAGAGTGTCGTCGTGTTACTGTCGCAACCGAACGCGACGCGCTGTGTGATTGCTGAATGGAGAATGACTGAGGCGAGATGACTTTCCGTTAACTTTAACTTAGAGACTAAAATATTAATTTTACCACACATTATGCTATTGAATGACTTTAGAAGTCTTGGAATATAGTGTGAAAACTTGATTGTGCTTTACAAAGTTTTTTTTATGCCTTTAGTGGGGCTTAACAAAATAACATACTATGCAGAATGTCGGATGTCACTGAAAAGCTGCAGCCGTGGCGGGAGGATTTTAAGTGTGGCGGCCCGCCACAGGAGAATGAATGTAGCGGAAACACTGGGGTATTTATAGTTAATGTGATGAATTACACCTGCTAGGACACCAGTGTGTGAACATCCAATAAAAAGACTAGTTCATTAAGAACAATTGCTAAAATTGTATGGCTTAAGGGTTTAAATACAATTTTAATACACTACTGTTTAAAGGTTTGGGGTCACTACACTATATATTTTTAAATAGTTAACACTTTTTTTTAACCTGTTAACTGTCACCCCCTGTAACTGTGTTTCGAACTTAAATGGTTGTAATTCAAGAATGCTTTGGAATATAGACATATGATTGGTCTTGTTTTAAAGAAGACATTTGGCAGATTTTTGTAGAAGTGAAATAAATTAAGAAAGTAAAACAGAAAAAAGTTATAGAAGTTTGAGTTTATGGAAATGTACAATGTAAAAATATGAATTATTCATATTTTACATAAAATATATATTTTCAAAACCTGGGCTACTCTAAAATGGCAGAAAGATCAAAGCCAAAAATCTGAACATGTTGTGTTTCAAATTTTAGGTTGATATCTCAAAAAATGAGCTTTCAGTAAGATTTTGTTTGAGCGCAGTACCAAACTTTTTCACTAGGGCACGCACAATCAGACTCCATTACTGCCCATATAAGGGCGTCTGCATTTCCATTCGTGTTTTGAGTGATATGAACCATTATTTTCACAATTTTCATACAATTTCTGAAGTAGAGATCCTATTCAGAAGTAGCATGGGAAGTTTGGCAGATTTTGATATGAATTGAACCTCTAAGAAACACATACAAAGAACACGCATGTAAGTCATAGCTTGCTGCCACGTCACAAATGGTGAATTTATTATTTTTTTCTTGATATTTCAAACTTTTCAGACCTTTTTTTTCCAAAATAATTGAATGGATTCTATCTTTTGAACTTTTGGCATGAAAACAAACTGAGGTATCTACCATTTTTTATGATTTTTCATGTTTACTGCTATTTTAAAATTAAGGTCTGAACACGCATTATGAGTATGAAAATATTCTTGTTTTATATTGATAAATTATGGCTCCTCTGTAATATATTTTGAAAATCAGTCACCGAATATGGAAACTAGAGATTGTAAGCTTTCAAATGATATATAGTTTGTCAATATTATTTAAGGTATTTACTAAGATATTATTGTTTTAAAAATATAGTGGCAAACGTCCCACCTGTGGGACGGTGACAGTTAAGTGGAATGGTGCATTAAATTGATCAAGAGGCATTAAATACTTATTCTATTCATAAAAAGATAACATTTTACACAATAATATTAAGCATTAAAAAAATTCTTGAGCACCAAAATAAAAATATCAGAATGATTTCTGACGGCTCATGCGACACTGAAGACTGGAGTAATGATACTGAAAATTTAGCTTTGCCATGACAGGAATAAATTACATTTTAAAATATATTATATTATATATTATTATTATTTTAAATTGTAATAATATTTCATACTATTACTGTTTTAGTGTATTTTTAATCAAATAAATGTAGAGTTGTTGCATTTAAAAAAAAAGGTAGTGTAGATATTAAACAGCCATTTTATTATAATTAAGATATAATAAATATTTGATTTTTAAATAATATGGGATAGTTAAATTGGGAAGTCAAAAACACAAACCTTTATGAGAGGTGTGCGACCGAAAAAGAAGCCAAACATATAAGCCATGATGTCATTACAGATAACACAGGAGATGGGAACAATAAACCTGCGCACACAGAAACAGATGACGTTATTCAAACAGATCACCAGATATCAACTGTACTGTTCCCAATATTTTAGGATGTCATATGATCACAAAATTTAAATGTTTAAATTTGTAAAATGGTGTTTGCTAGTGGTAGTGGTAAAACAGGAGGCATCATCTTACCAGATCATCCCCTCAAACAGGTTATGAATGATTAAGTGGGACTGAGTCACCACGATCAGCAGGGTCACATGAGTCCAACCGAACTGGGGAGAGAGAAAGACGGGATGAATAGCTCGATTCACTTCAAATCTGGGACAAAAGGCAGTTCTACAGTATAACAAGGAAAAGATAGGAAACGTGTAGGGTCTGTGGCCACAATTAATATCAGCAAACATGTCATACAGGCTGACGTGCATGACGAATACATTTGTAACCCATGTAAATGCAAAAAAAAAAGTACACTGAATTTCCACTAAAGGTGCTTTCAAACATGAGCGTTTGTTTCAAAATCTGGTACGTTTTCTCCCTTGGTTCGGTTCGTTCAGGCATATGTGAACACGGCAATCGCGCTCAAATCCGCACAAAAACAATTGGACCGATTGCAAATGAACTATGGCAGTTCGGTTGAGGTGTGAAAGCAATCCAAACCCAACAAACCAAATGGTATTATAATTCATAATGGCAAATGTGCTATATAAATACCAGTAGTGACTGATTATGTGAGTGAGCACATTAGTTGTCACTGTTGAAAACCAAAAGAGCACCTCTTCATCGTAAAATGTTGTGTAATTGTACTTCTCCGTGCAAGAATGCTGGGAGATCCAGAGCGAGCATGACAGAAGCGAGCACAGACAGAAGTACCCTCACCCTCAGTGTACTTGGACGTGACTGTGAACGTCCAAAAGATCGTTTCGTGTCTTAGGCCATCAAAGTGTACTTGCATTTACGAGTCATTAAATCATGTTTAATTTGGACTTCTCTGTGCATGCTCTTTGAGGTGGACCCCATATACCTCCATTATATGACTGACAGACAAGAACGGTTTGATCTAAAAATATCAAAATTGAAACTACTGCGGAAACAAAGACACCTACATCTTGGATGCCCTTGAGGTAAGCTAAAACATATCAAAAATTTACTTCAAAGTGAGCGATCCCTTTAATGTGCAAGCAAAAAGGTATCAGGCCTATTATTCACATTTTTGGAATACTGTTAAATTGGCTGATAATCGAGTGACCAGATCGCATTCGCAAAACATAATACAAATCAGACGAAGCTTAAATGTATGGGCTCACGTGACGGAGCCTACCTCTTTCATTCGGCACATATTCAAATGTTTCCATGCCTGCAATGCAACATTTAATTGCTAACCTATTATTTCTTTTCTAAATAAAGCTTTGAGCTTTACTCATCATGTCAGTATTCACTTAAACAGCATTCACGTACAAAAAAAAAAAAGTTTTTGCAGTGCTACTGTTGTCAAGTTTACTGGAACAGCCCTATTTGGAACAAAACAAAGATCTATAGGTGTGAAAACACCCAAGGAAGTCTAAGGAGTCAAACCTGTACACATCAACACACTCACTCACCATGTAGAACTGCAGGCGATAGTGTTTTTTCACCAGGCTCAGAACAAACATACAGAACCCTGGAAAAGAAACAAACATCTGTTAAAACAGACAGTTTCACCAATGCCATCACCACATGTCTAAGCAACTATTTTTGGCCAGTCACACTGTTACTAATTATGCCCTGTTTGAAAGGAAACAGCTAGTATAAAACCGACCACGCTAAAAAGGCAATCTGAAACTACATAAATGAAGAATCTGAAGTACATGGAAGGGTTATACATTTTTTAACACTCTGTACAAATTGATAAAAGGAACTTTGATTATTCGTCTTACATTTGGACCATTTATGGCAAGATAAGACATTATTTGTCTCAAGCAGGGGTAAGCACTGTTTAGCTATTACAAATGAATACAGCACATTATGTATTCATTTGTACAGGGCATTATGCAACAAAATGCCATATACAGAGCATCTAAAACCAAGCAATACATAAAAGCAACTGAAGTGATGTTCCACAAGGAGATCAGGGCTATTTATGAATAAAGCTGTTTTAGAAGGTGATTTTCCATTAGGGATGGGCAACGATTAATCAAATAGTTTGTGTTTACATGATGTGTGTGTGGTGTGTATAATTATTTTGTATATATAAATACTAACAGATGCATATATATTATACATATTATATATGTATATATTTAAGAAAAATGTGTTCTTAATATATCAAATATTTATATATAATATTAATTATTAGGGCTGGGTAATAAATATTGATTATTCTCATTTTTACGAACCGATATCGATTCTTAAGTCTCAAGAATCGATTAGTCATCCTGTTTCATTTGAATGAATGGGACATTGTGTCGTGGCTGCGCGCATCCAAAAAAAAATCGCAATAATCTTTGTCCTTTGTTACTATTGATATGAAACAAAGTCTCAATTTTCAAATTACGTGCATTTTCTTTAGAAATTCAAAAACATAAATAAGGTTTTGGCGCTGTGGCGTGAGATCGCTCTGGAGAAGCAGCGGCGCTGATCTCTCTTCACAGCGCCAAATAAACATGAATGAGCATCTGAAAGTGTGTTAAAGATAGAGTACAACTTATCGAAATCGGTATCATGTCACATTGATTCGCTCAATCAGCGTTTCAACCGTGGAAAGACGTCAGTTAAACAGCTTGTAATCAATGTCATGTATCGTCATATTTACCTCAGAAAACCCACATAAACTAGTTAGTCAGCTAGAAAAAATAACTCCAGAGAGGAGCATTTTGCTAAATATATACACCATATTACATATGCATTATAATCTTAATATTCTTCAATATTTAATGCATATTTGAATAAATCTGGCAAGTTTTTATGTCAGCCACCATTTAAATGTTTATATTTCATATAATCTTCTTATTGTAAAAATAAATAAAAGTGTAATTTAAGTGATTCATTCATTATTACCTTCATATTAGGCTAATGAAGCCTAGTAGGCTACAACTAGACTCCCATAGTTTACAGCATTAGTTAAGAGATTTGATTTCCTTAAGAAAAATGGCCATTTATTGTAACTGATTTCCAAAATAATCGATATTGAATCGAATCGAAATCGAAGTCTCAATACCCAGCCCTATTAATTATGTATAAATATATAAAGTATATACATACAAATATTTCTTAAATATATACATGTATGTGTGTGTATTATACAAAATAATTATACACGCCACCCACACATTTATTACGTAAACACAAACTTTTATTTTGGATGCGATTAATCGCGATTAATCGTTGCCCATCCCTATTTTCCATCCATATATTTCAAGCCTGAATTTAATTTAAATCAAATCAAATCAAACACTCATTAGTACTGTTTTTCCTGCTTCAATAAGCATTGTTTGATTGCCTGTTTAAATTGTTATTTTTAACTAAATGTTTTTATATCTAAAATGTATGAGGTAAGGTTTTAGCTCAGGAGGAAATCTGGTGTTTTGCATCTTTTCGTAATAGAAAATGAGCGAGGGGTGCACAGACAAGCAGAGAGCCTAACCACATCCTGGATGACATGAACTTCCTACCTATGAAAAGAAAAAGAAATACGCTCCAGAAAACGCAAGTAAATCACCATATCTGCATTCCAACTGGTAATATAAAGCATGTCTGCATCTGACTTTGCCTTCAGCACTTTGTGTGTAAAGGCTGAGAAGTAACTGTGATAACTATTACTTCTAAAAGTTTCCAAAGGCCTTTAAGCCTCCAGAACCACCAATGGTGAAATGAAGTAGCGTGCTTGTGTAACAGAGAAGTTTCTGACCTGTGAGGTACAGGGCGAAGGAAATGAAGCGATGGTATTTGCTGAGGATGCGTAGAGGCTCCTCCCTCTGCACCAGACTGAAGAAATAATCCGTCACCGTTTCCCCATAGAAGAAGTAGTTCACACACAACAGGAAGTACCTGGCAAAAACCGTTACAATCCACAGTTAGGCACCATTATCATTATGACAAAGGCCTTTCACATGCAACCATTAATCAAAGTGTTTCTAATGCTCGTAAAAGCAATTTTAATGTGCCCATTGGATAGCAATAGAAGATGTACTGTAGGACATGGTCAAAGTTTAGCTGATCATCAGCTGACTAGGATTGTGACCACATGGAAGAATGGTGTGTGTTCGGTTACACACAGCAGAGAGAAATGTAATGGTTCTACTTATATCTGACATGCCAGATAACTAATCTACAAAGAAAAGTTCACCAGTCTTTGAAACAGGAAGAATCACAC
This sequence comes from Pimephales promelas, assembly GCF_988280905.1. Taxonomy (NCBI): domain Eukaryota; kingdom Metazoa; phylum Chordata; class Actinopteri; order Cypriniformes; family Leuciscidae; genus Pimephales; species Pimephales promelas. The sequence continues at coordinate 38,903,366 of NC_142772.1, forward strand.
AAATTTCAGAATTTACCCCAAAATAGAAATAAGATATTTTACATAAAGAAATTAAAGACTAGGTTTAGGTTGGTTTTTTTTTTTTTTTTTTGCATTACATTGTAAAATTTTAATAGATATTAAGCATGCATCCCTTCTTCAATTTTCCGTAATCCAATAAAATAAAATAAAATAAAGCTATATACAAGTAAAGTCCTTAGTTCAAACCTCAGGTTGTTCCAAACCTGTATGAATTGGTTCTATACATAATCATACAGGTTTGGAACAACCTGAGGGTGAGTAAATGACTTTAAAACTGACATTTTGCTTCAAAAAAATGTTTCAACCCAACACAACCCTGTATTTTGCCATTTTTAAAAGGTGTTCAGTGGGATTTTCACATTAGTAAAACATGGTGAGTCTATCCTGCAACATTTAAAAAACAAACTAGACTAGTTTAAATGCGGCCTATACCAGAGTGAATTTCTCATACCTCTATACAGCTGGTGATAGCATGTATAGCTGGGTGAATAAACAAGCGCAGTGGTTACTAATTCAACACAAAAAAATGAAAGAACTTGTAAGACATAAGACAGAGCCATAATATGATAAGAAGAAAGTGATGCCCTCTAATTGCAGGCAGTGCGCAGTGGGAGAGACAGAGAGAGAGAGATCTGGAGTGACAGATAATGAGAACAGGGAGAGAGGGAGAGACAATGAAGTGTGAAAATGAAGGTGGCAGGTGTGTGTCGCAGGTCTCACCAGCTTAGTGTTCTGAACCAGGGCAGGTGGTAAGAGTGATACACACTGTAACCAATTGTGATGATCTCCTGGAAGCACTTAATCTGAACACACATCACCTGTGGAAGACACAGAGGACAAGAATAAAAAAACAACAGACAACCTACTCGGTGTTTACTGTCTAACCTTTTGAAAGCAAGAATGCAACCTGTGTGTGTAAATAAGGCTTTAATTGGCAGTAAATAAAGCTTATTGCAAATATGATATACAGGCCCATATCATTTATAAGCCATTATTCAAAATTAAACATCATCATGCATATGCATTGTCTGTTAAATTTGGATAATTAAGTATGTCAGGTATGTCAGACACCTCGAAGGGCATTAACACGCTTATAAAGGAGTTAATTTATAAGTGGTCACTTGCCAAATAACACATTTTTAAAATAAAAAGTTTTTACAAACAATAACTTTGGTTTCCCTGGTTACGCCTGACGGTTTATTTAGCAACCGGAGATATTCATAGTCCGCTCAGCTCATAGAACCATTAACATTAACATCGTAGAAAGTTAACATGTTTTTTTTTTTCATGCAAGTCAGGCTTGTCTAGCCATGGGCGTTACACTTTCTTTTTTTCTTTTTTTAATCTTTAATTTAAACACAGGCAGGCACAGTATAACGGCTAACTAGATGTTTTTTTTGATACAATAAATTGTAAACAAATACTTTGACTGCCTGTTGCTATGGTTACTCACAGCTGATGTAGCCAGCGCATTTATTTATTAATTTTGAATGTTAAACAGTAAGTTTCACCTGAACTCCTTTACTACTGTAGGTGTCCTCTATAACTTTTTAATGAACACCCTGCAGCCAATCAGAATCGAGTATTCACCCAGACCATGGTATAATTGTGAATAATCTTTTCCACCTATTTTAGTCCTATTTTAGATTATGTTGCACCAACTAGAGCTAGTACAGTGGTATTTATAATATTTATTTATTTAGTTTATAATATTTAACACTTTTATATTTTCACTTTTAAGGTTTTTCATCTAATATGTACATATTTTATAAATATATAAAAAAAATACTATTTAATAATAATAAAATGATATATTTAAATGGTAAGAAAAGATTTATTAAAGAGTACTTGCTTGCTTAAAACGGGGGTCCCAACTATTTGAATTAGTAAAGTACTCGCCTAAAAATTAATAATTATAAATATTTTATTGTATTGATTAAAATGATGTGAAGGCTAAATTCTCTTAAGCATCACAGCATTGATTTGACATTAAAAAAGGAAAATTAATTTGAGTCTATACATGATAGTATAGATTTTAATAGGTTTAATAGATTTTAATAGCAGCTATAACATAAAAAAATCATATCAGCTATTATATCTGTAACAGCCAGATCGTGAATCAAAGTGGACACTTATTATTCAGAGAGGCCTCATAAGCACATCTGCAGGCCGGATTCCGCAGCTCAGCAGAGTAATAATGTTTAATAATGTTAACCAAATAATCAACATCAATTAATTAAATTAAATTGAATTTAATTCATTTGGAATTATTTAATTCATTTAATTCATTAGAATTAAATTGTCTTTGGTTTAAAATATTCAAAAATGTTATATTTAAGTTCTACAAATGTGGTTTAATACGAATACTGAAGGATCTTTTAGGTTTGTTCTCATTCAAGTGAGTAAATTGTGGGTTGAAGACTGTAGAATAGGCTGGATTGGTTTTATTTGCTTTTATCTTGACAGCATATTGGAGTGAGAGCTTCAATCGTCTGTTTTGAAGAGAAGGTTCATTGGCTTCAATTATACAAACTTTGCACTGGCGAAGCACTAATTGCTCCCAAGGCAGGTCGTAAGCTGATGATGCAAGTAGTCAAGCATCTGCTTATACGATTTTCTCATCAACTCTAGAAGACCATACATGACTCCAGAAAAATGGTTGGTGATTTTAGAAATTACCAGCAGAACTGTCTTAAGATGCTCCCTATAATCTATTATAAATGTCTCTCTGTTTGCATGTGCACCATAGACTTCCTTTATCCTTGGCAATTTGTCTGTTTCATGCTAATACGGTTTATCAGACAAGTAATACACAAAAGAGATTTGACAATCGGCAGGAGGCAGTTGAGACTAGACAAAAATTAGCCATTTGAAAATAAAACACCAAACGTGTTTTTTTTTTCTTCTCTAAAAATATGGCATCTGAGCAGCTTGTTTTTCTTAAGTGGCCATGTCCCTTGGTATCTACAACAACAGGTAAAGAAGATACTCACAATCATCATCAGCACTATCGGGCCCAAATAAATGATGAAAAAGAAGAAGGAGATCATAGCCAGAGTAAGGATGCCCCTCACCCACCAGTTCTTCCATCTGCAAGCGAGACAAACACATTAGCGCAAAGCATATTGGGTGGAAATATAATCTTCCTAATGCAAGGACTAAAAGCTCTGGCCTTTTGGTTGAATGAATCATCTGGTGTTCACAACAACCTACCAATAATCCACTCTGGAGTAAGACACTTTTTATATTACATGCCATGCAAATGCATTGTAATTTACTAAAGAGGCATGTTAATTTTATTTCAATTGTTGATTTAGAGACGTTTACCGTGAGGAAAGGCCTGAGAGGGCTTTGTTGAGAACCTCTGGTGTGTCATCGGCAGAAACAGGAACCTCAGGAACCCCAGAATCTGATTTGGTCTCGTTGTCTGAGGCTCCATCTCTCTCCTTGCCCTCAGTCTCAGAGCCCTGGAAATGGTTGGAGAGAAAACAAAACGAATAAAGAACAGATTAATTCATTATTTGTTCATTAGCAAACAATCTCGCAATCGCAGTTCAAAAATTTGGGGTCCGTAAGTTTTTAAATACTTTTATTTTGCAAGTATGCTTTAAACTGGACAAAAGTGACAGTAAAGACGTTTACATTGTTAAAATCTCCATTTCAAATAAATATTCTTCTGAACTTTCTAGTATTCATCAAAGAATCGAAATGTATCACTGTCTACACAAAAAAAATATTATGCAGCAAATTCGCAACAATAAGTACATTTAAATAATAAGAAATGTTTCTTGAGCAGCAAATCGGCATATTAAAATGATTTCTGAGGGATCATGCGACACTGAAGACTGGAGTATGTTGAAAATTCAGCTTTGCCATCACAGGAATACATTTTAAATATGCTATATAAAAAAATTCCACAATATTACTGTTTTTACTACATTTTTGTTAAAATAAAGCAGCCTCTCTAAGCATAAAAGACTTATTTCAAAATCATTTAAAAAAAAAAAAACGTATTGACCGACCCTAAACATTTGAGTTTATGAAGCACACAGGATGCACTCTTACTCTCATCGATGGATCTGTGTTTTTTTTTCTGAATCAGGGTTAGCTGATGGTTGATGAGCAAACAACTTTTGTAATGGCCTCAGTTTTATTGGGTGAATGGCCCAATAAAACTGAGGCCATTTTTATTGGGCCTAATAAAACTGAGGCCATTACAAAATTAGTTTCTAAGCATCAATTAAATATAAACACAGACCCCATTTAATGTTTAGGTTATATAAGGCAGCATCTGTATCTAACTAGCCTGCGTGCACATGCACAATGACAAATTGCCTGCCTTCATCACCATAGAAACAGAGTGTCATCATCAGATGGGGCATCTGTTGCTCGAGCTGTTGCGATTGTTCCAGAAACCTCTTTATCTCTGCCTGACATAACTAATTTGGATCTGGTTGCTAAAAGCAAAATAAAGCTAACAGACACATACATATACGGCTGACACTCAACTGACAGCAAGAGCTACAAAAGGATTCAGGGTTTCCATGGAGATGGGCTACATCCTGATATTCAAGATGCCAGAGTTAAAAATACCCTCCCTCTTTCCGCCCTCCTCCTCCTCTCAAACTCTCCCACCGTCTGCAAATAACTCATCAGGAACTGAGGACATCCCACACTTCCTAAGAGAGACATTTTCAGTCTTCCTGCCAAATCGGGCCCTTGCTCATCTCAGAGTATGAGCAACACTTCGAAGAAAAAGACAGCAGTCTTAGCCATCTGGAAATGTGGAATTCCCTGACAAACATAACATCAAGTAAGACTGATGTAAGCGTGTGTTAAATGAGTCACATTCATTCAAAACATAATGTGTGACGGTATCAAATTGGCTTTTCACTATCTCCGACATTGGATATTATGGCTGCATTTTGCCCCTAGTGGCGGCTGCACTGAACTTTTTAAATTGGCCGCAAAGCAGCTGTTAACCAAATTCGCAGCGGTAAAATTAATGTATGAATACATCCACACAAAACAAAAGCTGCATAATCAACATAAATAATTCATTAAATATAAAGTAATTATTTATAACAACCACACATTTACTTGCAGTTTGGGATGTAGCTGTTGTCAGATACAATACAGCTCACAGGCATATGCAAATGTATTTGCCCATGTGACGTCACAAATCCAACAATATTTTTTGTTTTTGGAGCTTCTCTATCCAAGAAAGTTCTTTCCCAACTGTTTACGTTCACTTAAGACATAACCGACTGTCTTTACATTACATGAACACGAATACTCGACAAGTCATGCATTTTGACATAACTGTGACCGTTCGAGTGCAATAAGCCATGAAAGAGAACTGAATTGGGGATTGCACGGTATCTGAGAGGCGCCTTTCTGTGCGCACGCTTCGGGTACAAGACAGCGCGAGTCCCAAAACGAGTTGTTTTTCGCAGCTTAGAGCTGCAGTCAGGTGTTTTTCCTCTTTGTCGCCATCTCTGTTCGAAATCTGCAATTGCAGTCATTTGTGAAATTATCAACTTTACGTGAGTTGTACTTCAAGACCCTCGATGAATGATGAACACCGGGTCACCGCGCCGATGTGGATCTGTTCGAAATCACAGATCATGTCAGACCAACATAAGAATTTTTTCCACAAAATGTCACCTGAACTAGTAAGAAACATCCACTTTTGTTCTGGGTCAGACAGACAAATCCTTGTTTTCGCATGGGTCTGCTTGCATTGTCTTTTTTTCTGTAGTGCAAACAAAGTCTTTTGCATTTTACAGCGGGTGAACCTGTTGTCATTTGAACCTTTTAGGATCCGCAATCAAATTAATAAATTGAATTATATCAAGTGCTGTGAGAAAAGGCTATAAATCTCCACCTCCAGCATCCTCACACTCAATATAGCCTACTAGCCGTGACTCCTTTGAGTACAGATGTCTGTGTACAGATATGACGTAATGACTCAATATGGCCTACTAGCTGTGACTTCTTCTTTATGTGTACAGATGTGACGTAATGATTCAAAGACATGCTCGAATCTCCAGTGGAAATCTACCAGTACCACTGGAATTAAAAACATTATTACAAGCTTACCGCTTTGAATCGAGCTAAGGCAAGCTGAGAGTTTTGAACACTGGCTGGTTATGTATTTTCTCAAATATGTATTTTGGATAATTTTTAACCAAAAAAAAAAAACTACAGACAGCAGCTTTAACTTCCTTGTACAATATAACACCAGGACATCCTTCTAATTCCAGCGACATTCTTGTTTAACAGGTGCACAGCCACCGAACATGCCCTAAGCAAACAATTAACATTAGAATGGGCCTCACTAAAGAGCTCAGTGATTTTTAACATGGCACTGTCATTGTACAACCATTAGTAAAAATATTTGGTCTGCTGTGAAAGAATTTGACTACTGTGCACAAATACCAAATCTGAACCCAACAGATGAATTGGTATGGCAGCTGACAAAAGAGAAGCTGTTGCAGCAGCAAATTAACTATTAACAGCCATGGTTTTGAAATGAAATATTAATCAAGACATGCGCATACGGGGGATGTGTCCCCATTTTTGCCCCTGTAATATACTTCATCCTGAACTCAACAGGGAATCACAGTGGCTTTCTCTGTTTCATTACAATGGCATAGTTTGGTCTAATGTAATAAACTCAGCAGGCCTCTCTCACATCTCAAATGAATTCTTAAAATTCTTGAACTCTCACAGCTACACAAATACATATCTGTGTAAAAACCAGGGAAATGAGTTTCAAAAATTATCAATGCAACAAAAAAAGAAAGAAAAAAATAGTAATTTTGATTGGATGCACAGGTGTGTTCGACCGACCATATCACAATTATTTCATGATCAAATTGATTAATACTTTATAGTGAAAGGGATAGTTTTATTATTCATACAACTGTTTGGTCATCACAAAAATTCTTTCATATAGTTTCTATTGTGTTCCACAGAAGAAAGTAAGTCATAGAAGTTTAGAACAATATGGGTGAGAAAAGTATTAAATAATTTAAAATTTTAGGAAAGATATCCTTTTGAAATTAAATCAAAATCTGAGAAGTGGGACAATTATCAAGAAGACTATGTAATGTTAGATAAAAATAGGTTGCAAACTTTCATGCTGTCTTCAAAAAACAAATAGACAGAAAAAAAAGATATGGTTAGCCTATAGATTTGCCTGACTGCTGATATACGAATGCTGGCAGCACAAGGTTTCATTTGCATGATCCAGTATCTTAGTCTCAGTGCTCCACATGAAAAATGAATTATTAATTTTAGCATGATAGAGACAGACCCGGTCACTAACCTAGCAAGCAAAGTTATAATTACACACGCTTAGGTTTTTCTGTCAACTCCAACTCCCACCGTGTTGGCAGCCCTAAAGATAGAATGGGCTGTTGTGCTCATTTCGCCTTTGAAATAAAAGTATTACAGAAATACAACAGGGGGAAGCAATATGGTGAACCACACAAACCCAATGACAAAGGAAACTGTACTGACCAAGGACACAAGCCAGTTCAAGACAGTTTTAGTTTACCCCAGAATTCCTTAGATTGTAGCCTAGTTCTTTCAATAACCTTATCACATCCTACTGACAAAACCTGCCCTTCAATACTCAATACAAAAATAAATACACAGGATTAGCAAAGTATCCACAAATATTTACTATTAACTTAGTATTAGTCACTCAAATGAGTCTTCTATAGACTGTGATCTTTCTGTAAGTGTTGAGCCCATGCCTAAGGACTTTTGACACATGAATGTTGACTCACCCATCTGCCCACGTCTCTCTCATTCTCCATGTTTTCGACCTTAAAATGTCCACACAGTAAGAACTGTCCATTCACTCCAGATATCCACTATCTCTGCTGAAAGAAAAGCTTTTCCAGAAGGGTTTAACCTCCCTGTCCTAAACTGAACAGTGCAGGGATTGTTCATGTCACTTAACTTCATTTTAGAAACATAGCAGTGCAAGAAACACACTGGGGCCTTATATAGGTGATGTGTTTTGTTTCTGAGACACAAGCAGGAAACCTCGAGACCCCTGAAGATGCTTAGATTATCTAACCTACACGAGCTCTAATCTGCTATATTACACACAGACTCTTGAACGCTAGAATATACAGTATTAGTCAAAACAGAGCATTATAGGTTGCTTTCGTGCTGTGACATGACACTAGCACGGGGGATCCAGGAACATAACGAGTAAGTTAACCGTTTTTTTTCTCCATGTATGACAGCATGTAGCTCATATGATAGCCACCACAACAACACACAGCTCTCCACATCTGTCTCTTTATTTGGTAACTAACCTTATCCTCCGAGTGTTGATGCTGCAGCTCTTTTTCCGTCGCTCCTCGGTGTCGTAAGTCTGTCATGGTGGGCTCGGTTTGTTGAAAATAAAGGCCCGATGAAGTAGCAATCTTCGGGGGGTTGCTGTTCGTTTTCAATGATTGTTATTGGGACTGGAGAGTGGAGACTAGAGGGCGCGATTGCGCATGCGTGAGCCAAAGGGAGAGTCTGGAGGCGCGCCATCTAGTGGCCAGTTTTGGGAAAATATGCAGATATATGAATGGGATGGATTAAACTGAACGATACACATTTATGGATATTATTTTTTTTTTGTCTGTTTATTAATGGCAGATTTGTTGTGGATTGTAATGAATTAATTTAGATTTGCAGAGTAAAGTATTTGTTTTTATTTCGAAGTAAAAAGTTATTATGCAAATGAATAACTTTGATTTAATTCAAGGATTTATTTGAATATACATTTCAGACATCTTTATTAGTCATCATAACCTACAGGTTAACTGAGTAGAATTAATAGTCTACTGTTGACTTCACTTCAATTATACATATAGACCTAAGCTGGCCTTTCAGTTGAATCCCTTTTTATCTTAACTCTTAAAAAGAGAGAGAGAGAGAGATTTGAGAATTTATTTATTTGAGAATAATGTATTTCTATTTGTACCCAAGTAGTGGGGCAAGATGTCTTTTCGTTATTTATTTATTTATTGCACAAAAAAACATTAGGTACTATTTCCATTTATTTAATATTATTGTAAATGTAAATTGTATATAAAATATACTCAACCAGCTAAATGCACACCTTGTAATTTAAGTTACAATCATTTTATCATTAATGCTTAAACGCTCCTTTTCCAAAGAGAAGAACTGTGATGCACATTGGTGATGCATGCCTTTTAGGCTTCCGTTGTAACGTGATTGGTTGGACATGTGACCTCAAAATAAGGACCACCAGAGACTGTCAAATATATTTATCTAAGCCTCTTGTTTTAAACATTCAATCTATTAAATAGGCTACTGTAGATGTGAAGCTGTTTTAAGAGAGGGAAACGACTTCCTTTAGGTTTAGTTTTCATTAAAGTTTCGGCTCAGATCCTTTTTTACAGTCTATGCTCACATCACAAGTATGTAATGCTGTTTTCCCATATTTGGGATATTTTCCCTGCCCTCCTCAGTTCTGCAGAACAGAGACACTGCCATCTACCGGACGTGTGTGTAAACGACATCTACAGGATCTTTCTTTACCTGCTTGTTCACGAGGCGAGGAATTCAAGTAGTCACACTTCTTTTAAGATGTACTACTAATGTAAGTATCATGCCACGAGCGTCTTCTATTTATAACATAGTTGTCAATAAGTTTCTTTCTTCTGTTGAGCACAAAATATATGTAAGAATGTTGGTAATTAAACAGGCATTGATCGTTTTAGCTACCGTCGTCAACTATCTGGTTTCCAATATTTTTTAATATTCTCTTATGTGTTTAACAGAAGAAAGAGCCTTATCCTACAGGTTTGGAACAACGTGAGTGAGTAAGTGACAGAATTTTCATTTTTGGGTGAATTATCCATTTAACTATCCGTTTTACCCCTGAAGTCATGAGTGCTTAAAAATATTGCGATACTGTAAGACAAACATAACCTCAGATACTTTGATATCCTGAGATTGGACATCACATACACATACTGCCACTTGTCTCAACACACACAGAGTGAAGATATAATCTCAATTAAGTGTGTTCTTGGGATCTATGGGGACTAAATAATATTTTATACGATGAACAAAGTGGAGTATAGCTTAGGATATTAGTCAATCGCCTCTGTCTAATGACCGAGACTGACGAGCTTGTAGTTATGAGATTGTATACCTGGCCAGTGTGAGGAGACTCAACGTGTTTTTGGAATCCAGATGAACCAGTGTAATTTCAATAAAGAGTTAAATAGAATAATCAAACATTCACCTAAATTTAATGATTTACAAACATCAATTAAACCTTTTTAATTTTTGGAGTCAGATGAAACAAAGAGGTAATTAAATTACTTTGCCATGCTGAAAAGAAACCTTCACCTGCTTATTGGAAATATACACTCAATTATGATAAGACATAAAATATAAATGAAAATAGCTTAGCGCACCTTCATTTCATTTCACTTAAGATGTCTTATTGTCTAAAGGCCATCTGAAATAAAGGTTTAGACATTTTTATATAAAACAGAATAAGTTAATACATACATTTGACAAATGTTACAATTTGTTGTTGACTGAGTTGTGCAAAATATTGTCAGCGTTTTAGATGAGTAGATGTGAGATGTTTTATGTACATGTATATTTATTGAAAAGAAAACAGAATTTTGCCGTGCATGAACTTATGATATTATGAAATATCTCAATTTAAAGAACCAATTGTTTTAAAAAATAGACATTTCTATTTAAAAAAAGTAAATAAAATATTCACGTACAAATTAGTATATTAAACATGAGAATTAAATGATCAGACTACAATTATACAGATGACAAAGCAGTATTTTTGATAAATGCTTCAAGTGCCACTGCAGTAACATTTTATTTGTAATTTTTCTTATTATATGCAAGTCTTGATGTCTATCCACATTCTGTCTTTGTTTATTATTACAGAAAATCAAGTTTTCAAGTTCAGTCTCTTCACTAACTGGGCATTGCCAATGTTTTTAACCTCATTTCCATATCAACAGTCTGTTTAAACTGAGACTTTTGAAGGTAAGACTGGTCCAAAGAGTCTTTTAAAGCACATGAAGTCCTGTAGATGTTTCACAGAAGACTAGTGTTCAGAACAGTTTTTGGCGCTGACTTCCATGTTTAGCCCTCTTGCAAACTAGTTTTAGCAAGGCATTTTCAACCATATTTCTTTGACAACATTTTCACAAAAGTGGGTTGCCAATAGTATTTTGAATGCACTTCTCAGTCTCTGTGAGAGCTCAGTCATTTTTTGTCTGTCTTTAGCACCAGGCAAACCTCTGTCCCACCATTTTGAAAAAGATTTGATTGGGGATTCGCAGGTAGCGGCAAAGCTTCTGGAAAGCCTCGTTGCTTAGTGGTGCATGTGGTCTTCCTTTAGATTCATCCAGGCACTTGTCGTGTCCCGCAGACATCATACAGTAAAAGCCCTTAGTGACGTTAAAATAGAAATTGTCCGTCTTTATCCGAGGTGGAAGTTCCAAGAACTTCTCCGCCTTCTGCAGCTCGGGGAACGGATTCCCAATCAGTGCTTCTCCATCCACAATGTGAATCTGCTCCCTGGGAAAAAGCTCCAACCATCTGGCCAGGTGCTGGTAGTAAAAACTCCTCTGAAGGGCCTTGTATTTGGTGTTGATGTGTCCGTTTGATAGTAGCATCTCTTCGAGTGGCTGGTATGGCTTGTTCTGCTGAATTCGGTTGTGGAGAACTTGTGTGTAGTCTGACACGAGTCTCTCTGCAGGGTCACGAACGATCAGCAGAAGTTTCACGGCTGGATTCATGGCCCGTATCCTCCTTGGGGCCGGTGGTGCTGTGAAGTAGCCAGGGGTCTTTTCCACCGTCAGCTGCCCAGAGAGGGTGATGGGCATCTGGGCACGGTACCAGTCCAGTCCCTTCCGAAAGTTTTCGTCCAGGTTGAAGTAGTGGATCTCGGTCTTGGCTACTTCCACATCTGGATGGAGGTTGAGCATCTCCAGCAGGGCCCTGGTGCCTCCCTTGCGCACCCCGATGATGATGGCTCCTGGCAGACGTTGCAAAGTCGAGGCATTGGAAGCTCCAGAAGGGATCGCAGATGTCACTGAGGTCAAAGAGGCTCGGAGTTCATGTAGACAAACAAGCAGCTGTGCCTGGAGCAACAGCAGTAGAATTAAAGCCAGGAGGAGCGTCCACAGCATGGCGTCAGTAGAGTCGGGTCAAGGGCGGCACACAAACAAACACGCACAGCTGCTGTTGATTTGGCTGAAGTCAATTTCTGAAAACAAACATGCACAGCAATTAACTTCTTTCAGAGAAAATAACTAGTAAGGCCCACTGGAAAGTATTAATTATTCAGAACAATAATCGCACGTCGAAAATCCTAAAAGATATCAAGCGATTCATTGTCAGGCAAATTCTAGTTAGTAATACGACAAATGTGAAACATATGTTCAAAGACAACAACAGCAGGGCAGGAATGTACTTCCTCGGTGTGATTTAATTAACAGAATTATTAAAACACAGAGAGAAGAAACACATTAAACATTCATGAACAATAGTGCCTCAGGAATCTCTCTGGAGAAATGTACTTATAGCAATCCCACTACAGTCTCACTGCTGTCCTCTAGTGGTCAGGAGAGATTTTTGAGGATTGATCTGATACTGAGTCATTCCAGTTGAGCTAGATGAGATGCGCACTGCAGTAAGCATGAATGTAAAAGATAGAAAGGTTAATATTCTGATATACTAAGAAATGATTGAGTTCCAAAGTTTAGTAGTATAAATGCAAAGAGCGCTTCCTCCACTGTTTATGTATTTCACATTGTATTTGTGTGTAGGGCAAATCTCAAATCACAAATGAGATATAGGCCTGGTTTCACAGACAGGGGTTACATTTAACATTTGCCTGTGAAACTGAGGGATAATGTTTTCTTCTGATGGAACAAAGCTGCAGTTGTTCGTCGTATAGCCATGATTGAAAAAACAATGCTTTTTGAAGCAATTTATCATGAAAATTCTTCAAAATTTTTAAATATCTCTTAAAATGATCAATGTAGAATATCAAAAAGAAATACAATTCTGTCATAATTTACCCACCCTCATATTTAACCATAATTAAAATGTGCTTATTTTTGGCAGAACATCCAATCTGCTCTTTTTCTTACAATGAAAGTGAGTGGTGACCATGGCTGTCAAAGACTTTTCCTCACACAAAGCTGTCGCATGGCTTCAAAAGACTTGGAATGTAGTGTTCACTATTTTTATGATCCTTTTATGTTTTTTTTTGTTTTTTTTTTGTCCTTTTGGAGTTCGGCGTCCCATGGTACCCATCCACTTTCATTAAATGGATGGTTTGAGCTCAGACATTCTGTTAAAAAAAAATTGTGTTCAAAGCAAGAAAGAAAGTCATGCAGGTTTGTAAATAATGACTGGATTTTCTTTTTTGAATACAAGTGAAAATGACTAAACTAAAGGGGTACAATAACAGGCTGATTAGGATTATTTCTGACCTCTATACTCCTTTAAAATGACTTGACTGCCGTGTTTAGACATCTCACAGTTGTGATGTTATTGTGCCCTGCTGCTGCCGGAGGAGTCACGGGTTATTAATCTGCTTCTCGTTTAGTTTTGAGCAGTCAGCCTTTGTAAACGAGCTATGGTGTTGCTCTGTATGCTGTATAATTACACAGTTGGGAGTAAGTGTTGAGCCCTGTGGTCTTGCCTCTCCTGCTCTAGCATCAGCGTCATCATTGCTGCTAAGCCTCATCAACTCTACCATTACGGGCCTGAGTGTCTGTCTAATATCTCGCACTTTATTCCCTCATCTCGCAGCTTTAATCCTCAGAATGTGCTGCTCCTGTTTCCCAGGTTATGTTATATGTTGGTGGTGACAAATTTAGCCAAATAACATAAGAAAAGAATACATTTACCAGGAGATTTTCAGTATTGGTATCTGTAGTGTTATATTCTGGATTGTGTATTAACAGTAAGCCAGCAGTGTCTGTTTTTCAGAAACTAAGTGAAAAGCTGCATGTCTGTTTGGACTTGAGTGTGTATTTTATATATTATTGTGGGGGGGGGGGGGGGTTTGCATTAATTTGATAAATATAGTAAAAACGGTAACACTGTATTATAAGGTCTATTAGTTAACATTAGTTAATGTATTATCGAACATGAATTAATAATGATCAATACATTTTTTACTGTATTTAATCTTTGTTAATAAAAATCCAGCTGTTCATGTTAGTTCACAGCCAAGGTTAACAAACACAACCTTTGATTTAAATAATGTATTTGTACATTTTGAAATTAATATGAACTAAGATTAATAAATGCTGTATAAGTATTGTTTATTCTTAGTTCATTGTAACTAGTAATTAATGTTAAGTAATGAAACTTATTGTAAAATGTTACCATAAAAACAGTCATTTTTGAGTAAAATATTACTCAAATTTAAAATCACGTTTTCAATTTTAATATATTTTAAAATGTAATTTATTTTTGTTATGGTGTGGAGTTTTTCATCAGCCATTACTCCACTCTCCAGTGTCACATAATCCATTCTAATGATATAAGATTTTGGTAACACTTTATTTTACAGTGTTTGTTACACATTACATATAGTTACTATAGTAATTACTATAAATTGTGCTATGGAACTAACCCACCTAACCCTATAGTTCATTATTATTACTCAGTACTTAAATGTATAATTACACTGTAACACGGACACCTTAAAATAAACAAAAATAAACAATTTTTTTATTATTATTGTCCAGGTTAAAAACAGTTGTGCTGCTTCTGATGCGAGATACAATTTTTAAAAGAACATTATTTATTTTGTAACGTTATAAATGTATAACGTCACTTTAAATCAACTTAATGCTTTATTGCTGAATATAAGTATTGATTTCTGTCAAAAAATAAAAGTTTGAGGTCAGTGATAATAATGAAGGATATATTTCCATCTAGTCGTAAAATGTAAAAATTGAATGAAGTATATTGAGAGAGAAAATGTTTTACAAAATGTTAAATGAAGACGAAGCTATTTGGGAACTTTGTGAAGAGGGTCCATTATCTTGTGATTCCTCTGTTGTGAATCATTTTTAATTGGCCTGTTTCCACTTTCATTGAATATGAGGCATGGAAGTGACATTAAGTTATTGAAGAGAGAAAGAATGAATGGATTTAGATGTCATGGATTGGACTCAAAGCACGTCACAACTAGCACCACATTTGTATTATTTCATGTTCATTTTAATTTTAATTTTAGACTTGATTGATTAGGAAAAGTGATTAGTATTGATGATGTAAAAGTAATGGGTGAGCTCTTTATTCTGTTTTCACCATTTTACTTATTCAGGTTGATTTGTGGACAGTTTGTGAACATGACATGCTGACTTTATCAGATTGACAGGATAACCACAGTGACTTGCGGCATTTGCAACTGCCTCAAGTACCTGATGTGACTCGTACAAAAAAGTATGATTTGTTGGTTAAGCTTCACCATGATGGTCCAATCCTTAATTTAACTTGATGTAGCCTACAAATTAGGTTGTTCAAAGTCATATATGAATGTGCTACCAATTTATTAAAATTGAAAATTGAAATGTGCAACCAATTCATTATGTTGGAAAAAACACTCCTGATGGACACCCAAATCGTCTTATATAGTGTGTCACTCTCTCTCTGTGTGTGTGTGTGTGTGTGTGTGTTTCATCTTTATCAGGGACTCACAGACCTACTGATTGAGTCAGACTTTCAGTTCATTCACTCTCAAGCAAGCAAAGCTAGTCTCTCCCTTTCTCTCTCACAGACAAACTCTGAAGCTGTGAATAAAAAAAGGCATCCCTAATATAAGCACCCTCCACTGTCACCTCATACTGTGCGATATAATCCTCTTTCCTGAATGCCATTTCACACTAAAAGAAAACCCAGTGATGCGCGCGCACACACACAAACCTCTGTAGATTTTCGTACACATTTTTTTGCATTTAGGCTCCTCAGCTTAGTGCAAACTTAGTCTCTCTTCTGTTTCCAGCGCACAGTAATCCTGCACACGGCCGTATATGCACCCAGCAGACTCGCTCGTGAACACAAGTCAACCGCACACACTCACACACACATGCATGCATGCACTACAACAGTGTTGGTCTATCGTAAAAGACAAAAAGAGGACCTGCGGGGAATGGGATCAAAGAACTTTCTGTCACATATATTACCATTTTATCTCAGTTCCTGATCTGACTCGATTGTTTAGAACACTTTATTGCTTCATGCATGACCGATGCACATTAGTCGCCTTTCCTTGATGTCTTAGAAAATGTTTATTTTTTGTGAACCGAACTAAAGCTGTGTTTTCAGAAGTGATCATATCTGATCTCCAACTTCTTTAACATAATCTTATCTTACTTATATCTTACAATAATAAAACTGAAAAAGAACAGTCTGAATATTCAATATAATTTTTTTTTATTTTTCAACTCCTTATAAATGTATGATTAAGAAAAAAACAGCAGCTATAGGGTTACAAAAAATGGTCACAATGTTTCAGGTATTATGGATGACATTGATGCCTGTATATTTTACGATGATTTTACAACTGTGTATTGCCAATAGTTGCATATAAGACCTACTGTAATCTACCTAACCTACTGTATCTCACGACCAATTCGTACGAATGATTAAAAAGTGACTAATTCCTACTAATTCATACGACCTCACTCGTACGATTTGTCTAAACCCACGTGATGGGTAGGTTTAGGGTCAGGGGTAGGTTATTCGTACGAATTCATACGAATTGGTCAATTCGTAAAATAAGAATGTTTTTGCACAAATCGTACTAATTTGTACGAGTGAGGTCGTATGAATTGTTACGAATTAGCCACCTCGTAAAATTCGGACGAATTCCCGGGTTGGGTCACACATGGAACTAATATAATGCAATTCAATTAAGTAAATAAATGCAGGAAATGCAACAATCTACTTTATTGATAGACTCTAAACAATGCTGGATTGTTTTAACCCAAACTTGGGTTAAAAAATGTTATTTAAAATTTTAACCCAACTTCAACTTTTATTTCAACTGTAATTTTTTTAATTACATTTTTAACCCAACATTTGGGATTGTCCATATTGTACCCAAATTTGGGTTGAAACTTTTTTTAGAGTGTAACACAAATATTGAGATACTAAATTAAAATGAATTTGAATATATATTCATATTTGATGTCACGCATGCAGGGACTTATGGGAATGTCCTCCCACTCTAAATTATAATTCATAATTTTACTCATAAAAAACAAAAATAAGGAATTTACAGTAAAATTACACGTCAATGTTAAATGTTTACAGATCTTCACAGCTTTGTGTTTACAGATGCAGAGCATGTTACCTTGTGCAACAGTGCAAATGGTTTCATTTTTGTTGTGTTTGGCAGATGTGGCATTCGGGAATAGAAGTTGAACCCTGCAAAAACATTTGATGGCACTTTTAGAGTTCCGAGGTCTTTTACTCGGGAAATAAAAACCCGTTTGAAGTGAGTTTACAAAAAAAGTCCTAAATCAGTCATGTTTTTTTAGACATTTAGAAAGAAAACTAATTTTCCAGATGTGTGAAACATGTGGATGTGTATTGTAAAAAATGAATAGATTCATCTGTTATAGGTGATAAGCTGATTTGTCTCTCACACACGTACATGGGAAAAAGCCGAATGACTTTTAAGATTCCGCCTAGATTTCCTCCTCTTCCTCGCAAGTGAATGCAAATGGAGAATGAACGACAGGATTAAACGGCGTCTGAGAGGATCTGATTGTTTCTGTCGTCGGACTGAAAGAAACTAGGATAACTGTGCAGAAACTGTCCCTTTGGATGCTTCTGAAAGATCTCATTCAATCTGTCCAATAGACATTGTCCTTCAGCAAATCTGCTCAGTTTTTAGCACACGGACGCCCCACTAAGCCTCAAATTAGTCTCTTCATGAACCTCCCCGCACCCCACCAGCCTCTCGCTCTTCCTCACTTCCATCTCTCTCCATCCCTCTCTCTTCTCCCTCGTTTGCGCTCTCATTTGCACTTGAAGATCTGGGTCAATCGAATCACACACTCTACAGGCCCCTCTGGTCTGCATGTTCCTCGCATTGATAATGAGGAGTGTGTGTGTGTTAGGGGAGAGCGTTGTGGTGTTTGCTTTGAATATGGGTTGGTACCAGCATAGGGGAGGAGGGGAAGTATGAGGGGGCTTCACTCTAATTAAAGAGGTTGTTGGCATGGAGAACATGGCAACATTATTGGCATGGAAATGTGTCTGAGTCTGGTCAGGTTTTACAGATCCTCCTGTCTAGCAATCGTTTCGTGTGTGATACAGTAAGTTGATAAAAGTTAAAGGGATACTCCACTTTGTTTTGGAAATAGGCTCATTTTACCACTCTCCCAGAGTTAAACAGTTGAGTTTTCAAATCCATTCAGCCGATTTTCTGATATTTAGAAGAAGATCAGTAACCAGACCGTTTCTGGTCTCATTGACTTCCATAGTAGGAAAAAAATATACTATGGAAGTCAATGAGACCAGAAACCGTCTGGTTACTGGTCTTCTTCTAAATATAAAAAGAATTGTCTGAATACATTCGAAAACGGTAAAACCCGAGTGGTAAAATTAGCATATTTCCAAAAAAAGTGGAATATCCCTTTAAGAGAGCAAAAGTTGAAATCAGGATGATGGAGAAGTTTGGTTTAGTAGTCTATAGTCATGTTTAGTTTTGCTTTTGTCAAGAAATCATAGATCGTGTGCTATTATTCTTAAAGTCTTGAGAATTCTTAGGTTCTTTCAATTTGTTTATTTGACGTTTTTTTGTTAATTAGAACAGTATTTTCTGAGGTTAAACAGTTATGTGGTTTAAAATGTAAGTTGATAACATAATATGTTACTACCACTAGTACTTTTCTTAATTAGCAACGTTCAACTTGTTGGTAACTTGAATTCAAAAAGCACACTCCACAAAACTATTCTAAAAACCCATTAGAAATTCTAGTGGAAAATTTGCCTTTTGGGTTAGCAATAACTATCCCCTTATGAGAATTTATGTTGCCAGTAAATGTTTCTCTCTGCCCTATCATTTTGATAGCTCAAAGGCTGTTGACTGAATTATGTTATCTCATTATGTATTTAAAATACATTAGCTAAAATTATTGTTTGCTTTCAGCTATCAAATCGGTAGGACAAGCAAATAATTCAACGATTAGCAGTCTGGACTGAGCCACAGGGGGCAGAGATCGGGTTAGTAGTACATGTCAAGTCATTCATGTTTGCCTTTCACAACAGGGGAAATAATCTATCTATTCCCTGTGTATGCATGTGTGTGTGGCAATATCAATATTGTAGATTTGGAAGGAAGGGGTAAATATTGAGAGTCAATGGTCACGTCAGAGGTAATCTGTCTCTCTGTAGGGGTGGGTAGACAGATGGAGGTTAGGCTGTTCTGCTCAATACAACTAACCACCACAACTGAACTGAGCATGTGGACCCGACAGCTACTGCAGGGTCACGCCTGGCATGAGGGCTGAAATGACACATTTAATGATTTCATGTTGTAGACTGAAAGCAATCTAATGAAAAGGGACAGATGAAATCAACAACATAACATGTTCTGTTAGGGCAAGTGCTAAAGCTGTTAAAAATTTTGGAGTAGGTAAAGTTTTTTAAATGTTTTTGAGTCTCTTATGCTCAAAGGCTGCTTTTATTTGATCAGAAATACAGTAATATTGTGTGACATATTGAAACACAATTTTGTGATTGTGGCACACCTGAAAATAATGTTGTATTTTGTTATTATATTTTAAAAGGTCATTTCCTGTGATGGCAAAGCTGAATTTCAACATACTGCAGACTTTAGTCACACTTTAGAAATCAGTCTAAAATGTTGATTTGGTGCTCAAGAAACATGTTATTTTCAAAGTTAAGAAGAATAGTTGTGTTGCTTTTTTTCTATGATTTCTTTTCAGAAAGTTCTAAGAACTGCATTTATTTAATATATATATATATATATATATATATATATATATATATATATATATATATATATATATATATATTGATTAATAAAAGTAATAATTTCTTGTTTAAAAATCTTGCTGACCTGACCTCTGAAGGGTATGTACAGACTAAAAAAAAATTGCAATAATTAAAAACGTGTTTAAACGTGTCAGTTAAAATTTAAACGTGTCAGTTAAAATGCATCTACACCAGTTTACTTCAGTATTGCTTAGTTTTTGATGAATGTCTGAATTAATATAGGATTAACTGCAGATAATGCAATATGCTAATTCTTATTCAAATGGGAAACAAGTCTTATGATTCTTAAAGGGGCAGCTCACCAAAAATGTTTTATTCTGTCATCATTTAATCACCCTCTTGCCATTCCAAACATGATGACTTTCCTCTATGAAACACAAAAGAAGTTTAGCAGATCATCCCAAGTAATCCACCTGTTCCTTACATAAAACTATTGCATGTCTTCAAAAGACTTAAAAATATAGTGCACAAGTTGAATGGACTACTTTTATTGTACTATATTGTGCTTTTTGTTTAGTTTGACAGCACCATTAACCCTTTACATTGTGCTAAACTTCTTCTTATCTGTTCCATGTCAAACGTGAGTAAGTGACAATTTCGTGATAAACAACTAATTTCAGAAATTGTGAAGTCTGCATGAAAAGGAAGTTGCAATAGTCTTTTCTTCATTCTATTGTGACATATTTTCGAGTGAAACAGCTTCCTGAACAAGAAAACATGTAGGAAAGGACTTGATTTTGTCTATTAGGAATTGCATGGATAATTAAATAGTTGTTTCCTATTGCTGCGATGTCATGTGAGTGACAGGGCATCCGGCCCTGCAGTAAACATGCCATTAGGGAAGGCAAGAGATGTTGATGTAATAGAGAGGGGAGATATTCTGAAACATGAATAATAATGAAAAAATGGGTAACACTTTACTTGAAGGGGTGTGCATGAATGACATGTATGTCTTGAATATGAATTAAGGTTTATGCATGTTTGACAACTGTCATTAACATTTTGAATGCAAATATGACATTGTTGTCTTTGTTGTGACATCTTGACATAAACCTTAACATCATAACCTGTCAGTGCCTTTGTCATGACAACTTGACATAAAATTAAGTTAAACTGTCATGTGGTTGGCTTTGACATTGGCTGTCATGAGGCCATTATAACTTTGTCATGAATATTTTTCATGACCTCATCAGTGGTACTAATTGAATATGTCATTAAAAAGTTAAAATGGCTTCATTATATCAAATGTCAAAACCAACCACCTGATAGTTTAATGTAATGTTAACCAATAAAGCTAAGTGGTTTCTTAAGTTTGATAAGTAATCTTCTATGTCATGTTTATGACCGGTTGTGATGTCTTAGTAATGTCAAGTTGTCCTGACAAAGACACTGACAGGTTATGATGTATTGGTTTATGTCAAGGTGTCATAACAAAAACATCTCAAACGATGTCATATTTGCATTAAAAATGTCATAACTGAGCGAATGACACATAATGACAGCTGTCACAAACATGCATAAAACGTCCTTCATATTCAAAACATACGTCATGTCATGATTATGAAGGTGTCACTGTCATGTTAGTCTTGTGCACACCCCTTCAAGTAAAGTGTTACCAAAAAGGGATGAGTACGGATAAATAATTTTATAATAAAATATGGAATAGTCACTTTTGATTTCATGGGGGTGACTTTATGGGAGCATACCTTTTTACGGTAGGTATAAAATGTATTAACCAGCTATGTCCTGTTAGCTGTGAGGTGTAAAAGTATGCATTAACTAGAGGTGGTTCTCAGTCTTGTTAATTTGATTCCATTTGTCTAGTGAATCCCAAAATGGGCTGACAGAATGTAGCCTATTTCTACAAAACAAACAGCAAGAGGGTGAGAATGAAATTGTGCCAAAAAAAAGTGTTTTTCGAGATTTGTCTTGGCAATTGGCAATTAATCCCTGGAAAGGAAGAAGTTGTTTAGAGGCCATCTGAATGGATCTGTCAGTCTCAGAGCAGGTGGTTGTGCGTCTGCGTGCGAGCTTGCCGTCTTTCAGTCGCTCTGAAATCTCAGAAGTAACGTCTTTGGTTCTGCTCTTTGTCTTTTCTTTTGCTCGCATTTCCACGCCAGGTTGCTGTTTTTTATTCGTCCTTAAATCCCCTCACATTCAAAGGACAGTGAAAAACATCTTTGTAATTCTTTAACCGCTTACACGTTGAAAGGGCCTTGAGCACCAGCTATGTGAATATGCTTGCAGTGAATGGATGTGTTGTGCAGGGAGATTTCTGCATCACATGGCTGTTGTTTTTCTTCTATATTGTGAGCAGTGGTATGATTTGTGTGTGTGTGTATGGACAAGAAGGGGGTCTCGTCGGGCCCTGCTGTGTTATGCACTTTGTGAGACATTTGGGACATGATATTTTTCTTGTTTTGTAGTGTGTTGGTTTTTCACATTTATGGGGACTTGGGAGTAGAGACCTCCACTGTAGTGTGAGGGGTTCATCTAATGTATAATTCTGTATCAGGATACACTATGGTGGGTTCAAAGATGCTGTCGAATTTGATATGGTAGCAATTCTTTTGTCCCATTGGAAAGATATATTTGATGCCTCAGTTATTTCTTAGACTGTGATGATGAGATTAAATGGAACGTGAATGAAGACTTCTGCTTTTCTCCTGACAAAAGACTCTAATATATCTCCTCTAGAGTTTTAAAAGAGATCTCAACAATGACACACTGCGATTTCAGTATGAACTTAAATATTTATCATCGTCTAACTATTATCTGAGCAGCAATACCACCATATCCTTCCATTTGTGGTGGGACTACACTCTTAAAAAGGTTATAAAAGAGGGGGTTTGCCGTGATGCCATAGAAGAACCATTGTTTTGTTTTGTTTTCCCCCAAAGACAGTTTTTAGTGTGAAGAACATTTTGAAAATCCAAAGAACAATTTGTGGAATGGAAAAGTTGGATGTTAAAGGTTCTCTATGGAACCATCAATGCCTGGACCTTTATTTTAAAGGAATTCTCCACTTTTTTGGGAAATAGGCTAATTTTACAACTCCAAGTTACAGTTGGGTTTTACCGTATTCGAATCCATTCGAGACAGTTTCTGGTCTCATTGACTTCCATAGTATATTTTTTTCCTACTATGGAAGTCAATGAGACCAGAAACTGTCTGGTTACTGATATTCTTCTAAATATCAGAAAATCGGCTGAAAGGATTCGAATACGGTAAAACCCAACCGTTTAACTCTGGAGGAGTTGTAAAATTAGCCTATTTCCAAAAAAAGTGGAGTATCCCTTTAACGAGTAAATGTGAATAATTTTAACAGAAACTGGGCAGAGGATTTCTAGTTCCCAGCATGCTTTGCAATGGAACTGGATCAGGGGAATAAATTAGGACTGGGAATTTCCACAGACGTGCCGGATCGATGCGGTTAAAGGGGGTGGTTATAGCTGATTCAATGCCCTGACATATCAGTTACTTTTCTTTCTTCGCTTCAAAAGAAGTTGGAAATACCTTTGCAATTGTATACTGTTAATTAACATCCCAATGTTTAGATGGACGTGTGTGTAGGCTATTGCATGCTTTGCTCTCAATAACAAAAACTGTACACACCACATTGACAGAGGTGAGAAAACAGCCGTTTAGAAAGCATCTGATCGTAGTGATGTGGATATAAGCTCTACAATTCACTTGCATTATGGTAATTAAAATTACACTGAAAGTTTGATTATAAAGTATATTTCATTATAGATCTCTGGCTATGTGATACTATAGTGTGAATAAATCCATTTTTGTAGCATTACATTAGTTCTATTGGCATTATCCTGAACACTGCACAGACATTTGTTTCATGTTTCATTGAATGGAATGGAATGAAATGAATGCAACAAATGTATGAATATATCCCCTTGTAGGATGGGTTCATAAAGGCTGTGATGTTAACTGTTTCTAGCTAGATTTAATTGACAAGTCAGCATTCAGAGGCAAAACACTTCTGAATAATAGCTAGTTACTACAGTAGCAATGCTGTACTTTTAAAACTGACTGCTCTGCTCATCTGGGAAACATATCTTTTTTTACTGTGCGTTGTCTTGTCTCTAAGTAAATAATTGTCTTAAGTTATTTGCATTATAGTTGAACATAATTCAAAGTATAAGCTGATACTCAAATGAAGCATTACTGAGATCTCAGAACTAAATGAAGCATAGCTGTACGCTTCCTGAGCTATGAAAGAACTTCTAAGCAATAACAATTTCCTCTGGGATGTTCTCGGGCCTGTGGTAATGCGCTGTGTTGTTGTGTGGATCCGTGTTGCTGAGTTTTGTGGTTGCATTTTTCCCTGTTTTCTTTTTTGTGTTGTGGTTCGGGCCCGTGAAACTGCAGGGGAGAGCATTGCGTGAAGGGTGGTCAGAAGAAGAGCAGTAGCCTGTCATCCTAATGGACTAAAACTGTCAGTACTAATGACCCAAGAAACAAACCAAGAAGACAGCCTACAAACACACACACACTCATACATATAAACATACACAGACATACAAATCCCTGTCTGCTTATCCAAGGATACGCCAATCTAATATTAAAAGGATCAACTGGTTTGTTTTCATCGACTTTATAGGGATTTTTTTCCCCCTGAGAACAGAGCAATTTTGTCTGCAGTACATTCCCTCTGACATAAATAATGACCTCTGTGCCACAGCGTGACCTTCACTCTTATCCGTATATGGCCTGAGGTCGCTCACTTTATCACAAGATGAGTTAGGACATTAAATGCATATCACGGGGTCTCAACTAAAGTACTTAAAGTCAGATAAAAAAGGAGACACAATCCAAAAAAATGCAGGCCTAGGTGAGTTTAGTTTGTTAAAAACTGTTTATATGACTTTCTACTACAAGTTGACTACTACAGTATCCATCTTTCAGTTTGAATAGGGAACAATACACCATATTTGGCCATCTGTCAATCAATGGGGTTTCCAAGCTGTCAAGTTAATGGGCCTTTCAGCTATATATTCCTGGTGTGTGAGTGTTTGTTTTGGTGTACATGGTTTAAAATACAATAGCAAGTGACTCATTGACAGAAAAATGTCATTTAGTTATCCATAAACTAATGAGCTATTTCTGTAGAGTATCTCTGATACTCTAAAAGTACAATAATATTAGAGTATGTGTCGTTGTATTGTGTGCTTTAAATGACAGATTAGACTAATAAAACAGTTCAATTTATTTAATCTCAGGTTCTTTTATTTAAATTAAATAGATATTCAGGAGGATCGTTTAATACTAGATTTCTTTTCTGCTTTATTCTGCTTTTTATTTCTTTTCTACTTCTGGCAGATGTCCAGGTTATTTTGTCCTCTATTGCTTGTGTAATATGCACATAGTTTAATAACCTCTATTTTTAATGCTGAAATGGGGCTGATTTTTGAAATAGTCCAAGCATTTTGACTGACTATCAAACACTATGAATGAACTACATCTCATTCTGCAACACATTCTCATCCTAGGGCGTCATCTAACGCTTTTGACCATGCGTCTAAATCCAACGCATGGCAACCTTTAGCGTCAGTTAGATGACGCGGGTAGGTTTAGGTCTGGGGTAGGGTTAGGGTTAGACCCGACGCGTCAGATGTTGACACATGGTCAAAAGGGGGATGAGAACGGGCTGCATTCAGACATATTTTACATGTATTTGTATATATATATATATATATATATATATATATATATATATATACTGTATATATTCTTGGATTTGTATTCCACGTTCTAGATGTGCGTTATGATAAAAGAAGCCTTTTGTTTGAGGTAATTGTACTGATGTATTTGCTGTGGAGTGAACCTGTTTGATCATGTTCTGAACTTTTATACTGAGATTGTCAAGTCAAGTATGTTTATATAGCGCTTTTCACAATGTAGATTGCATCAAAGCAGTTTCACAGTATCAATCAAAATATATAACAATGTTCGTTCTAAGTGGAAAAATATCCATGTTTGGTATAGAGCTGATCAATGGTAGGCTATTACTAATTGGTTAATTAGACTATCCCCAATTGAGCAAGCTAAAGGCAACAGTGGCAAGGAATCGAAAAACTCCTTCAAGTGACCTAATGGTGTCCTAAAACTCCATCAGGTGACCCAATGGAGAAAAGAATATAGGCAACTGTTTTCCTCTCATCTCTCTCTCTTTCTTTATGTAGGGTTCATTGCACTTAGTAGAGCAGTTCTGCGCTCATAAAATATGATATCTATTATTCACATCTTCCTCT
The DNA here is from genome assembly GCF_988280905.1 of Pimephales promelas. Lineage (NCBI taxonomy): Eukaryota > Metazoa > Chordata > Actinopteri > Cypriniformes > Leuciscidae > Pimephales > Pimephales promelas. The sequence goes on from NC_142772.1 coordinate 38,929,744, forward strand.
ATCACTAATGCTCCAACATTTTATGCCCCCATGAAGTCCTCCTTGCTCAGAGGTGACAGTCTAATATCAGAGTCAGTGTCAAGAGAATCGCTCATATCCAGATCCATCTGTTTTGTTCCCGTTCGTTTGTCAACATCTTGCACTGAACATCTTAATCAAATGTTTATGTAAAGGAAAGCAGCTTACTGCGATTTCGCCAAGACATGTTTCTAGATCAACATCCTTGTTGCTTGAAAAAAACATTATTTTCAACCAATCAGATTTTAGGTTTGGGGTTAGACCTACGGCTTGAACAACATCAATATTATCTATCTGATTTTAGTGGTAGGTTATAGTTTGGGATGGGATTTAGACTATGAATTTTTGGATCAATCTGAATATTTGGTTACATGTATTAGTGAGGTGAATTATATTTCAGAGGGTTTTATTATTGGATTTTGAGTGACCATCAGATTTTCCCTTTTCATTATACATCAGCTCTCAATCCGAGTGTGAAGTCACATGCTGCATTTAGTGATTTGATACAGTAATTTTTGTGTCATGTGTGAAGCACACAACATTTTAGCCCTTTTAACCTATTTGACCTTACAACCTTCTAGAAACCACTGACTTGCATACATATCCATACTGTAAATGTAAATCTCTAAACTGATGAACTTTCTCATTAAGAAAAACTTCAAATAAAATCCACATATGTTATTTACTTAAACAGTGTGTATTTAATTAATATTTGGCCTTTTAAGTGCACAAAAAGCTTTTTTTCTATTCTATATTATTCATATACTGTACATAGCAAGTGTGTATAACATATATAAAACATGCGAAATGAAGTGAAATTTTGAGCAAATATTTATATTTTTGAAAAATCCAAAAGAATAAAAGTGTTTTTCAGGAGATTTGAGATCCTATATTGTTCTTATTTATAAGTACAATAGCAAACATCAGGTCTGTAGTGTCGACAGTCCTGCTATTGACTAAAGATGTATTCATTTTTTAAAGCACATTTTAATTCAGACATTCTGTAAGCAACCATACACATGTGATTTTTTTTAATTTAATCTTAAGTACAGTTCAAAGTTCTGGTTTAAATTCAGCCATTCCTGAGGAACACAGAAATGTTTCAGTTCACAGACTTTCTCTGACCCAACACGCCAGCAAACCTGGGGGTAATGAAACTGAGAAAGAAAACCAGATGAGAGCTTACCTGAACTTTGTCTTTTCAGTCAGCTTCTCTCTTGAAGTGGGTCGAACTGCTTCGTCCTGATGTTTTCGGGGACTTTCATTCTTCTCTATACCATCCTTCTGAGCCCTTCAGTGCATCTCCAGCCTCTTTTTTGTTTTGTTCTGTTCTCCCTGTCTCTTTCCTTCTCTCTGTCTCTTGTTCTCTCTAACGGCAGTTTTGAAGTTGCGGTGGCGTAGCTTCTTCTCCAAGCTATAAAGGTGAAATAAAACTCAAGGTTGTAAAAAGAAACCGTGTGTCTGAGTGAGGAATGTGAATGAATTAGAAAGTCTGTCTACATGCTGCGTGTGTCTGTCAATGTGTGCATGGAGTGTGTGTATGAGTGAATGAACAACAGACAGAGAGAGGCAGAGAGAGAGAGAGAGCACAAACACATCGCCCCTGAGGGAAATTCCTCCCTCCCTCCCTCCCTCTCTCGATCTCTCTCTCTCTCGATCTCTCTCTATCTCTCTGTTTCTAGCCCCTTCCTATCATACTATTGCTCTGCCTCTTCTCCCAGCCTCTCTCTCTCTCTCTCTCTCTCTCTCTCTCTCTCTCTCTCTCTCTCACTCTTCTTCCTCATATCTTTTGATTTGCGTTTCATCGCCTTTTCTCATCCAAATACATGAACTCATTCTTCACTTTGTCACCAAATGTCTTTTCCCCCCTCCTCATATCCCACTTTCAGAACAGCCTGTTGTTTTACCAGCTCTCTGTGTTTCTGTTCAAGAGCTTTGGATTGTATTTGCCCCGAAAAATCCCCAAAATCATGAATAACTTACAGGGTTCTGGCTCAAACACACAGGGCACAAATAAATGGGCAGCACGTAATGTAGCTCCAGTGTATCTGTAAATCTCCAAACGCGCAGCACACATTTATTGTGTGATGATACATTACCGTTTGGATTTTTTTAAAAGAACGTTTGGATTTTTTAAAAGAAGTAATTTTTCTCTGTACTTCATGTGTTGTAAATAAATCATGAAATTACTTTTTGGCTGTTCTATAAGCTTGAGCCACAGAAAATATTTTGCTAGTGCATGGATACTTAGCATGAGCTTTTAATCAACATCAAGATTTTCGGTTTATATGAATTTATAAAAAAAAGTGTTTATATTAGGTTCTGAGACTGGTAATCTTTCCTTGTTGTTTTTTTCACTGTTTTTATGCTTGACTATATTTAAAAATTGTAATGTAAAAAAAAAAATCATATATATATATATATATATATATATATATATATACACACACACACACACACTCTCTGTTTAGAACATTTTTCATGCATTTTAATAGTATATTTTAAACATTAATTATATATTATGTATTTCTATATTTAGTTCTATTTTCTCTATATTGTTTTCAGATCATTGTAACATATTAATTATTAAATATTCAAAAATGTATATAATTTACCAAACTTAAATGAGGTGTTATTGTTTTTTTAATTTAATATAAATAAAAAAATATGAATGCTATAAATTTCAATTAAAAATTGTATGATGGAATATCCTTTTAAGCTTAGCAGGAAACTATCTAGTTGGTTTGGGAGTTTTGAACTTTATTACATTAAAGTGTGAGCAGAAACTGTAATATTACATTTACAGTTTCATTTATGCATTTCAATTTCCAACCTTTTTCAACTATCTTTACTATACAGGTCAAAATACAAATCTGTTATTTTACTCACTTAATATTTAGTGTATATGTCATTTTTCCTTTAAGAATTGCCTTATTAGTGACAGTAAGGAGTTAAGTGACTTACTAAGTAATGCTATATTTAAAACAATTTCTCTGAAATGACTGCAATACCTCCCAGCCTGCGTCTGACTACACCTTCCTTCACTTTCGCTGAGGTCTCTGTCGGATTATGGATTACTACGGAGTTTTATTATCTCCCTCACCCACATGAGCAGTAATGTAGTGTGAAGGGAAGGGGTTGAGAGTTTAAATGAAGACCTCCCGCTGGTTAAGATCTCAGAACGCACACCCCCTTCTCCCTCACTCTCCACATTTGTGTTCCTGCATCTCTGCTTCTAGACCTGGGGGGGGAGGTAGTTAGGGGGAAAAAACGGTACCCTGTGATGTCGCACCACGAGGGGGGCGAGTTTGCCTCCTGTTCTCTTCTTCCTCCTTTGAGACATCCAGGGGCGTCTCTAACCCCCAGCCTTGTTAGTGAGAATGTCTGACTTGGCCCTTTCTCTGTGTCTCACACTTTTTTTTTTTGCACTTTTAGTGTTGCTCCATAGAACCTAGCGTCAGCTGTGATCACAGTCGTCTTTCATATTTTTTTCACAATTCCTTCGACTCTTTTTTATATCTGTCTTTCTGTATAGAGAACACTCCACAACATTTTCTGTCTGCCTCTGCGGCATCATAATCTTCATCCTTGCCGACGTTCATCCAGGGGCGACATTTCTTCCTTTAAGTGAGATGCTAAGGCTATGTCCCATGGATTCTGAGTTCCATTCCTCTTCCTTCATTAAATTTTCTTTTTGTTTCTCCTCTGCAGGCTGGTTTTTGGAAGAATCAGAGGGGGGTCAGACCACATACTCAGAGGGTGGCCATTCTCAGGTTTAGCCTTCAAATAGAGCGATTGTTTGTGGCGTCCCACAATGTTCCACTTATGAATCTTTTGCACGTCCATCTTGGCCTGGGTGTCTGAAGATTAGAAGGCAGGCCTGAGATCTCAAAATAGCATTACATGGCTGTCAGATCAATTTTCACTCTATTCTGCCTGTTTTATTCTTTTCATTCAGTTCTCTTGATCGACCATTTTTCATACAGTATATGAATTTTTCAAATCAGAATGATTTTTATTCCACCAGTAGAGCAGTGGAGTGCAAGGATTTGATGCCATTGAGGTCAAGTACGCACTTTCCTGCAGACAGTTCTCAGATGAGTGAGTTTTTATTTTGCAAGTTTGCTTTCCATTAAAAATGAGGGATTGTTCAACCCAGAATGAAAATCATTTACTCACCCTCAGGACCTTCCAAAAGTGTTTGATTGTCTTGCTTCCATCGAACACAAAAGGAGATGTTAGGTAAGAAAGATGTTACTTAACTCTTTTGTATTCAATGAAACTGAACGGTTACCAAACGCTTACTTTTTCAAGTCTTTATGTAAGGAACAGACTGATTTAAGTTGTTGAATATGTCAAATCTTAATTTTTGCAACTTTAATATGTGCATATTTGAATTTCGCTGTGTTGTGGCACATTATAGGCACATGAGAATTCCATTTTTTTATAAAAATGACGTCTGACATGTCATTAAATATGTGTGAATGTAATTTCGGGGTCCCAGACTGTGTGGGAGTGTCAACATCAGGTTGACTGAAAAAATTGATTAAAAATGCAAGTCGGGAAACATCCTCCTCGCAACAACATGTCCTCTTCAATGCCCAAATAACCAAGAAAGGTACTAAAAGTACAGACAGATTCCAGACAGAAATGAAACCTCACAAATACACAATCTAAAACCTGGACTTGTAATTAATTATTAAAAGAATTACATTTATTTGCTCATTTTTTGTATAAGAATACATACTGTCATGAACACCCTTTAGATGCGTAATGGAAATGAAATGTAAATATGTGTTTACATTTAGCTGGTAGCTTTGAAGCTTTCAGGTGCGGGTACAGATAAATAAGCACATATACATGAGAGAGTAATCTTTCGATTCTACTAAAGAGATGGCATGCAAGAAATTCTGTGATTTGTATGATTAATGGTTTGTGTGTTGTTGAGCGGTGTAGTGCTAGCAGCACTTTGAGATGCATGGTTATTTTCAGTGTCAACAGCAATTTATGGCATATGAAAATAAAAGCAGGAGACCTGCAAAAGGGGAACAGTAAAACAGGTATCTCTTTGCTCAGGCATTGTAGTGATCATCAAACATACATTATACATAGCAAATCACTTTGAGATTTCTGGTATCTGCTTGGTTTAAAGAGGATGTGCTGCTCTTTTACTGCCTGCTGTACATTAGATGACTATAGTCGTAAAATCTCTGCTTACATTGCACTGCCGGCCAAATGTGCCGGGCAACAATAAGAAAATACTCAATGCGGTACAGTTGACTTTCTTACGAGACATTGGGCCTCGTAAATAATATGACTGAACAAACTTGCAAACATACTTAAATTTCTTTTTCAAAGGACAATAATGTCTGGATCGCTGACTCAGAAAGGACCCTTTCTGCTCACTATATCACATTGATGACTTCTGATTGGTCTGAAGTATTTCTAAAAGAATTTGATACAAATGTTTAAAATAAAAAAGTCATTGGACACTACATTGTCCCTCAAATAATCCTCAAGAATTTGGCTAATTCATTCAGAGGGTTTAAACTGCGAACGCAGTTATTTATTGTTAATGTGATATAAGTTTTATTTACTCTGACACCTCTACTAGACAGCTTGAACCAGTGCAGTCCAGTCCTGAAATAATGACTCTATATGAACTTTTTTTAATGAATCAGAAACACAGTGTAACAAGAGTAATCCGATTCTCGAACGAATTACTCTAGGTTCTTAAAGTGAATCAAATTCATCCAACTGAACTATGAGGCTTGAATTACTTGCTGCTTGTTCATATGATTACATGTAATTAAAGATACACATTATGTGCTTTAGTTTTATATTAATGAGTGAATTAATGTTTTACCCCATTTGTTCACACTTTATATTAGGTATCTTTAACTATAAATTAGTTACAGGTTTAATTACATAGGTATTTTTAAAACAACAGTTCAGGTTAAATTTACACACAATAATTGCATTGTTGTAAAAAGTGTTCAGTTGACTTAACTTAATTAAAAGTGAGGTCATTTTTTAAACGCGTTACTCTAAAAAGCTAACGAACTTTTTCAAGAACTGTTTTCAGTTTATTTATCATTGAAGTCATCTCATGATTGTCAATGTAATTTTTCATGTTTTAAATATTTACCTGATGCAATTAACCAACCAGATGCTGTAAAACTAATTTTATTTAAAAGAGGTGTCTGTGTATGTTTTCTATTGATCATAGCAGCAGTAATCCATCAAAAGTGAGAGAGGAGCATCATAACATGGGCACACATCCAGACACTCAGTGTAGACAAGAGGACATTTGGCACATCAGAGCGCTGATTCAGGTGTCTCGGCTGCAGAGGTTCAGTGATACTGTGCAGTCCATTCAAGCAAATCCAGATCAGGATATTCATTTTTTACAACCTGACACGACCCACAAGATTGGGAACTTGATTGTTTAACGCCACTTTTTAACACCAATGTAATTCTTAGTGAGTTCTCCATGTTGTCTTTTGCATATGCAGTTTTATGCACAAGTTTGGGCACCCCTCTGTTGCATGATAATTTGCTCTGTTTTCAAAAAAAGATTGTAGTGATATGCCATTCAGTTTCTAGAGAAAGCTGGATAATGTGATGTTTTTCAGACAAATTAGTGTAACAGTATTGAGTTGTATGAAATAAAATCAAATAGGCTGTGCAAAAGTTTGGCCACCCTTTCAATTGTATTGATTTGAATAACTGGTCACTGAATGCTGATTGATTGCAACATAATTAATAGCATAATTCATTTAATTTTCTAAATGAACAGTAGACTGAAAACACAGGTCATGAAAAAGGACATTCAAGGTAATTGCTAGTTGTGTTTCTCTTTAAGTACAACATGGGGACCTCAAAACAACTCTATAATGACTTAAAAACATAGGATAATGAATCAACATGAATTAGGAGAAGGGTACAAAAAGTTATCACAAAGGTTTACGGTCTCTGTCTCCACAGTCACATTAATAGTTCGAAAAAGGAATAGTCCTTGTGAAGGAAAGATGTATAGGCCAAGAAAAATATCTAAAAGGCAAAGGTGAAGAATGGTCACAGACAATCCACAGACCCCAAGGAGCTCCACGAACATCTTGTACATTGTACATTGTTCCCCTGGATGTGCTCTCAATACAGCTCAATGGAAGCGTGATGCGGAAAAAGCCTTTTCTGCGTACTGCCGACAAGCAGAGTCTTTGAGGTATGCAAAGGCTCATCTGGACACAAGCCAGAAATATTTTGGAATAATGTGCTGTGGACAGATGAAACTAAGATATTATTTGGTCACATCCAGAAGCGATTTGTTTGGAGGAAAAAGAACGAAGAACCTGCTCCCTACTGTAAAATTTGGTGGAAGGTCCATCATGCTATGGGGCACTGTGGCAAGGACATGTACTGGAAACCTTGTCAAAGTTGAGGGTTGCATGGATTTCTCCCAGTATCAGCAGATTCTTAAGAACAATGTTCTAGAATCAGTCAAGAGGTTGAAGTTACGCCGGGGTTGGTTGTTTCAGACGCACAATGATCCAAAGCACTGTTCCAAATCTACCAATAAATTCATCCACAGACACACATACAATGTCCTAGAGAGGTCATCACAGTCCTAAATCTATGGAATGATTTGAAGAGGGCTGTCCACACTCCGAAATCATCAAACCATACTGAACTGGAGACATTTTGCAAGGAAGAATGGTTCAAAATTCCTGCAGCCATAATTCAGAGACTTATCAATAGCTATAAGAAGCGACTAGGCTGTTATTTCAGCAAAAGGAGGCTTTACTAAATATTGATGTGGTAATTCCATTGGGGTGCCCACATTTTTGGACCTGTCTGTTATGACTCTCATTGTGTTGTTTCTGTTGATTCAATACATTTTATTTCAGAACTGAAATCTTACTGTAGTGTTTCCATAAGGTATAAATGATATCCAAATGCAGTTGCTGCTTTGAAAGCCCAGCAGATTATAAACTGAAATTATAATGCACAAACTTTTGCATAAAACTGTATACCTAATGTAGAATGGTTGCATAGTTTCTTCTGTGGGAACAAAAAAATTATATCTTGATGTTTATAATTATAGGTACCTTTACATTTTATTTATTATTTCATCCATTTTACATTTTAACGTTCAAGTCATGCCATTTGAGTGAGTTTTAATTAACAATATATATGTGGTGAGGGAGACTGCGGAAGTGTTTGTAAACCTAAAGTGATCTCTTCTCTGGAGAACGTCATGCTGAGGTTGTTATTGCATCAAGTTGCAGCCACGTGCCCAGGGCTGGTCCTCAGATGAACAGGCCCCAGGGCAATCAATGGACAATAAGCTAATAGGAAGCTAGGCTAATAGTTTCTTCAATAAGACATCCAATAACAAGGGCTTAACTTCCATATGTTCACTTCTTGAGCTGAATGTTTTGCTGTAGTGTATACGTAGCTTCTAGTCTCTGCACTAGACACATGCGGCTATCATGTGCTATTAACAGGTTGTGCTAAGCAGGAAAAGGGTAGACTTGCAAACCTGTGTGCAAATGTGACTAATTACCATGTATGTGTGAGAGTCTGTGGTTTCTTACTCAGGAGAAAAAAAGTCATTTGGACAGAGGAGCGTGTGTTCGGCTGATCTGTCACTGGGGCCAGAGCGTGGGCACTGCAGGGGCGCTGGACAATTACCACAACTCACACGGCATCACCTCAATCAGAAGTGGCCTGGAGCGCCACACTTTACTGTGGCTCTATTTCTGGGTTGGTGCAAAGGTGATACATGCAATGTCCTGTCAATGACAGTTTCTGCCAGATACATTTGCCGAAAGCAATAGCAGTAACAAAAAAATTCTAAAAAGCTCTATGGTAGTCCTGTGTTTTTAGACATGGTTTTTGGTAACGTGGTGATGCCAAAGTCATTTGGACCTGTCCCGGTAGCACCATGATGTTAATTTATGGGAAATGTAAATTATTGAATGTGTATATGTTGAAGTGTAACTCGACGATTTTCAACCCACTTTGTATTGTTTCAGTGTCAGTAGAATATGTAAATGAACAATGTTTACTCGTTCTCCGTGTTACCTGGACCAAGAAATTCATGTTTATTTGTCAGCAAAAGTCCACCAGATGACGCAAAACGCACCACAGCTTTCATGAAAACTACAGACTTCCGACTGTCAGATCGACAGAGGGTTATTAACAAAGCAGTTACAGCATAGGTTTATTACTAAAATTGTACCCTACTTCGTCTACTCTTTAAACAGTATTATGGGAAATATGGGAAAAATATGGCAACAGCTTTCTTACCTGTATGCGCTACCATTTTGCTTCAGGGAATTGGGCGGAACTGACGGAATGGCAGTTTATTTCAGTTTTTCATATTAAAAAAAAATGATTTTGTGAAAAATATGAAATGTGGAAAAATGTGAAATGGGTCCAGGGGACAGCGGGGCTTGTTTTCACACTGGGAAGTTGTCACAAGTATTATATCTGTGTAGGCCTACAACGACGTAAAAAACAACAAAAACAACATTTTTTTTTTTTTGTTTGTTTGTTTTTTGTTACTAATGATGAATGTAGGGTTGTTATGTTTAACACAGTCTCATCCCAAAAAGTCATATAACTGACGTTTTGGGACGTATTTTGACCATACGTCAATATCAGCCTTTTTAGGGCCCCCTTAAACGTCGGAAGATGGCGATCCCGGGCCGTCATACAACTGACGCTTTACCTTTAACGTCAGTTAGGTGATGGGGTAGGTTTAGGGTTAGGTTTAGGTATGGGGTAGAGTTAGGATCCCATAACCTCATCTACCGACGTTTAAGGGGGCCCTAAAAAGGCGAATATTGACGTATGGTCAAAAGACGTCCCAAAACGTCAGTTATATGACGTCTTGGGGTGAGACCGGGTTGTTATGTTTTGTTTTCTGTACAGCACTTTGGTCAACTTAGGTTGTTGTAAAGTGCTAAACAAATAAAGTTGGTATGGTATGGTAACAAAAAAAGGTTCAAACTCAATTGTGAATTGTTTATAAATTTGAGGTTGTCATAATTGTTTTAAATGTTATAATTCTATGCAGTTCATTATTGGCCAAAGCAATGGTTTGAAGTTTTCAATTTTTTATTATATATTATAATTAAGTTTAATATAGTGTTATGTAATAAGTGTTTAATATATTTAATACATTTCACATACACTGCTGTTCAAAAGTTTGGGATCGGTAAGATTTTTTAAATGTTTTTAAAAAGTCTCTTATGCTCACCAAGGCTGTATTTATTTGATCAAAAATGTAAAAAAAAAAAAATTCAAATGTCATCTCTCTCTCTCTCTCTCTCTCTCTCTCTCTTAAATTTTAAATTGTAATAGTAGTAGTTCACAATATTACTGATTGTGTATTTATATATATTGTGTATATAAAGCTGAACTTTCAGCATCATTATGCCAGTCTTCAGTGTCACATGATCCTTCAGAAATCGTTCTAATGTGCTGATTTTCTGCTCAAGGAACATTTATACTTATCATCAATCAATTTATTTCAGATTTAATAAACAAAACAGTTTTAATATTTTTAATTTGATCATAATAATAAGTTTTGTTACAGTCCTTTTGTGAGGAAAAAAAGACATGTATAAGAAAAAGAAAGATCACTTGAGAATGAAAGAGAGGGAATTGTCAAGAGCATCGTTGTGTAATGCTAATGGGCTTCTTTCCCCTTACAGCTAATTTCTAATGAGGTTTCATCAATCATCTCACTCATTGTTTCATTTTTAGGAGATTTGATTAGAAGACTGTGCGTGTTTGTGTTGAAATCAGTCATCTCAGTCCTCCTCTGTTTCTCTGGTTACTTTAGAGCTTCACACTGAAGCCCCTAGACCTCTTATGGACGTCATTTTGGAGCCCCTACAAGGACCTGGCCCCACGCAGGAACAGGTCTACTGGGAAAGGTGTGAATGTGTGTGTATGTGAGTAATGGAAAAGGCAGGATTAGATCCATCATGCTACAATCCTGTTAGAGTGTGCAAGCAGGCATATTTTCATGCATGCGTATTTATGTCCTTTTGGATGTTTTTTTTCTGAGAAGAAGCTACATAACTGTTTAAAACAACTGATGTGGTAGAAAAAAAATGCTAATGCAATCCCCAAGTCACCGAATCATAAATTCTCTCTCCCAACCATCAAAGGTTTTCAGAAATCCCTGGCAACCACATAAACAACCCACAGCTTGTGTCGATGTGTGTGGTTTTGCATATGTATAATAAAGTCAGACAGACAGACAGACAGACAGATGAGAGAGAGAGAGAGAGAGAGAGAGAGAGAGAGTCTGGTTTAGATAAAGGAATATAAGCATGTGTCTCATACGCCATCCTTCCCTTGAAGATTATTATTATTATTTATTTATTTATTTTTTTTGGGAAGGAGTGGGGGGAGTATGCCATGCAATCATTTTCTAACATGAGACTTTACAGGGATAGAAAGAGAGAGACCCATATTCAGACTGAGACATTTTGACTGACCTAAGAATTGGCAATTTTTTTAGGTCTCTGGTAGGGTTAGGATCCGATAACATCATCTAACCAACGTTTAAGGGTACCCTAAAAAGGCGGATGTTGACGTATGGTCAAAAGACGTCCCAAGACGTCAGTTATATGACGTCTTGGGATTCTCAAATCTGTCCCCCCACCACTGCACATTTTGGACCTGGTTCAACTCATTAGAGACTGTAAATCCAAAAATGGGTGTTAAGAGAGAGATCCGAAATGTGCACTGGTAAGGGATTTGAAAGGCACTGATATACGCTAACAAACACAAATCAATGTGCTAACAGTCTCTCAGAATGCTATCATATGGTAATCGTCAGGCAACCACTCTAGGATTGTTGAGTTTAAGTTGAAATGTTGCTTTCTGGTCCTTCATGGCACATAGGGAGTCTTGCAAGAATTAACTTAGAATTGCATTATGTAGAACTCTGTTTACTGTTGCCTAAGTCCTCTTGAGGTGAGAGAGAGAACAAAATGTACTGTTTAAGTACCCACTTTTAGAACAATAGATTTGTCCTTGGCCCAGATGTGTCATTGCTCAAATCTCCCCACAGGTAAAACTGTACATCCATTCAATGCAAAACCCTCACATGTTGTCACAGTCTAGTGATTTAGGGCAGTCAGACAAATTCAAAGCGTTTATTGGGTCGCCAAAGTCCCTTTCGAGGAAAGTCGGTTCACTTGGCGGCCATATTTTGGGGTATGAAAGACCAACCTGTTTCTACTAATGGAAAATATCATACTGTATGTCTTTGTTGTTTCTGTATTTTAACACTAAAAAGTGAAACTTTGCCATTTTTATTTTAAGGAGCTAAATTCCTGCCTGATCTGGCCCTTAAAATTGACTTTGGTGTATGTAGTTGATTGTTTTGATTATATTAAATAATGTTCTTAACTTGAATACTGTAGGATTATTAGTTATATATAGACATATATAGACACACATACTATATATATATATATATAGTACACATTTTTCCATCCTATTCCAAAGTGTTAATTTGCAAACCAGAAAAGATTTAATATTCAAAATATTTAAATGTCACATGAGTGAACCAATTTTAATAAAATTATTAATTTAACAAATCAATTTCAAACTATTTTTGCCACAAAAAAAAATATGGTTCATTTAGAAATTCATGTATGAAATATATTTTTAGAACTGACAAACTGGCTTGACAAAATATATTTGAATATAAGTATTTTCTCATGCACATCTCTCAGTCAGGTAGCGGTTCAATATGATGATCCTTTTATAAATATTCAGTCACGTAACAACAACAAAAAAAACTAAAGAGTGATTATTTTCTAATTAAATTAAAGGTGTTAATGAGTTCTCTGATTTGTGATCAGTCATCGTATTTGGCAAATGAACAAGAACATTAAAATACTTGCAATGTAACTAATCTGACGTGGTTAGCTGACTAAAACTAACCAACATATGTAGCAGCTTACTGTCCTAAAACTCATTTTAGAGTTGAATTACACTATTAGGCTAGAAGCTCTCTGTTGAACTATTGGACCATTGGGATCCCCTGGTCCGTTAGAGTAAAGGGTAGGTTTACTGAAGTCTTTTGGGACTGAGCTTGGAGCCGTTGTCAAGCACCACAGTCAGCAGGGAGTCTGTCTCTGTCATCACATGTGCGTGTGTGAGGCATGAGCCTTTTGATAATGCATTTGCATGTGTGTGTTTGATTATACCTGTGTGCTCCTCTGAGCGTTTTAAGTTTCCATTTGCGTTTGCTTCTTGGCTGATGCTTTCTTATAAATACCTTTATTGTGATTTAACTGAAAGTGCATGTCATTGTGTGTTTATGTCTTTGTGCTTTTAGTGTGTGTTTGTGTGGGTTTTCCGTTTCATAATTGTCAGGTCCTGGACGGTGGTCCCTCGTGGTGAAAGCTGTTGTTTGCTTGGTGCATCTGTCATTCTGTATATCTCTCCAGACAACTCTCACAACATGATCTCTGTTACTTTCACCTCGGCTTCACACAAACAGCACAGCTTCAGAGGAACAAGCTTTCTCTATACGGTTAAAGATCTTTATTTCATCCGACATCATAACTTCACACGGCCCTTGCCTTAATGCTGATTTTGTTCCCACCACTTCTGAAATCTCTTGTGGTAGGGATGTGTATAATACATAAATGCAGGAAGTGACAAGTGTAAATAGGCCCTAAATGTCCAGTTGAGTTTGACACTAGTAATTGTGACAAATAAATGCAGGCTTAGTGAGCATTAGAGACGCCTTTCAAAAATATTCTACCGACCCCAAACCTAGTGTAATTCATCATAACCCACACATGCATTTCCCTCACAACTGTTTACAACCACGTTTTAAAACAAGTAGAGACCCTTGACACTAATTGTGAGTGCGTACTTCAAGTTTTCTAGACTAGAGCACTTTAATAATTTTACAAAGCCTAATCTGTTCAAATCACAGTAAATGCTGCAAAAGTGCTTTGAGAACACCGTCATCCCAAAAGCAGCATTACTGCCTGTGTTACTGAAGGAAATTTGTGATGGCCTTTGTTTAGAACTCCCAGTGTACCTAAGCGCACACTACTGAATTATTCAGTTACATTCGGGAGATTTACCATAATGGTCTGATTTTCATTGTTCTCTATCCATTTTTTTGTGCTTTTTTTTGTAGGAAATAAGTTTATTTATACACTAAAGAAAATAATAAAAAAAATTGTAAGCCCTTTTAAAGATTTACAAATTTTAGAATTTATTTCTTTATAAAAATGTATGTCATATGTGTTCATATTTTTTTAGGTACACTCTTAGAAGAAAAGGTTCTATCAACGCTATGTATTTGGAACCCCTAAAAGGTTCTATACAGAACCCTTTTTAAGGATTCAATAATAAGAACCCTTTAGGGTTCTTTGTAACCAGGAAAATGATTCTATATGTGTCATGAAACTGCACATGGAACATGGACAGAGGTGATCCAAACGCAGGCTTTATTAAAGAGGAGAATCCAGAGACCGGTACAAGGAAACAGGCAGGGGTCAAAACCAGGTAAGCAGTCCAGATCAGCGATCAAACAATGCAGGGATTAGACAAACGGGAAGACCAGATACGGAACCGTGAAACTAGGACATACTAAGGAAACTAGCTAGGAAAACACTCGAAGCAGTCAGACACTATACACAATACTGAGCCCCGAACAAAGGGCAAACTCAGGCTTAAGACAGGTGCACTCAACAAGATAATAAAACACAGGTGCATGAAATAAACCATAATCAGCCAGGGTAAAACATGAATGAAACAATAAACTAGGAAGGAGTGCCCCCCAGAGGCTCAAGCGGGCACTCCAGCCGCAGATCGTCACAATATGGAACCTTTTGGGTTCATTCATTAGGCCTATCATCTGTTTTGTCCTTTCTGGATTTTCATATTATGGACAAACATCAAGACCCTAATATGTATTTATGAATGCATGTGAACGATCACAAAATTCAAGATATGGGGGTTAGATGTTAGAAAATGTATATATCATTTTATGTAGTTGTGTTATGTAAAATCAGCATGATTAAAATGTGATATTAAGTTACTACAACAGTTTAATAAAAATAATTTAATTACAACTATAAAATGTTGCAGAATAATGTAATATATGAATGAATAATAGCCTATAAAGAACCTTTGTGCCAAAAGGGTTCTTTCTTGTCATTATAGAACCTTTTTAGCATAAAACGTTCTTTGGAGTTGAGTCATATATAAAACCCCAA
The DNA here is from genome assembly GCF_988280905.1 of Pimephales promelas. Lineage (NCBI taxonomy): Eukaryota > Metazoa > Chordata > Actinopteri > Cypriniformes > Leuciscidae > Pimephales > Pimephales promelas. The sequence continues at coordinate 38,945,040 of NC_142772.1, forward strand.
TGAACCCTTTTTTCACTATGCAGTTAAAAATACAAAATTGCTTACTGTCACAGCCTGTCGTCTGCACCAGTCTGTCTTCGTCATCTTCACTACACTTCCCAGGATCCTCTTGTCTCCTCTCCTGAACTCACTCCCTCATCAGCCACCTGTTCCTCGTTTTGATCATCTGTTTCACTGTTTTCACTCCATTATGTTTGATTCATCTGTGTATTTAGTTCCCTCAGTTTCCTTCAGTCTTTGTCGATCGTTGTACTTATATAGTCTGTGAGAGTGTATTCCAGTCTGTTCCGGTCCATTGGATGTGTCAAGTTTAAGTAAAGTGTTTGCATTGGAGTTTCTGGCTCATCTGTCTTCTTCATCCACCTGCACTTCCACCACACCCGCGACACTTACATTTTGCGGAAGAACAGTGTTTTAGTTGTGCTTCGGCTCTATATGACTGTGCGGATGGATATGACACTTCGAATAGATAATGCTTTACAGTGAAGCTATGTGGCATCCATATATTAAAGAGCTAAAAAAAAAAACCTTACTCACCTGTTGAGTAATAAAAATATGTGATTAAAACATAGAGCACGTCACTTTTGCAACATTTCAAATCCCTCTGTTCTTGCCATCTCCGAAAAGCAAAGCCAATGTTGATTCTCATTTATTGCTCTTTCTCGTTCTCTGTCTGCCAGCAGACTCTCCTTTGTTTTGTGTTTTTTTTTTTAATAGGTGATTCACCGGAGGTTTGAGATTTAGCGGGTTCCTTGTCAAACTTTCTTTGTGACAACTAAACTACAGTATGCCACTCCCACACAACACATGCATCAAAGTAGACAGAGCAACTTTTCTATATTTACTGATATGACGACACGCGGATGGGCGAGTGATTTATGTACAGTAGCTATACGCAATATTCTGCGAAAACCATCCTAACAAGTCTAAAATATAACGGGTATAATAGGTTTACCATTTTGACTCAGGGTAAGACAATAAAGATTGATGATGTTTTGACTCGTTTTTTTTAATTATTATTTTGTTAATTTTGGACAAAAAGTTACACAGTGTTCCTTTAAATTAAATGTAAACATGGACACCATGGTACAGAGAATTCAGATTATAATAATATTTATTTCATTACTGCACACAAAATAGTATTTCAGTACTGAAAAATATGAATAGCCTATTGTTATTTCACTCAATATTTGTGTCCTATATATTGTTTGTGTGTTCATTACAGTATTATGGCAGCTTAGCATCCTACAGTATGCTAATGGAAATCTAGTTGAGTCTTTCATTCACTTCACATGTGCATTTGCAATCAGTAGAGGTCGATGTCTATTAGTAACTTTTTGTAGAATATAAACGTTTGTGGAATATAAAACTGACCAGGTCACACTTTTTGGTTTCAAGAATGAAAATTATTTTAGTGGCAACATACAAATCTATAGGGTATGAAGCTACAGAGTTATGCAAGTTGATTACTCTTGCTTCTTTTAAGAAAAGGACCTGTATACACAGATTTACTGTTGTTGAAAGAATCACTGGACTGTACCATAGGCTATATTTTTATGATGGCAGTAAATCATGTGGCATTTATGTCTAAGTCCTCCTCTTCACTATGATGAGTGTGTGTGAAGATGATGGCACAGAGTCAATAGCTTCGCTCTGAGAGATGCGTCCTCTAATTGCAGGTGGGAGGTTAAGTGCTGTAATATAACTACAAGGATCATGGCAGTCCCTCTTCTTGGGGCCTAGTTTGTGTGTTTGCTTGTGTGTGTGTGTGTGCCACCAAGACTCTTATTAGCAAAAGGTATAAAATAAGTATAAGGCTCATTGTTAAAAATGTATATTTATGCTTGGTGGTGTGATTTGTGTGTGTGTCTGTCTGTGTGTGTAACTGGTACTCCCAACATTATGGGGACCAAATGCCCCCACAAGGAGATAGTAATAATGTTTTGGTCCCCATGAGAAAAACAGCTTCTAGATCATACAAAATGAAGTTTTATGATCTGAAAATGTAAAAATGCAGACATTTTTCTGTGATGGATAAGTTTAGGGATAAGGTTAGTAGATATACTGTAATATGTTTTTAAAGTATTCATTATGTCTAATGAAAGTCCCCATAAAACATGGAAACCTGTGTGTGTGTGTGTGCATGTGTGTATGTGTGCGTGCATATCTGAACATGTTAAGCAGGTGAATTGTTGAGTCTAGCCTTCAGCCCTCTTGACCTCATGAATATTACATCAGTGGACTGAGGGCATGCAGAAGATCAGATGAAATATTTACTACCACCTCCACCTCCTCTCTTGTTTTAGACTAGTGTTGTTCCAAATGATGAACCGCTGTATAAATTAGCAGGCATTTATGTGCACATTAACCCTCAAATTCAAGTAGCCTACATTCTGCAAATTATTAATACATAGGCCTACCTCAGATTGCCCATATGCAAAATATGTTGATTAGGATCGAATAGAAAATAATGCAATTGAATTTTGTTATATTTTGTTATTTTATTCATTACTTATCATACGGACCTTGCCAATTAAAGAACAGGATTCATAACCTCTGCACTGAATTTATATATATTAAAACACAACTGGCTGTGACTGTGACTGTGCTGCACAGAGGAACACTGTTTGTAGGAAACTGCACATACTACTTATCACCAGCCATTAGTTTGCTTGCACACTAACCACATATACAGCATTATAAACTAAAGGTAAACCATAATTATGTAAACACAATGGTTGAGTTGTGTAAGGTCTATCTGGAAGAATTGAGGTTCATCTGGAGGTTTAAAAAATATTGATTTGTAAAAATGAACTGATATAATCAAGCCATTGTGCTGGGTTCTGTAATATATTTAAACAGCAGCTGAATTAAAAACAATATGGGTTGTTTTTGAACCAATTTTAGAAATTGTTACTTACTTTTCATCAACTTAAACAACATAGGCTAAATCTGTTTGACCGTTTGTAGATTTGTAGATTCGGTGAAAAAAGTCTATTGATGTTGATCATATTCATTTTAGTCAAAATTTGAAATATTAAATAAGTATTTTAGTCCTTTTTTGTCATTGGCCCATACAAATCAATGGGAAGTCCACTGTCTTTGAAGATTGGTGGCGCAGTGCTGCCACCTTGAGGGGATAATGAAGATACTGCAACGACAATTTGGATAAGAGACGTACATTAGCTATTCACTGTGCGCGTAGGACAGACTGAATACGGTATGCTTTTAGTACGGATGATACGGTTTTTTTAATACGGCATTTTAAACCACTGAAATGCAGTGTTCATAATGTTTCTATGCGTTTTGAGATTTCTACCATCGAAGCAGAGACAGAAGACCGAAACATTAATGTGAGCTGAAGGTAACCCAGGCGACTGACTTCTGCATCAGTACCCGTATTTCCGTATTAACACTCTATCTCCTTCAATTACAGGGCAACTCGTGCTGAAATCTCCTAACCTGGCTCATAACACGGTAAATTTTAATTTTCTCAGTACCCAGCAATCAAATAAATAGGCAAGTGCTTGAATACGAGCGACGGGGGAGGAGCACATTCGTACTGGTGTGATGAGGACGGTCAGCTGATCACTGTCTGACATGGCTACAGTATGTAAATAGAATATAAATATATAGCTTTTTTGAGAGGCTTCAATTGTGCCATCCCAGAAATACTACACACTGTAGTTTAGGGCTTAATATGGGATGTTCATGAAACCGAATGACTTTGCTATAATGTTGGTTTTGATATTTAAGGTTGACTGAATTGGTCATGGAATGGAGGTTCCTGCAGTAAACCAGAGCTTTACCCATCCACCACCGCAGCCATGGGCCGGACAGAGCCACAGGACCCCAACCATGCCTCCAGCCAGCTGTCCACCTCCTCCATATCACTACCCAAACCTTAACCCAGATCCCCGGAGTGCAGCAGTGAGCGTGACCCCGATGGCCAATGCAACAGTTACCACAGGCCATCGGCCTCAGTCACTATACTGGGACCCCTCACAGCAAAGCCACCAGGGTAAGCATCATTTTTATAAATATTTATTTTTTAATATATATTTTTACATTTCAATAATGTTTGATCTTCTCTTGTCACAGATGTGTTTAAGCCTGTTCCTGAGATCACAAACATGACGACTCAAGGGATGCCTCAGAGAAGCTACTCAGACTCATTACCAGTGAGAGCATGACAATGTAGGGGAGATTGGGGGATACTGTACCACTTTATTTATTTATTTTTTTATAATTTATTCATAACTCGCTTAGTAATTCAATTATTATACTCATCATACTGGTCAAAAGTTTGGAAACATTACTATTTTTAATGTTTTTGAAAGAAGTCTCTTAAAAATAGGGGAAAAAAAAATATATATATGAAGAGTTCAGATGCAAAAGCCTCTAAACGCCATTTAAAAATTTCTTCTTTAATTATGATTTTTATCAAACTTGTATATTTAATTCAGTGATTTCACTTAAATGGCAATGATAATTACCTATTAATTGTTATTTAAGTGAAATTACTGAACTTAAATATACAAGTTTGATAAAAATCATCATTAAAGAAGAAAATTTCAAATGGCATTTAGAGGCTTTTGCATCTGAACTCTTCATATATTGTGAAATATTTGTACAATTTAAAATAATGGTTTCTATTTTAATATGCCTTAAAATATAATTTATTTCTGTGATGCAAAGATGAATTTCCATCGGCCATTACTCCAATCTTCAGTGTCACGTGATCTTTCAGAAAAATCTCCAATATCCTGATTTAATAGGCTACTCCGTTATTATCAAAGTTGGAAACAGTTGAGATGCTTAATATTTTTTTGGAACCTGTGATCATTTTTCAGGATGGATTTCAAATGAATTTTCACTTTTTTTTTAGAATAATATGCATTTAAACCAAAATTATCACTGCAATTTTACATTGTATTAAAAAAAAATCTTCTTAGTAAAATATGTTGGACGGTGTTTAAGTAGATGCTTTTAAGATATATTAACATATATTTTTACATACAGTAATTAAATATTTTAAAATATAAGTGGAAAAACTAATTAATGTTTCTGCCAGCGACAGTGTAAGCGTCTGTTTAAACTTTTGTCACAAATTTAGAGCTTAATAAAAATATATGAATTGAATTAATTTTTAAAAAGGCATCATAACATAAGAACTTTTCTGAAAAATTAAAAGAAATCACTTTAATTACTCAGTTTGAAAAAGAAAAGTTTCAATGTTTCAAAAGTTACAAATGGCTGAACAGTGTTAATAGTATAGCGTTGTATGTGGTTAAGGATATTTAGTATTACATTTGCACTGTTTTAATTTTCTCAGTCTCCTCTATTATAGAAGCATCTTTACTGAAATTCCCGAAGGATCACTTTCATTTCCTTTCTTTTGTCAGACGAGTCCAGTGTCAAATTCTAAGCCAGAGTCTCGGTACGGCCTGGATCCTCAGCTTCTACCCAGTGTGGTAAATGAACTGTCCCTCTTATTCTGTGATGCTTCCTCCATCAAGACAGCTCAGGTTTGATGACACCACTGTTGTTTTGTCTCTGTATGTATCCCATGTCTCCTAAATGTACAGGTTCAGGTGATTAAAGAGGACAAGATCCAGTGGGAAGGGAAAGTGTTTGTTTCAGAGCCCAAATCCTCAGTTCCTCCTCTCTCCTCTACACAATGCACCTTGGAGGACAGAGGTACTGTCACTCCTGCCAAATATATCCACATCTTTTGACTTCATTCCCAAATTCACATAAAAAATAAATGTGATGCACCTGGTTTCCTTTCTTATCACAACAGCTTTTGTTGTATCTTTGTTGAAATTATATTGACTTTAACTTGCTTTCAGACAATGATGGAGCCAGACACACAAAGGTAACAAAAATATTGACAGCTGTTGCTCCTATAAACAGGCATTATAATCTCAAACACAGATGCTGTTTTTCAATCTCATAAATACAGAAGCACATTAATGATGGAGTCTTTCTGACACTAGGACAAACACGCAATGTGCTTTCCATTTCCATCACAGCTCTACTGTTCTTTTTTTAATTAGTCTGAAGTTATAATGAGTGATTATTAAATCCTTAAATTAGCTGTTTAGTGTAATTATTATTATATTACTGAAGCACAATAATAATAATAATAATTATTATTATATACTACTATTATGACTACTAATACCAATGTTAATCATTTAAATTAAAAACATTTAGTGTTGTTTGTCTCTGTTCGACCAACACCAAAAAGCATCACTGTCCATTGATATTTTAAAAAAGTTTCAATCTTTTTTTCTTCATTTTTTTTTTTGTAGAATTAGAAAAAAGTATTCAAATTTATATGGGGAAAATTAAATGTTTTGAATTTGATTTTCAACCAGCTTTGTATTGTTACAGTGTCAGTAGTTTATGAACAATGTTCAATCTTTTTCCATGTTACCTGCACCGAGTTATCCATGTTTATTTCTGCAGCTGTCCTAACTTAAGCCCTGTCAGAGTCAATAGCCTCATTTTTGGGCGACCCGATTTAGCCCAGTGCATTATGGGGGTTTAATTGGAACACCACAGCCCATTTTCTCTAGTCATGAAGCACCAATTTAAAGAAAAAAAAGATTCACTTTTATATGTAATAAATGGCAAAATAGGCAGAAATTGTTATACTGTACATTTTTAAAACCTACTCATTAACAAAACCTTTGGTTGTTATAAGTGAAAACAAGATTTTATTCTTTTACAACACAATGTATACTCACCTTTTTTTTTTCTTTTTTTTTTTTTGCTTCACAGGTAATGCAACATCTCGTTTTATCCGCTGTACGTCCTACAGCTTCCCTGTGGAGGCTCAGTCAGCTCAGAAGTGTCACCTCCCGTTGGGTGCAATCGTGTGTCCGCTGGCCAGGCCTGAGAGAGGACAAGTATGTATGGGAAAAAAAACGAAACCAAAAACATTTATTTAGTGGTGTTCAAAATGAATAAGATATCCTAAAGAAAATGTCACTTCTATTTGTCTTATTTGCCAGAATGTTGAGTTTGGGTTGATTTGAGTCATGCTGCCACATTCACATGGTCCTCAGTGTTGCCCAGGTCACTTAAATAAGACTCTATTACATGTGTTTTGTGAATGTTTTCCACAGCGTGATGTGCCAGTGTGTGAGGCAGGAGATTGTGTTAAGGGCTGTGTGCACTGCGGGGCCTTCATGAGCCCTGCTATGAGCTGGCAGGACTGCGGACAAAGATTCTACTGTCCTTTCTGTGACAAACTCACCGAAGGTATGTCTTGTTTGACCTACAGTCATTATCAGTTTTCGGTTAAAGCTGTGCACAAATGTGCTCCAATCTTGGCTCAAACATGTGCTTTTCTCATAGTGTCATGGCGGTCCTATCAGCCCACTAATCAGGGCCGTCGCGTTGACTGGGAAAAAAAACCTGAGCTCAGTCTTGGCTCATATGAGATCCTGGAGAAACAGATGGTCAGCAATGGATTTGTTATTTCTTCTCTGTTACATTCTACTTTAATTGTAATTTATTGTATTGTAATATGTTACTGCTTTTGCTCTGTTACACATCATCATATTTGAATGTTGTCGTGATCTCACACAAAGGAAAGGATATTTTGCAACAGGAGTTCAAAAAGTCATAGTCAGGATTAATACAAACCACTTGTTCAAAGCATGATCATGTATTATCAGATATATACAGTCAATAATATTTTTTTGTTTTTAAAGAAATTATTACATTTATTCTGCAAATGTATTAAATTGACATTTATAGCATTACAAAATATTTCTATTTGAAACGAATCCTGTTCTTTTGAACTTTCTTTTGAACAATTCTCCTGATAAAAAGTATGGTTTCATCAAAAATATTAAGCAGCACAACTGTTACACAACCAAATCAGCGTATTAGAATGATTTCTGAAGGATCATGTGACGCTGAGACTGGAGTAATGATGCTGAGAATTCAGATTTGCCATCATAGGAATAAATTACATTTTAAAATATATTAATACAAAGGAGTTATTTTAAATTGTGATAGTATTTCACAATATCACTGTTTTATTTATTTAATGCTCATGCAGCCTGCATGAGCATTAAAAACTCTCATCAAAAAATATCTTACCGAACTTTTTGACTTTTAAACAGTAATGCACATACAAAGTTTTATCTGACATATCCACATAAATTTTTTCTTAGTTTATCATTTTCTTTTCTAAACAGGGTAAAGCTGCTGTGTTGCTGATGGCGATAGATATTTCTGCCAGTGCAATGAGAACGGGACAGCTAGACCACATTTGTCAGCAGATTAGTTCTCAATTGCAAGCTTTAAATGGGTAAGGGACATTAACATTTAAAATTTTCACCATCTAGTCCAGTAGTTTAAAATCTAGTCACTCTCTACATTTTAATTTACATCTAAACTCATTATGGAAGTAAAATGGCATGTGAATTTTGTCTCATTGTTTTAGGCCCGATGAAACTGACCAATCAGCTCTTCGAGTGGGGTTGATGACCTATGACAGCCGGATCCATCTGTATAACCTGAGCCCAGCTCTGTCCCGCCCCCACATGATGGTCATCACTGACTGTGAGGAGCTGGAACTTCCTGTGGTGGAGGGCCTTCTGGTGCCACTGAAAGACTGCATACACATAGCTGAGAGGTTTTCACATAGCAGTTGTTCTACTAATAAAATGAAATGTTAATACAAAAGTCAAACCTTGATACCTTCTTCTTGGACAGAGTTCTACAGGAAATTGTGCTTTTCAATCCTGAATCGGAAAACAGATCCAGTTCACAAGAGCTTCCTGTTTCTGCAGGACTGAAGATTCTTCAGGCAAGAGTCTTGACGTGATTCTTAAATACATGCTCATGCCCTTGCTGAAAAATTCAATGTTGGTGCAGCAGATGTTGTTTTATTAATCTCTCATCTCTCATTTCAATAGGCTGCTGGGTCCCCTGGCAAATTATTGATATTTCATTCCTCACCTTTTTCTGAAGGCACAAATCAGAAAAGCTCCTCTGGATTCTTCAGCTCTAGCAAAGTGAAGGTGAATTAAAGAACATGCAATTATTATTAAAATCCATCTCATTAGTTTTGAGGTTTATCAAATAGTGTTTTCTTTCTCTGCTTGTTCTTGGTTTTATATCAGTCCATTTTCCAAGGACCCGATTCGTCGACTTCATTGGCTAAAGAGTGTGTCAATCAAGGCTGCTGCGTGCACATGTTTGTGTTCTCCCATCAAGAAGTGGGCGGAGCTTGGCCGGGGCACATTCCCTTTCTCACAGGGGGTGGGCTCATCTCCTATGACAGTCTACAGGTAATAAATGCCATGTGCACTTTGTTGACATCCACTACACCCTTGTGACCGATTATGTCAGAAGAAGCTTCTCTGAAAACCTTAGAGCCCAATTACTCTAAAACTGCGGCACAGATTTGAACGTTCCAAACAACCCAATGGCTGCCTCGAGAATTAGCCTGGAATGTCATAATGGTTGGTACTTGTTAAAAGTCTCTGCTGCTACAAAGTTTTTTAGAGGCCAATAACCGGGAAGAAAGTGTGCCGCTAGGGTTTCTGGGCTCTATAGTTTACTGCTTCAAGAGGACAGTTAGTGCAGTTAGTGTACTTTTGTATTAAATGTAAAATGTCTGCCAAATGACAAGTAACCAGATAATACAGATTTAAGATTCACTGGAAATGTCTTGAATCATCAAGCTCTTTCCTATAGAAATCCTAGTTATCTTTCATTATAGTATTTTTAATACTGTATATAGTGTATAGTACACAGTATTATACTCTTGTTTATTATAATTCCTATTTGTAATGTGATATTTTTACATTGTTATATATTCTCTTATCTCTTTGTTTTCTCTTATTTCTTTTTTCTCATAAACAAATCAAGTATTCATGTTTAGGTTTTCTAAAACATTTACAGTATGTGCTTTTGACTTTCACATTTAAATGTGAAAGTGAATCCTTAAAATCATAATTATATGTATGTATGGAATAAATGAGTCAATACCAAAGCTGGATTTATTAAAATACAGTAAAAGTATTAATTTCTTGATAAAATGAATAACCTTATAAATGGTTGTGTAAGTGTACCTCAATTTCTGTAACTTTCTAGTGTCTCTTACAACCTGCCAGTGACTAAAAGTGTGTGGCATCACTGTGTTAGCAACTAGTCATTCAGCTTGGTTCTGTACACTATGCAGACTGTACACTGTATTTACAGTTATCACCACCTGGATTTTTCTTGGTCAGAATGCAGTTGGCACTCCTGTAAATAACTAAACTGTGTGAAGAGAACACGATTAATCAATCGGAAGAGTAGTGACAACCATATTTAATGCAGTGTGAACATGCCCAAACGGTGTCATTTCATAAATCTTTCCGTGTACTTTTCTTTTGCAGTCAGAGATGGAACAGGAACGCTTCCGAACTGATCTGAGCAGATGTGTGAACATGCAGATGGCCTTCAAAGTTCAACTCAGAGTTTTTGTCAGTAAAGGTAACCAAAGGGGCCAAGACAGAGAGGAACTGTGTGAACAACTAAATGTAATTTAGACTGTAGTTTTGTACAGGATCCAATCATTTCAATACTCGATAGTCACAATTGCATGAATTTCAGATGTAATTCATAAATAGCTGGTGGGTCTCTTAACATCTCAATCGCCATTTCTCTGCAGAGATGCGCATATCTGGTTGCTATGGCTCCATCATCGCCGGTCCCGACTCCTGCTGTGTTTCCATAGCAGCGTTTGATTGCCGCTCAGCTCTGGCATTTGAGTTCACTCACAACAAATCTTTGGATGAAACAAGGGGTGTAGCTATACAGGTTGGATTGATGGAATGTCATTGGATAGATCATATGGTGTTTTCACACTTGGCCATTTTTAGTCTGAGTGCAGTTCGAGTGAATTTTGGCCCATATGTGAACACTCCAAACAATCTCAGACCCCTTAAAACCCCTTGGTCTCAATACAGTTCGCTTTCAGATAACGGTACGGTTGGCTAAAAAGTCCATTGTGAACACATATCAGTCCGGGCTCACTTGATTTTTCCATTTGCAAATTCCAGTGTAGTTTCTAGTTTGATCATCAGTACAAATTCACTGTTCATTCACTGCTGTGTCTCTGTACAAATTCACTGTTCAGTATTATTTTAAAATTATTAATTCACAATGTACACTTCGACAGCTTCTAAACAGTTTAAGAGACCCCTGAAAAGGACCAAGTATGAAAACACCCTTAATATAATATACTTACTGTATCTGAGAGTTGTGGATATGATAAATAATTTGGTGTGTTGTTCAACTGTTATATTTATTGTTATTCATTTGTTTGATTCCCTTTTCAGTTTGTGCTGTCATACATTAGTTCCTCTGGAGAGAACAGGACTCGGATACACACCGTAATTCTGTCCGCTTCCCATCAACTGCTGGATACCTTTAGAAGCACCCAAGCTGAGACGCTCCTCACATTCTACTGCAAGAAAAGTATAAAAACAGTGTTTGCTGTGACTAATCTGCCTTCAAAATTCCCCTGTAGTCAATCATTTTATCCCTTAAAACTCATCTTTGATCACCAAAATTATATATTTAAATGTTTTTTCCTGTGAAAAAAAGGATTCATGCCTTAAAATAGCTTGAGTGTAACTCTACACCCTTGCTTCATTTAATATATGCAGGTCAATGAATATGCAAATTAGTCCCACCTCCACTCACTCACACTAGTTTAGAGATCCACTCGGTCAACTTCAGTCAAGTTACTGTAGTAAATTCTGCGCAATGGTATCCCTCTTTACAAGGTTGGACACATAACAGTTAATAATATCATTAGCCTTTTGCTTGACTGTTATATGACAGCTAATAATGTGTTGCTAATGTTTCACAAACCATGTCAGACAGTATCCTTAGAAACGCTTTGAATGACAGTGAGAAAGGCATATATCATCATAACACCATAATATACATAATTTCCCAGCTACATTGCTTGAAGTACCCAATTTCCATTTCATCAGAATAATAAACCGGGATAATCTGGATTCTCTTGAGACTCCACTGCTTTGAGACTCCAGAATTTTTTACAAGGTAGTTTGTGACATAAGACACCAGGGATTTCAAACCTTGTTTAATGGAGAAAATACTCAGCAATAGTGCTGACTTATGAATTTATTGGGGTCAAAATTATTTGTTTTTTAAAGAAATAATACTTTTATTCAGTAAGGATGCATTAAATTGAAAGACTGACAAAAAGGCATAAAAATAAGATAAAAAAAAATCAAACTTTGTTCATCAAAAAATAAATAAAATAAATAAATATCACAGTTTCAACGAAAATGTTAAGCAGCACATCTGTTTTCAACATTGATAATAATAAGAAATGTTTCTTGAGCAGCAAATCGGCATAATATAGTGATTTCTGAAGGATCATGTGACACTGAAGACTGAAGTAATGATGCTGAAAATTCAGCTTTGACTTCACAGGAATAAATTACATTTTAAAATATATTAAAGGGTAACTAAACCCCTGGTCAGAGCCTGACTCCACCCACTAGCAATATTTGAAAAATGCTGAAAAAATCAGTAGCACCTCAATGCAGAACATGAGATCCACGGGGAGGAGTCGGATCACGATCCAAGGGGTGGAGATGGTTAGGATTAGGGTTGGGTTTAGGGATTAGGGGTGGGTTTAGGGATCAGGGGGCGGAGTTGGTTAGGTTTAGGTGTATGGAAGGTGGGAGGAGTTGGATCTGGATCCGACTCCTCCCCATGGATTTCATGTTCCGCAGTGAGGACCATCTCGAAAAAATGGGCAGACCCCAGCGGGGCTAGGGGGCGTGCACCTGAGACCCGCCGTGAGTGACAGCTGCTGTCAGACTCTAAAATAGAGCGAGACTAGTCTGGAGTGACTCAATAGCTGCCTTTGCAACAGAGCGGCCATTTGAAGCCGAGGACTTTTCTCCCTCAGCTTCACCTTCACCTGAAGTGGATGAGGGTGAATTGTATGTATACACAGGGCCAAATCCATTCGAGCTGCTGGCTCAAACTGCGGTCTTAACTCCCGCATCGCGACCGGCATCTGATGAGTTATGTCGTCGGGTTGATCTCAATAAGCGCACGCTATTGATATTATGCCGCTATATGAAAAAATCCAGCAAAATGCACCGGCTCGTTTGTCGACCCTAGAGGATTAACTTTATCCTAACCATAAATTGTGATTAAAATATCCATGATCACTCACATCAAGACGCCGCTGCGGTGGAGGAGTCCATGCAGGACGAGCAGTGTTTGGCACTGCGTGTGCAGCTGTGTGGAGAAGCCCATGTCCACCTCTATTCCGTTACTATCCTGATCACTGTACTAAACACTGATAAATCTATGCTAACTTGAAGCTATCCTAACTGTACTATGCTACTAGCTACACAAAATAATCTAAATTATCTATATAATGCTATGCTAAATAGATGCAACAATACTCTATCCTGGTCGTTTTCAAAAATAATCTAAATAACTATATAAATGCTATGCTAACTAGATGCTATTATATGCTATAGTATCCTGATCGTTTTCAATATTCATAAATCCAACTCCTGACTCGCTACAGTAGTTTTGACGGAACCAGATGCTTTTATACCAGGGGCTGCCAAGGGCGTGGTGAGCTCGCACCAAGGGTGTGACAGAGTGCGTCTGAGAGTTCGCTACGTCAGCAAGTACCCCTACTGCAGGAGCTTTCCGTTTAACCTGAAGAGGGCAGCACTCAGACGTTTTTACACCATATATTTGAAAATCAAAACACTTTATACTCAATTGTCAAAAAATGTACTCGAATCAATGAACAGCATTTATGAAGCTCCATTCTTACAGATCATTAACTAAAAAAAGTTGTTTTGGTGTTTAGTTACCCTTTAAAATGTAATACTGGTAGTTTTTTAAATTCTTAAAATATTTCACAATATTATAGTTTTTACTGTATTTTTTTTTTTACTTTATTTTTTTACTAACTCCAAAATTTTGAACAGTAGTGTATGAAATGATTCATAATACATGAATATCGTATAGAAATTCACTTTATAGATAAATTAGCCATGTGTAATCAATTTTTATTTTCACAAAGCCCAGTCTTCTTGATTCTAATTGAATTTGGTTAACTTTATTTTGTCAATGTGTGTGTGAGTCAGTGTATTCGTTAGCACTGGAGATTCCACTGCAGACCCTGCGGGAGGAGTTACAGACGGAGGTTACTGAGATGCTGGCTTGCTTTAGGAAACACAGCTGCACATCCTCTGTGTCCCCAGGACAGGTTAGTTATTCACATATTTCACATATTATCTGTTTCATAAGTTACTGGACCAACACATCTCTAGAGATCTATCATACACTTTCAGATTGAGCAATATTTTTTTTGTCAAATATTAAACCATGATATGTGATACCAATAAAAAAAAACAAGCTCCTGCTGTTTTCATTCCAATTTTTGGGATGTTTGCTTAAACGAATGGTCACCTTTTTTGTCACATTGTCTTTTTTGTGTAGTTACAGCTTAATCAGATATTTTAGACCCATGAAGTCTTCTTCTTTTTTTGTGTGTGTGTTTAGGAGATGACAGACAGTCTTCTATACTGTTATATTCTTACTCAATTAACTTTACCATTCATTAAGCCTTATTACTGGTGAAGGCACAGACACTATTACTGAGAAGCCATTCTAAGTGAATCCTATTTCATTTGGATAATGGAGTCTTGAATGTCATTCTCATCTCTCTGTGTGTCTTTTTTTTTCTGTCAGCTGGTGATTCCTCAGTTTCTGAAAGCCGTACCTGCCTACATTAACAGTCTGCGTAAGAGTGAAGTGCTGCTGCCTGGGCTGCGTAGCTCTGTACATCAGCGTCTACAACTGCGTAGCCTCATTGTCTCCATGGACACGCGGAGCACTGCTTCTCAGTTCTACCCACTTATTCTGCCTTTGGTGAGAGACAGACATCTAGAACATTCTGTTCATCCAAATTAGTCAGGGAAATGAGACCGTTTCCTTGTCTGTAAGAATTTGTAATTCTCAGTTGGATCGTTATGCACATGGCGGGATTAAGAGATGTCACACTCTTCACGGCACTAGCAATAAATCAATAAATCTACTGTACTCTCTCCCTCTTTCTCTATTTATAGCATTTCTTGCTTATTGTGTCAAGATTTCTGGCACCAAAGACAGTTTGAATTGGTTATGCACAATATATTAGTACCTTTTTAATGTTAACTGATATAGATTTCTTGCAATTTATCAGTATAACTTATCAATAAACTGTATGATCGCTATTGGATTTATAGCCAATATTGTATATTTAATTGTACATTTGTAGTTTTAAATTACCTTTGCTGTCATCTAATGCTCAACTTAAAGGTGCAGTAAGTCATTTCTGAGAAACGCTTTTGAAAGTAGATCACCACAACACTGTCCAATTATGATGGTGGAGGCGAGAAAGCAAGAAAGAGACTGTAGAAAGGGAGATGGCTGAGAGACATTACAAAAGAGAAAAGAACGGTACACGCTCAAACGGCTAATTTTGCCCACAACCCATTGGGCATTGGACGAAAATTCGAGTAGGACTACAAAGTGTTTAAAAACTGCAAACACGGCTGATATTCAAGTCCGTAGAGTGTAGAGAGGTTTAGATAAAGGGGTTTGTGTGATTAATATTCAGTATCTAACAAGAGTAAAACTATACCTATAAGAGCACTTTTTGTAGAACAATTCTATAATAAATGTTCTTGTTGGGCTAAAATGGGAACTTTGTGCCATGAAAGTTTGTCTGCATATATTACCTGTCAAAAGTTTTGCTAAGGTCTACTGAAGTATATCAAACTTTAAAAAGCAAGGAAAAGCCATGTCACATTTATATCCAAAACAAACTTCCACCTTAAATATAAATGCTTTCACTTCCGAAGTATGATGACGCCAAAGTCTCTGTGTTTTCTCTTCTCACCCCTGCAGTCTGTCTCTGCTGATAATGCCAACATGCCATCATTAGGGGAAGCCGTGCGCTGCACTGTGTCTAGTCTGGATCCAGGGGGTCTGTATCTGATCTACTGCCCACTGGCACTGCTCCTTTGGGTGGGCAGCTGTGTGCCTCCTCATACTCTTCTACAGCTTTTCAACACCAGCTCCTTCTCCTACCTCACATCTGGAGAGGTGAGAAAAGGACACGTTGAGTTGGCATTTACATTTTCATTTATTTTTTTAGCACTTTTTTCAAAGTGACTGATGGATCAAAATTAACCAATTCGTCTGGGGGAGAATCTGAATGAAAGAAGTCTTTCTTGCTCATCAAGTCTATTATTGGCACCAAATTTTTATTGTATTTTAATATATTTTAAAATGATATTTATTCCTGTGATGGCAAAGCTGAATTTTCAGCATTATGACTCCAGTCGTCAGTGTCACATGATCCATGATTTTTTCAGAATTCTTTTATGAATAGAAAGTTCAAAAGAACAGCATTTATTTGAAATATAAATATTTTGAAGCATTATAGTAAATGTATTTATTTTGACTTTTGATAAATTAAATGCATCCTTGATGAATAAAAGTATTAGTAAAACATTTTTTACAATTTATATGGTCCTAAACTTTTACACAGTTGTGTGTAATGTTGGTTTTAAGTGAAAATCAGTTCAGTTCACTTTGAGTGACAGATTTTTATAAGTCAAAATATAATATATAAATATATTATATATACAAAATATATCTATATATATATGCTATCTGACCCTGTCTTGACTAGGTCTCACTTGTAAAAGAGGTTTTAACCTCAATGTGACTTTCCTAGTTAAATAAAGGTAAAAAAAAAAAAAAAATGCAAAAAATATATGCAAAAATATATAATCTCGATTCAGTTGCTATTAGAAAAAAAATTAACGCTTTCAACCAATATGAGCCAACAATGACCAGCTGGATTTTTTATTAAATAACATTTACAAAGATTAATAAACACTGTAAGAAATGTATTGCTCATTGTTATCATTAGTAACTAATGTTAACTTATGAACCTTATAGACCTTATTCAGAGCAGCGCCATGACAGGTATGAAAGTGAGGCTGTGAGGGATAGACTTACCGTGTTTCCAATGGCATCCGCTGTAAAAAGCTGAATAAAGCTGCAAGATTACTTACAATTTTCCACAGCTTACATTGTCGGGAGTTTTTTGTCAACTGACATTTCTTGGAAAGACATTTTTCCAGTGTTTCATGAGCAGAACAATCCGAAAACACATCAAATAACAGTACAGCCCATTGAAGAGATGTATGACTATCCCTCACAGCCTCGCTTTCATTCTCATTAAAAATCAAAGATGGCGCTGCCGTGAATAAGGCGTATTGTAAAGTAAAGTTTGTTTTGTAGTAATTTAACAAGAATTAGTGAAAAGTTTAAAGTGGTTTTAGGTGTAGTACAGCATGTCTCGCCTTAGGACACACTTGTGATTTTGAGTGCTTTGACTTCACTTTAGTGTTGTACATGTGTGTGTGTCGTATGTTCTCTGTAGATCAATCTTCCAGTGCTTGAGAACTCCCTCTCCATCAGCACCAGAGCTCTCGTATGCGCTCTGCAGTCTTCGGAAGCTGTTACTCTCCAGGTGAATGACTCACACCACTCATTTGCAGAATGTTTCTTTCAGAAACTGACAGGATGTTGACACAGAATTAATTTATTGCGACTAAAAAATCGGCACAGCTAAAACCAGTTTTCCTTACACTTTCAATTGTGGCTTTGAAATATGTTTAATTGTGTTCATAGTTCATTTATATAGTTATATATATATTATATACTGTAGTTTGATTTATATAAAGTGTGTTTCTTTCTGTTCAGCTGAAATTGGTCCGCGAGGGCTGTGAGGAGGAGTCTCTGCAGCGCCTCCTGGTGGAAGACAAGAGTCCTAACGGTGGAGCTTCATACGCCGATTTCCTTTTTCATCTTCATGTCAATGCATTGCGTCTTATTGTTTGAGAGTCTCTTGTTATGGCCAAGGCTGTCTTGGAATATTTGTAATGCATTTTGTGATAGTTCAGCTCCACTGCTACCTTTTACCTAGCCATTGCTGCCATTCTTAAATCAACGAGAAACATGAATTCTGTCTTCAAACATTTACCTCTGAAATACCTACATTTTTTGAGTGTAGTAAATTCACATTCATTATGACCAAGAGAAACGGCGAATACTAAGACTAGTCCTTTCATTTTCAAGGGCTCAGAATGACTGAATACTGTTTGAACTCCTATCAAAGACTCAGTGATTAATTATTCTGTATTTCAAGTGTGGTTTATTATTTATATTTATTATTGCTCTTGAGTCATGAATTTTGCACTCTGAATTAAATTCATG
This sequence comes from Pimephales promelas, assembly GCF_988280905.1. Classification (NCBI taxonomy): domain Eukaryota; kingdom Metazoa; phylum Chordata; class Actinopteri; order Cypriniformes; family Leuciscidae; genus Pimephales; species Pimephales promelas. Next base: position 38,963,412 of record NC_142772.1, read on the forward strand.
AATTTTACCAACTGGCGGTGAGTTAGAATGTACATATTAATATTTTAAGCAATAATATATTCATTGAATTTTGTTTTTGTTGCAGCTGAATATTTAATTTTTGATTTTGTCACTGATATTTTTCTATGGGCCACCAGCATGTGATCCTAACATTACAGTTGTTTTTTTTTTTTTTTTTTTTTTTTGGTCAAGTAAGTTTTATTGGAGGACAATAAAAAAAGATACATTTACAATCATACAGATGCCTCTTTCCAATAATTAAAAACATAAACAAACCATCCTATACCCGTCCTGTTTACATTGACTTGAAAAGGCATGATGAAGAAATGTTAAAATGTTACATTAACAAAATGATGCGTTAATCCACATGGTTTCCATCAAGATGCCAGATTTTGTCAAACTGCTCAAATTTTCCCTTCAAACAGTATCTATTTTGTTCCAAATGTAAAGTAAAAGACATCTCTCCAAGCCATAACTTGATTATAACCTTTTTCTTCCAGAACAACAGGAGTAACTTCTTGGGGGGCGCGCCCCCCGGGATAGATGCACTGGCCCACCCATGACTCAACGTACTGATATGCTTTTCCTCCCCTGTGCCTGATAATTCCCACACTGGCCAGGGCGAGTGATCAGAGCCTCTCTCTCATTCTGATAGCACACAGGTGGCCCAAAGCACTATGATTGACAGAGGTGATCCCTCTGTTATATGGCTAGCCGTGGCACGTCACAAGCGAACAGGGAGATTTATCACCCACATCTGGACAGGGTGGGTCTCTGGGCCTGGCCCGTAAGAGGACGAACCTAAGCGCACTAGGGCTTCCCCCATGTGTGGTTGCTACTACACAGAATGCCTGGCCCTTGTATGGCTGTAAGTGACAAGTGTTCGAAGGGTGGTGTGTTGGGCATGGTCTCACATCATATCAGTGCACAGTTCCTGATGTTTTGTGTTTCCTTCAAGACCTTATGGATAAGAGCAGGTCCTTTTTTACGATTAAGGTCTATGGCATCGATTTCTGCTTGTAATGTAGGTTTTGAGGGCTCAACGGCACGATCACCACCTGCTTTAAGTGTCCCACTTCTTGTTCAAGCTTGGTTACTGTATCCGAAGAAGTGGAAGCTTTAGTTTCCAAGCTTGCATGTTTAGAATCATGCTCATCCACTTTGATTTCGCAGAACAGCCGAAATCGCTGAACTTGCCTCATGTTGTAATGCCGTTATCTCTCCTCGTATAGAGACAGCAAGGTTTTCAATCTAGGAGTCTGTTATCTCCCCTATATCCGATTTGATTGAGCGCATATTCTGTAGCAGAGTCCGAGGTGGACACGGCCTGAATCTGATCCACATCTTTACGACGTTTGGCTGGCATGTTTAGCTACGAATATCCCAGATCAACAATACTGAAAAATAAATTATAATCAAAACTCTGTTAACAGTAAAGATTATGAAAATAGCTGACTGTAATATTATTTGGATAATATTAATGCGGAGATGTCGTAGAACACATGCTCAGTATTTTTTCCAGTATTTTTTAGCATTTTCTACAGTTTTAATAATTTATTTGTTTTGTTTGAAGAAAATACTTTTCTCTCCAAAAATGAATAAATTAGTGTAAATTTGTGCTTGGCCCGGAATCATTCTCAGGCTCAGCTGAATCTCTTTAGCATTGATCTTCTTTCCAATGTATGTTCTTGTGAATATCTGCTCCTCCCCCACAGAGAGCTGAAAAAGAGCTAGAAACACTCATAATGAGTCAGATACCAAATCTAATTAGTATAATTGGGTTTAATGATGTTGACATTAAGCTGAATATGAAATATCCGAGTGGGTGTCCATGTTCTTTATCTAATGGTTGAAAATACATACACACACATCCAAATGAGCATGTGTAATGGGTAAGCATGATGGAACCATTAGCCAAAACAAAATTTTAATGCATTTGGCCATTTTAATAATAACAGTTTCCTAACAGAAGGAGTAGAATTGAAGGCACAAGATGATGACTTTGTGTACTGCATTTAGGCCTACATCTGAAAGGTCAGAGGAAGCCAACAAAAAGCATGTCAGTCAACACCCATTCAAAATAATAACCTGTGGAAAAAGCATTTATTCAAGTATCCTTGTGCATGCAAAAGACAGCATTTAATCCGATCTGTCATGCACATAAGATTAATAATAATATTACATTTTATTTGTAAAGTGACTTACACAATGAAGCTCAAAGTGTTTCACAAATTAGGCTACTACAGAGTAAATAAAATACAATTCAGTGTTTATATACGAATTTCGAAACGCTAAATATGCCTACATTTGTTTGTATGTATTTAATATTTTATTTTCGTCTATCTTCGGTGCCTTTTTTGAGTCAGTGTTTCTTTTTCTTTACAGGACACTTTCACGATTACGTAAGAGCTCATAGAAATACAAATAGCCCCCCTCATGGTTTGCCCCTATTTGGAGTTACGATAACAGTAAACCAGCAGCGCGCCCACGCACGCCAGTTCTGCTGTCCGCCGACAGGTGGCGAGAGTGAGTCAGCTGTCAGCGCGTTCTCGCAGTCTATTTTGAAGGCAGGCGATTGGAGCAAAGCGCGGGGGTGAGGACGCCCGCTGTCAGCATACACGCTACCCAACATACCATTAACCTGTCATTTCAAGACATATCAGGCTTTTTTTGAGCGCAATATCGAGGTGAATATCCCGGACGCTCTAGCTCGCCGAATCTAGGACATTTTTAATTTTTAAAGCGTGTCCGAGTCCGTGACGGGAAGACATGGCCACGACTACATGTACGCGCTTCACGGATGAATATCAGCTGTACGAGGAGCTGGGCAAGTGAGTATCACGCGGTTAACGATTGTGCATGTGTGGAACTGTCCTGCACGAACATTGCATGGTGATATTTTTGGGGTTGGGAGATCAAACCGACAGCAGACTCGAGGCGTGGTGGTGCCCCGATAAACGTGCTGTCACAGAGGGAGGAGATAATGTTAGATACAAGCAAGTCCTGCCAAGAGATCCGTTGACCTGACCATCACTCAGACCCTTAGAAATGTTGATTAAGTTAGTGCAGTGCAAGCTGATTTTTCATGTTCAAATGTAAAAGTAAAACTGGGTTGTATTTGACATAAGTTACTTTAATAACATGATGCTTTATCTGAACTGATTGAAGTTTTTTTTTTCCCATCAGCACATCAGTAACCGGATGGCAAAAATATCAACAATTAAAACGTTCTGGAAATATGTTTGCGACTTGACTGTATGTCATTAGTAACACAGTATTACTAATGACATACAGTCAAGTCATAATACATGCAGTAACAGATTCGAAATGGCATTTTATTCAAGCTTTTTTTGCCAAGATGTGCAATTAAAGGGATAGCTCACCTAAAAGTGAAAATTGAGTGGTTTAGTCATAAAATGCATAGAGATACGATCGCTTTATATGATGAACAGGCTGAATTTAGGCTTTTATTCACATATAATCGCACACATCAGTTATAGTAAACTGAAGCTGTTCGCTTGACATGCGAGAACAAATTAAAGAAAAATTAAAGCGACAGTCCGTAGTTTTTGCGTCATTACGTCACATACACATAAAGAAGGAGTCTCGGCTAGTAGGCTATATCATTACGTCACATCTGTACACACACATCTGTAAACATAAAGGTTGGTAGACGATATTGAGTGAAAGGGTGCTGGAGGTGGAGATTATAGCCTTTTCTCACAGCATTTGACTAAAGTTATTAATTTGATTGCGGATCCAGAAAGGTTAAAACGACAATCACCAGTGACAACTAGAGATTCACCCGCTGTAAAATGCAAAAGACTTTGTTCGGATTTCGAAGTGGCTACTGAAAAAAAGAGACTGCAACCGGACCCATGCGAAAACAAGGTATCCTATTGGAAGACATTACATGTAGTCACGCAATGCTGACATTGTTAACATGAACAATTTGAGAACAAAGTATAATTTGTTCGGTTTTGCATGATTTGATAAGCGATTGTTTTAATCAGCGCGATTTACTGCAATGTCTGACACATTGCAGTAAAACGTTGTGTTCATCCGTGCTGTGCAGTGTCGAAGTACAGCTCACGTAAAGTTGATAATTCCATGAATGACTGCAATTGCAGATTTCGAACAGAGATGGCGACAAAGAGGGAAAACTGTGGCTTGCAGCTTTAAGTTTATTCTTGTGTCAAGCATGTTTGGTTGAGCTTCTGTTTTTATTCTGATCAATGTTTATATGTGAATAATAAGCCTAAATAAAATCTGTTAATCATATAGCGACTAAATTATCCCTTTAAATTCGAATTTAAAGATTGTATACCTCAAATTCAAAATATATATTAAAAAAAATAACTTTTATGTGCTAAAATATACTATTTTATGAGGTCAATGTTCATGGCCTGCATCAAACTAATACCTAAATTGATTAATGTTATACTGTTATTAATAAAACATTCAAATAGAAGAATATAATAAAGATCAATATGTGGTAAGATATGGCTTTGTTGAAATCTTTTTGCACATGTAATAAATTAATCCACTCTGGAATTTCAAAGAACCGTTTTAAAATAACGATTCTATCAGGCTTAATAAAAGGAAAATGACTTTCCATCTCTACTATGATGATCTCTCTCAAATCAGCATATTATTATTTATTATTACTGCGTATAACATTTATTCAGAAAAGTCATTCTTCGCAAGGCTGGTTTAGCAGACACACGCACATTGTTTATGTGCAGAAATAGTTGCTTTAATCTGAGTTTGGACAGTGCATGGGTGCTTTGTGTGTGTGTAAGAGCATAGCAGCCCAGGTTTGACCATCTCTTTAGTTTAAACTACCCATTAGTCGACTTTTGAATTTCACAGTTTCCGATATGGGATTGAATTTAGAGGTAATGTAAATCCCCTCTGGGAATCAGTATTGCATGAACAATGAATGGGGAGGCAGGAAGAGAAAATGAACAGCAACGATAATGAGACGAGACATAGTGATGCTTTCGCAGATCTGAAGGGGCAGGAGCATTTGATGGGGGTCTTGTCACCCCTCGGGCCTGAGGTTTAGCAGAAAACAAATGTCAATTTTGTGCTCAAACCAGCGCAAATATGCAGATTGTTGAACGTGGCAGCCCATTGCAGTACACAATCACTTGTGACCTGTGTGTTTGTCTCTCTTTTTTTACCCAGTACCTCCAGTCATCCCAGTAATGTAGAGAGAGGTGGAGGTGGAACTAGAGTCTTTGTGTCACATTGACCCAAAGCCCCACACACACAAACACACATCCAGCCCTTATAAATCACTAAGGTCTTGAACTGTCCTGACAAAAACAGGTTTCATTGATAATGATAACTCTGGCATGTTAAATTCATTGATGATATAACATTTGAAAAGAAATATTAATTGTTAATTAGTTATTTACTGTTAGTTACTATTACTGTTTTTCTTAAATACTAGATTTTTTAACGTTTACAGCAAAACATAAGTTTTGTTAATATTTTTAATTATTATTCATTTATTTATTTATTTTTAATTTGTAAAATTATTATTTTTATTACTGACTGAAAATGTTAAAATCAACCCATGTATGATAAACTTTGCCATAATAACATATGTTGAGTGTGCTGACATGCAAACCTGCTATACCACAGTGTTTGCGTTATTGCGTAAATGTAGACGTTTTTTAAGGCCCAGACTTCATTATGATTATGATTTTCTGACTCAGCAAGTTGTTTGAACTTATCAAGACAAACCTACTGTACTATATTTTATTCATGCAACACAAACCCAGTCGAGTATATTTTATTAATACAGGCTTCCAGAATTAGTTCTCGTTTTAGTGACGTCAGTCTTCACAGTCGAACAGCCACTGCTGCAAAAGAGTTCGACAGCGTGATGTAAGGACATTTACGATAAAGAAGTAAACTGCTGTGTCTAACAAGGAGGGCCATAATTTCACTCTCTTTGCTTCTGTTTTTTTCCCTCCTGAAAGAGTAAAAACAAACCCCAAACAAGCTGCCAGGGTTTAAGGCAGTCTTTTTGATGTTTTGCCTTTTAATTTTTATACAGCAGTAAATTCACTGTCAAGACGTAGCATTATTATGGCAGTTCTGCTATTGTACTGTCAGAACCTTATACTTATATTCTCAATAATTTTTTTTTCCCTCCAGGGGAGCTTTTTCAGTGGTGCGACGATGTGTGAAGTTGAGCACAGGCCAAGAATATGCCGCCAAAATCATCAACACCAAAAAACTGTCCGCGAGAGGTGAGTCAATGATGGGTGAATGCAACAGATGGGTTTTAATTCTAGGAACAATTTTACAACTAAGTGTGAATAGGGTTGCAAACGGGCAAAATATTTATTTTGTAATTTTCCATGGGAAGATAAGCTGGGGAATTTTGGAAATATTCCAAGTTGGAAACTTAATGGGAATTTACAGGAAGTATTTGGACATTTAAGATTGGAAATTTAACTGTATCAGATACAAATATATATATATATATATATATATATATATATATATATTAATTTGCGTGCATGTCTACTTACGACCAAACAAAATGTGTATGTATATATATATATATATATATATTAGGGGTGTAACGGTACATGTATTCGTATTGAACCGTTTCGGTTCGAGGCTTCCGGTTCGGTACGCATACAAACCGAACGGTTGCTTGGACCATTTTTCCTGCCGGCAAAATTCGTGCTGACGCGGCCAACACAACGTTGCGCAACATCAATGGCAAGCGTAATGAAAGCAGAACGAAACTGCGCTACTCGTTATGTGCTTCATGGATCGTTTATCAGTTCGGACCAGCAACATCTGTGCAGCGCGAGCCGATCTCGATCAAGCAACACTGTTACCACACCGCGCTAAGAGATCCGGTAAAGAAAACATTTGAATTCGCCACTGAGGTAATAACATCGCTGCGAGATCTAGTGAGAAGCATTCACATTTCTCCGTTATTAACCGTAGATCTCAGCGCTGTCATGGAAACCAGGAGAAACATTGTGCCGTGAATGAACTAGTAATACTTTCGTCCACAGACCAGCAACATTCACCATGGATTTACTATACTAACACTAACTGGAACCAGTTTGGCTGGAATGGTGAAATGCTTTCAAGTACTTCACACATCTTTTTGCAGCACTTCAAAATTCAAATATTATATAAATAAACATATATTTAAATGTTATTTTTAATGTGATGACCAAAACATTATTTGTTCATCCTTCAAAGATGACCCCCATTTATAAACCTGAAAGTTTCAAGATCTAGGAAAACTCACACTTATTTAAAAATATTTTTTCTTTAAACAAATAGGAAATTTCTCTGGCATTTCTTTCTTTTTGCTGTATCGAAAACGTACCGAACCGTGACTTTAAAACCGAGGCACGTACCGAACCGTGATTTTTGTGTACCGTTACACCCCTAATATATATAAACATTTTGTTTGGTTGTAAGTTGATATGCATGCAAATTAATATATTATTAATATTTAAAAAAAAAAAACGTTCATTTGTTCGTGAGTCCGATACTGTCATTGACCAAAAAGTATGAATATTGAATAAGCAATTCCCAATGAAATATGGGAATATGGCTAACCTCCGATTTTTCAAATTTCCAGTTGATTCCCATTTATTTCCATATATTCCCGTTAATTTCCATAGAAAGTTTTTTGCAGCCCTAAGTGTGAACATATACAACATAGTAATTTAAAGTCACAATATAGTGGAAGCTGCATAATGTCATTGTGACAAACATCCAAGAGAAACAGATTATTGAAAAATACATGTTTTTAGGACAGGGACTTTTCTCCATCAGTTTCTATCCATTTCGATTAAAAAAGTACGAGGTCAACAAAAAACGTGGAATATTAAAATGTGCTTGAATGGATGAATTGTTCATAATATGATAATTGAGGTAATATGATAATTTTAGATAATAGATGATGTATTTCCAATTTTAATGCCAACTTGTGGCAGCACCCTATTAAAGACTATAGAATAACACTTAAACATCTTAAAGGGACTTTGACCATATGTAGTGATGTACTTTGAGGTACTTTGATATGATATATTGTACTGAATAATTAACATTTTTAATGTACTGCAGTATTGACATAGCGCATATTTCGAAAGATATCATGGTACCACGTCCAAAAAACCTTGTCAGTACCAAATTGTAAACGCTCAGAAATACAATCCTAGTACGTTCAACGGACATTTAAAATTCCACAGCATGCTGAAAACTTACTGTCATTGCCAAAGGTATATTCAAACCCCATGTCAATGAGAGAGAAACTATACCAGTGAAATGACAGATTTTCAGTTTTTACGACATCCCACTGTTGACTGAGGGGTATGAATCTTTTTACACCCTTCTGTCCTCCCTTCTGAAACTTGAAGCCAGCAGTTGCTTTGCCAAAGTGTCATCCTCATCGTGTCCTCCATTGGCTGTGTGGTCATTGTGGCGAGAATGTGTAATGTGGAGAACAAGCACTTGACATGTATTTGATTCCACAGACGCTGAAAACCATTTAAAAATAGGCCCAATAACCTTCTAAATACAGCTCGTGTGGAGAAACGCACTGCTGTCTAATTGTGTGCTTAGAGGAAATCAAATCAAGGTTGGGAATGTAGAATTAATTAATTTTTTTGAAGGAAAGACATCTTTGTCAATATGGCTTTGGATTGTTATCTTTCTTAATGATAACACTTTAATAACATCATAAAACCAGGTCATATTTTATCACCAAATCATAAAAATAATAAACAACAAACCTAATTATTTGTGTGTGTGTTTTTATATACACTAACTTTAAAAAAGTTTGGGGTTGGTAAGTTTTAAAAATATTAAAGTGTCACCTATTGAATTAATTTGGTACAGTCCAGTAAAAATACAGGTAAAAACATAAAATTGTGAAATATTATTATAATTTAAAATCACTGTTTTAACTCTATTCCAATATATTGATTTGGTGTGCTTTTCTTCTTATTTTTTCTTATTTTCAATATTGACATTCCCGACAGGTCAACCTAGCCCTTTTATTGTAGATTTGTGTTATTGTAGCATATTGTCACAAAAAGCAAGTGAAGGATGACAAAAGAAGGTGCTGCGGTGGGTCATGTAGATGAGGAGTGACTGTCTTTAGGCTGAGAGTTACTCTGAGGAGAGAGAAACAATATGATCCGTCAAGGGGTTAGAAGGAGGATGGGCATGAGAGAGGAAATGTGACCTAGATATACAGAAAGAGAATGAGTGGGAGAGAGAGTGAAGGAATCATCATGAATGACTTGGAGAGAAAGAAAGACATAAAGAGAGGGCTGACAGTGAAGGCACCTTTGGCACTTGGCAGCTGTGTGTGTATGTGTGTGTGCGCGTGCATAAGAGAGGGAGTAGTTACATGCCTGGAGCACGAGACTCTCATCTGATCCATAGAGATGGTCATGACCCTTGCAAAATGCACAAATATGTTCATGAGATGTGAATTGAAGTAAGACCCATCGCGTTATATGTTAATAATGGTCTAGTCGTCCAGCGATGAACTTATTATTATATATACTTATTACAGCGATGAGCCTATTCGTTTATCTTGACTTTTCCACAAGTAGTTTTTGTATTTTTAGCATGTCGTTTTGCTTGTAAATTTTGCACACTTTGCACTGTACAATCGTCTTTAAGTTAGGCACAATAGTAGCGTTTTTTCCCTTTAAACTAAGTATCACAGCTATATCCATACAAATGCAGATGGCCGTAATCGTCTAAATCATTGTAGCGGCTTGAATCCAATGATGTTACCGCTGAGAGACTGAGACAGGGACTGTTTGCAACTGACTGACACAGAAACACATATCGATGAGGCAAATGATTTTTTACTAGCAATTCTTTATTGCTGGCTGATGTATATTGATTGTACAAGGTTTGCTGCTCAAAGTTTGCTGGTCAAAGTTTACTGCTCAAAGTTTGCTGGTCAACATAGAATACATTGCCCCTGCTCACCCCCTCTCACCTGACATAATCAGTGAACAGGTGACTAATATTCACATTCACATGTAATCACGTGACCCGCCACCAGGATCAGGTGACAATAAAAACAAAACAAAAAACCATTAACTCTTTCATGTCCACAACATTCCAGCCCCTAATTATTATCAAATAATTATTACAATTTCACTAGAAACATGAATTTTTCAAATCACCAATGCATTAGCAACATCATAAAGGCTGGTGTCCATTTCTTCTCACAAAAAAGGAAAAAATCCTGAAAAAAAAATAATCAAAAAAGTGTTCGTAGTCATAATGTTCATAAAGTCAGGCAACAAGTGAAGTTATCCATCTTCTGCTTCTTGTAAAAGACAGACCTTGGTTATCGGCCTGTCCAGACAGCTGCTTTTAGTCTTAATTTGCACATGACGCACAAATCCTTTTCTGTCTGGAAAAGTTTGAATTATGCGTCCCAGAAGCCAAGAGTTTCGAGGTGCTGTGTTATCCACTATAAGCACGATGTCTCCTGATTTAAAATTGCGTTTGACTCTTGACCATTTCTGACGTTCCTGAAGCTGCGGTAAATACTCCTGAACCCATCTCTTCCAGAACAAATCTGACATGTACTGGACTTGTTTCCATCGTTTACGAGCATAAACATCATCCTTTTTGAATTCTCCGGGTGGTAAAGATGGTGAAGTCCTCAAAAGCAACAGGTGATTTGGTGTTAATGCTTCCAAGTCACTGGAGTCTGTGGATGCTAAGGTTATTGGACGACCATTAATAATTGCTTCCACTTCACAAAGAACGGTGTGTAGGCCTTCCTCATCCAGATTCTGCACTTTTAACGTAGAATTCAGAACTTTACGTACAGATCTAATTAACCTCTCCCATGCCCCTCCATAATGTGATCCAGTTGGGGGGTTAAACGTCCATTTAATTCCTTTCTGAAGAAGGACATCATTGATCTTACACTGATTCCATTCCTTTATGGAGACTCTTAACTCACGTTCTGCTCCAACAAAGTTCTTTCCATTATCCGATCGAAGTTCCTGGACTTGTCCACGTCTAGCAATGAAACGTCGCAGTGCGTTGATGAAAGAATCAGTGTCCAATGAAGGTGCCACTTCAATATGTATGGCTCGTATGGCCAAACAGGTGAAGATTACTCCATACCTTTTCACAACGCTTCTTCTACTCTTTACCTCAAAAGGTCCAAAATAATCTACCCCAACACGGGTAAATGGAGGTTCATTCGGAGTAACTCTTTCTGATGGCAAATCTGCCATCTTTTGGCATCCTGGAAGTGAATTCAGTCTTCGACAGATGACACATTTAGACAATACTCTTCTTATTGCTGTACTTACACCAGTAATCCAATACTTTTGTCGTAATTTAGACAACATATGATTACGACCAGCATGTCCTACCTCCTGATGGATGTGTCGCAGGAGGATATCAGAGATGTGAGAATTCTTGGCTAAAATGACTGGATGTTTGGATTGTTCAGGCATTGATGCCCTACTTAATCGTCCACCAACCCTCAAGACATCATCAAGAACAGGGCAAAGTCCATGAATGCAACTACTTTTCTTTACTCTTTCACCTCTTTTTAGACTAGCAAGCTCATCAGGAAATGTCTTTTCTTGTGAGAGTCTAATAATCTCTAATTCTGCGGTCTCAAGTTCTTCTGTTGAAAGGTGAGATCGTTCAAATTGACCTTTGAAAATCTCCATTTCTCTTTCCACAGAGATTAGTTGTTCATTTGAATCAGAACAAGAAAAATCAAGTCTCAGTTGTTTTCTCTTCTCACTAAAAGACAAGAGCAGCTTCTTAAACCTCATAATCCAAGCGAATGCTTTCTTTAAACGGAACCAAGAAGAAAAGTGATGGATAAAACGTGAAAGCACATCATCCTCTTCTTTAAGCTGTACAGAGTTAACCTCAACACTTGCCTTGACCTCAGGATCATCCACTTCAAGCTTCTCAAGTTCTTTGAGATTAGCAGGCCACTTACTTTCATGAAGACAAAGAAAGGCAGGACCAGAGATCCATGTCTTGTTCTTGAGAAACACATTGACAGTTGATCCTCTGGAAGCAACATCTGCTGGGTTGCTTGCTGTTTCTACATATCTCCATTGTGAAGCTTGAGAGGCCTTGAGAATTTCAGTCACTCGATTGGCTACAAATATTCGAAATCGTGAGGTCTCGTTCTTGATGTATTTGAGAACAGATGCACTGTCCGTCCAAAAGACAGAATCTTGAAGCTGCAGATGCAGTTCTTTCTTCCATAACACATCCATGCGGCTTGCCATGGTAGCAGCAATGAGCTCCATACGAGGGATGGTAACAGACTTAATTGGTGCTACTCTTGATTTTCCCATGATAAAAGCACAGTGTACTTGAGAATGCTTGTTTTGTAAAAGCAAGTATGTCACCGTTCCATATCCATCCTGGCTCGCATCAGAAAAATGATGCAACTGTGCATTCGTGATGTCACCAAAGTTTGGAGGTTTTAAACATCTGGGAAGCACAAAACTTTCCAGATGGTGAAGTTCTTGCAGCCATGTGGTCCATTTTTTTACAACCAATTCAGGCAAGACATCATCCCAACCTGAATCTCCTTTACAGATATCTTGCAAGATCTTTTTTGCAGACAACACAACAGGACTCACAATTCCCAACGGATCGTAGATGGAACCAATCATGGAAAGGATTCCTCTTCTGGTTAGAGGTCTGTCTTTTACTACAATCTTGAATTTAAAAACGTCAGACTGAATGCACCACTGCACTCCCAACACTCTCTCAACTGATGGAGTGTCCCGATCCATACTCAAGTCTTTCACTGTCTTTGCTCTTTGATCCTCCGGTATTTCGTCTAGCACTTGACGCCTGTTGCTCATCCATTTTACGAGCTTAAATCCACCCTTGGCACATATGGATACAAGCTCCTGATGTAAAGTTATCGCTTGTTCAACGGAACTGACGGAGACCAAACAATCATCAACATAAAAGGAATGTAAGATTGTATCCACTGTTTCACTGTTAAACTGCCTTTTATTATCTTGTGCACATTTCCTAAGCGCAAAGTTTGCGCAGCTAGGAGACGATGTTGCTCCGAAGAGGTGTACTCGCATCCTAAAGTCAACTGGATCTTGACTTAAGTCCCCATCTGGCCACCAAAGAAACCTCAACAAATCAACATCATCAGCTGGCACTCTTACTTGATGAAACATTGATTCAACATCGGCCATGATCACCACTGGTTCCTTTCGAAATCTTGTTATCACTCCAATGAGTGAGCTGGTAAGGTCTGGTCCTTGCAAGAGTTGAGCATTAAGTGATGTTCGCTGAAAACTTGCTCCACAATCAAATACCACACGGATTTTTTTCTTAGTAGGATGGTAGACACCATGATGTGGGATGTACCAGATCTTTCCATCATTACGTGTCATATCCTTCGCTGGTACTCGCTCTGCATAACCTTTGGATACCATATCCTTGACAAAAGCTTTATAGTCAGCACAGAAACCTGAATCTCTTTGAAGTCTCTTCTTTAGATGAAAGGCACGTTGTTCCACAACTTTTCGATTGTTTGGCATTTGTACTCTCTTTCTCAGAGGTAAACCTATTTCATAATGCCCATCAACAAGTTTGATCGAATGAGTCACCATTTCCATGAATTTTTGATCTTCTTTTGAATTGCCTGTTTGTTCATCTTGGCTACATTCTGGGAAGTCCATTTTAAACTGCTGTTGCCATAGGTCTTCCAAATTCATTACTGAAATTCTGTTGACAGTGACTTCTGGCTGAGCACAATCCATTTGGTTATCGCTGTTTCCAGAGAGTGGTCCATTCACAGTCCATCCCAACATTGTCCTGATTGCATAGGGTCCATCATTTACGCTGCGGATTACCTCCAATGGTTCCAAAGCTTTCGGAACATTTGTCCCTATCAGCAGCTCAATCCCTGCCTCAATCTCAGGTAAATGAACACTCTTTAAATGGGGCCATCTGCGAAGATCTTTTCCTCTAGGTATATTCCCTTTATGCACAGGCATACTTTCCTGTGTATAAACTTGATTTAATTCACAAAAGTTGCGACCATTCAAGCCAGCTACCTCCAGTCCAGATAAAACATGACTATTTACAACCTTTTCTTGCCCCATAGTTCGTAGAAGTATCCGCACTTTGTTTCCTGTGAGGTTGAGTCTTCTCATTAAACTCTCCGTACAAAACACAGCAGTGCTCCCTTGATCTAAAAAAGCATAAGTGGTGACTATTTTGCTGCCTTTTTTGGCCTTGATTTGTACAGGGACAATCGGGAGTTTACAATCACGATCACCAGCCCCAGTAAGACCACTAGATACTAAGACATCATCCACTGCCATTTTTGCTTTCTTTTCAGTTCCCTTTACTTTGGGAAAGATATGCAGCAAAGTAGGATGTTTAAGACCACAAACATCACAATAAAGACGTTTTTTGCACTCTTTGCTTATGTGCCCCATACACAAGCACCCAAAACAAATTCCACTTTCTTTTAAGAAGCCAATCTTCTCTTTTTGGGATTGTTTTCCCAACTGAGGACACATACCCAATGTGTGTGCACCTCTACAGTGGTAACATTCTTTCATATCAAATCCAGCCTTTTTCTGTGCTGTATTTTCAGATTCATTTTCTTTGCTTGCAGCGACCACTGTGGTGGCAAAGCTGGTACCTTTTATTCCAGGCCGAAATTGCGATTTTGGTCTTTTCACATCCTTATTAGTTGACAAAGTAATGTCCTGTATGTTTCCAAATACTGGGTCAGTTAGAATTTTGACTTGATGTTCTAAAAAATGAACGATATCAATAAAGGAAACTCTGTGTCGGTGTCTTTCTTGTAGTTCACAAACCACCGTTCTCCATTTATCCCGGAGTCTGTAGGGCAATTTCTTTATGATTATCATCATGTTAGCAGGCATGTCCAAATCGTGCATGTACTGCACTTCCTCCATGACGTTACTACAGCCTCTAAGAAAAAGACTGAATTCTTGTAAAGCATTCACATCTTCAGCTTTAATTTGAGGCCATGAGAGCACTTTATTAATATAAGCAAATGCAACCTTCTGTTCATTGCCAAAATGTTCATGCAACAAAGTTTTGGCCCTAATGTATCCTCTTTGTGGATCAATATGCTGACAACTCTGTATCAACTCCCTTGGAAAACCGACAGTATACTGTTCAAGATAGTACAGGCAATCACTGTCGTTATCTATCTTACTTTCAACGTTATTTTTGAAAGCTCTCATGAATGCATGGTACTGTAAGGGATCACCATCGAACACGTTAAGATCTTTCTTGGGCAAGGATGATAAACATTGCTGTTTTAACAATAGTGTTGTTATTTCATTTTGCTTTCTCATTATTCCGAATATGTGGTTTTGCTCTCCATCGTTGGATTCATCATGAGAATTTAAGACATTTCCTTGTGATATCTGATCCACTGTTTGGTATCTAGACAGGTGTTGGCTCACAGGATGAGGCTGTGAAAATACTGGTTGTTGTACCATTGTCTCTTTAGGCCTTGCACCTGATTCCAAACACTCATGCATTGATCTTTTTTCTCTTAGAAACTTTGGAGGAACAAATGATTTAGCACTGGCATTAAGACTTTGTGTTTTCTTTTGTTCATTCTCTAACTTGGAATGTTTCCTTCCTGAACGATCAGATTTACTGCTTGACACACTCTGAGATTTCAAAACATTCAGTTTGGCCATTTGAATAGCAATTTCTCCATGCAAATTAAGTTGTTCTTTCTTTTTCCGTAACTGTTCTTCTTGATCCTCCAGCTCATGCTTATCCTTCAAGAATTGTTGTTGTGCCCTTAATGCTGCCAACTCAGCCTCTGCTTTAAGACGTACAGAAGAAGTAGATGATGCCACAGATCTTTTTTCTGTTGTTGAGCTTTGAACTTTTGATAATATACTCCCCACGTTTGATACACTGTCAGTTGGTTGGATGTCATCTTGTAAAAACGATGCATGATCTAGCACTTGAGGATTGGGAAACTCTTCCTGTATTGCCCCAGCACACGACTGAACAGACATAGCGTTCTCCAATGATCCATCTGGTTCACTCAACCAATGTTGAACAGCTTCTTTGAATGTGTTGCTGTATTTCATAATACTCTGAAACCATTCATTTTGTTTTTCCTGTTCATCTTTAGGAAGTAAAGGAATCACCATGTCGTGCATTTTGCTGGCATTTTCACAAAGCTGAACAAGAGTTTTAAACTGAATTTGCATTTGGGAGGCATTTTCCTTTCTCTTCATAAGATTTTTCATCTCTGGTATCTGGCTCTTAATTTTGTTTACATTTGATTTCCGTTTCATTTGCAAACTTTCAATTTTGTTCGCCAAGGCCTTTGCAGTAAGTTTAGTTTCTCTTTTACCGCAATCATTTTCAAAGCCAGTGACGCCATCAACACTCACTTCACTCATGCTTGAGTTCTCAAAAGAAACCAATGTTCGTATAACTCAAATCCTCCAACATCACAGCGTCAGCAGCACGTAAACAAACGCCGTCAACATCGCGACACTATTTTTCAACACAAACGGATCGCCAACAACAAGCTTTAAACACCAGAGCTCTGTGCAAAAATAGACTAGCCAAACAACAAACAATCACACAGCCGCGTGACCATCCCCAATGGATAGACAACGACGAACACAATTCAATCTGCGCGCAATCCAATACTGCACAGC
Source organism: Pimephales promelas (assembly GCF_988280905.1). Taxonomy (NCBI): domain Eukaryota; kingdom Metazoa; phylum Chordata; class Actinopteri; order Cypriniformes; family Leuciscidae; genus Pimephales; species Pimephales promelas. Next base: position 38,980,151 of record NC_142772.1, read on the forward strand.
GGATTAGAACAAAGCCCAACAGGCTTACCTATTCGGTGATTGTTTGCATGCTTCTCTTCGGAGCTTTGCTGGTCCAGACTCGCTGGTGATTCAACTTCTGCGATGGCTGAAAATTCCTTTCCTTTTAAATGAACAGAATCATATCCTCCGTCTGCGATGTGCACTTAATCCGTTCTTGCGCGTCCGCTGAGAATGTTCTATGTTGACAAATTGTAGCGGCTTGAATCCAATGATGTTACCGCTGAGAGACTGAGACAGGGACTGTTTGCAACTGACTGACACAGAAACACATATCGATGAGGCAAATGATTTTTTACTAGCAATTCTTTATTGCTGGCTGATGTATATTGATTGTACAAGGTTTGCTGCTCAAAGTTTGCTGGTCAAAGTTTACTGCTCAAAGTTTGCTGGTCAACATAGAATACATTGCCCCTGCTCACCCCCTCTCACCTGACATAATCAGTGAACAGGTGACTAATATTCACATTCACATGTAATCACGTGACCCGCCACCAGGATCAGGTGACAATAAAAACAAAACAAAAAACCATTAACTCTTTCATGTCCACAACAATCATGTTTCAATCATGTTGTTGTTTGAGACTATTGTCACTAGCGTTAAAGGAACGCATCTTATGTAGACATGAGAAACATGTCAAATCAAGCTTCCTTAAAGTCAGATCTTTTGTGACGTTCACTCGAGTGAAACGAATTGTCAAAAAGAATAAATGTTGGGCGGTGACTTGGTTTAATCCGTCCATTGTTGATTGGATGGAGGCAGTTCTGTTGTTCACTGTAAGATCAATAACATGTAGCCTATAGTGGCACCCAGTTACTTCTAATTCTTCTGTACCACTTTTTGAAGTCTAACTACAACCAGCATTTGAAACACGAGCAAACAGAGGTCTTCCTTTTAAATGTTTACTTCCAAAACATAAAATTCTAATTTTTTTTGTACGCACGGTGTTGCTTCCAACGTCTCTAACTTCAAACTAAACATCGCTTACACTATGATGTAGTGCTATCTGACTAGAAGTTCAAAATACTGATATGTTATCAGATCTGAACATTACCAAATCATGCATTTTAAACCAATACATTTCTTATGAATTTTCATGAATTTACTGTTTTTTACACTTAATTATTATTTCAGATGAACTAGTCCCTATGTGGCTCTTACATTACACATTTAGAAATCAGCCATTTCATGCCAACTTTAAGACAAATTTCTTTGACTTCATTTTGAATATCTATTTTTGCACATAAATAAACCACCAAACCATCAAAATGTTTAACTAGCAAGACATCGCTTTCAGCTTGAAGTATAGATACTTGGTCTTGGATATGAAGAGTGTTGTGATGCAAAGTTTTTATTTAAATTTGATACAGAAAGATCATTTTAGTTGGAGGGAACTCATTAGCTAGAGCAGATCTCCGTAGCTGGGTTGACGGTGTTTGGTGCTGGCGTTCTAGTGTTGGGACAGCTTCATGAGGATGTGTATACGTAACTCTGAGAATGGCCAGCAGCTGAGCCTAAGGTCAACGCACATCAGCGTCAGACAAAGGGGTGGGATTCCAGACCCGGCTAATAGCCAATATTGTAGCCCATCTCGGTGATGGGGGTTAGTATGAGTAAGATGAGGCAGTGCCAAGCCATTAAATCATAAAATATGGCAAGGCTGAGAATAGGGACAACTAAATATTGAACAGTATACAAAGGTGGAATGTGATCAAATGGAAAAAAGGATGAGTGTTTTTGCATTACATAACAAAGGATCAATCCAAGTGTCATTTATCTTAAAGATGGCACAGGCACATTTTTTTAAGTAAAAGGTTTTTTTTTTTTTTTTTTTTTTTTTTTTAGCAGAATAGATTGATATTTGTATCTATATAATATGTGAATGTGTATATAGATATTTGTGGTTGTCAAACAACAGTGAAGTCACCAGAAAAATGTTTCAATATGATGAAATTAGTTCTTGGAAAAGCAATCATTTATTTGCCACTTGGTTTGATATTTCATGCAATCATGCAATGACATTCATAAGACACAATTCATAATTTTCCAGATAATTGTTTGCGACCACTGTATATCCAACCTAGATTTTCTGAACTATAGTGAATCTGTAAATGTAATATTATATATTATATTTAATGTATATTTTTAGATTAATTGGTAATAAAATGAAACATTTATATTTAAAAAATGTATACCTTAATATTCATGTTTATTATAGTATTTGAATGGTCAAATAGTGGAATTTTTCATGAATTTTTCATGACTATATCCTAACTGGTTATAAAACTTTCACTTACTACTTCAAAAAATTAGTTGTGAAATTTTGCAAACCTTAATGCCCAGCAGTGCAAGTTTGCAAATTATCCAAATTATCCCCCAGTTAGTGTTTCACAATATATACAGATACTAGAAACTGCTGTTAAAAACATTTTAACATTTAACGATTTAAATTGTTGATGTCGCCTTCAGCCGTGTCTGTCATTAAGGAAAGCTGATTTTTAATTGCATGTGTTGCTGTTGGCTTTAATTTCACTGATGCGTCTTGAGGCATTTTCTGCTGCAATCAGTTTGGTGAGACATTAGACAGCCTTTTACTGAGTGAATCATTACACTTAAGAGACATATGTTTTGTATTGCCCTTATCCATCTGGGGCTTGATGGGGTTTTAGTGCTGTTTCTGTTGATTCTGTTGATTTCTCAAGCATGGAGCATTTATTCCATTTTCAGTAGCACATCATCATCATTAGCGTCCTCATTATTGTAAGCATTATCATAGGCAGTGCGTTCTTTGTCCAGATGTGCCAGTTGGGCGCTCTTCAATAATCAGGGTTTATATCAAGAGATATGTATGTATGCATGTATATATGTATGTATATGTGTATGTGTGTGTGTGTGCGGATATATATGTATGTTGCATAGATGCTTGAGCTCCTCAGGCTTAGGTGACTGGTCAGGAGAAATATAGATTAGAAAAATATAGATTTTTATCAAGACAGAATGACATCTGGGACATTTAGACCAACCGTGACAAGCTTATTGTTTGTGATTGCTGCCAACTCTCATGTTTTTGCGCTAAATTCACAGTATGTGAATTGCTCTTTGGTATGGATGCATATTGGTACCATGTAAGTTATAGACTATGTAGTAGTTTTTATTATTTTAATAGTCAGTATTAGATATGTATTCGACAGATATTGTAAATTTTATTAATGGGTGTTCATTTTTGCATATTTTTATATTTAGGTTAGATTTTACAGATCTCAAAATAAATATCTATTTAAAAAATGTTTTTAAAAAATGTAATGTTTACACAATATTAAAATTGTTGTCTTTTTTTATATTTTAGTATATGCAGCTATGACATAGAAATAAGTATAAAATAAAGCTTATCAGTGTCCACCAGCATTTCACTAATAGTGGATCCTCACTGGGCTGGTTCTTTACAGCTAATATCACACTGCTCAGTGTTTTATCATTTCTGCTCAACACTTCCTGTGTGCTTCTGTCTTTGACCCTCAGACCATCAGAAGCTCGAACGAGAAGCTCGAATCTGTCGTCTGCTGAAACACTCCAATATCGGTGAGCTTTTTACCCGCTCCAATTACAATAAAAAAATGTACATTAAATAGGTGGATGTTGTGTGATTCATTTCCCTACAGCCACATGAACCTCATTTCCTTTCTCTTTTTCTGTTTTAGTTCGTCTGCATGACAGTATATCAGAGGAGGGCTTCCACTACCTACTGTTTGATTTGTAAGTGTCAGTATACTTCCTGTCAGAATATTCCTCCGTTTCCCGTCATCAAACGAGCTTCGACGTGAGGAACAGCGCATCTTAATATGAGTCATCCCTCATATGCTATGTGCCTCTGAAGCCTTTTATTCTGTTTTTCTGCACTGTTAAAAGGATAATTCACGCAAAAATAAAAAAATGCTGTCATCATCTGCTCTTGCTCACGACACTATATGAATGCAAAAAGAGTACTTCTACCTTCAAGTCACGTTGGATCGTATTTATGTGATGAGCACAAATGCACCCCACAAATTGTTATTGATCATAGTAAGTTGTTAAAATTGGCTAACACATTAATTTTATGACCAGAATTGCTGTACAATGTACATCATGTTGTAATTATGATTTTTCTAAATCAGTTTCTGCTGTTCTGATGAAAGTGGATAGTAACCAGTGGCTTTGCTGTGTAACTTCAGTATTATTTATAGTAAACTGTTATAGTATTTACTAATATTTTGAACTAGCTTTTATATTTTATATGTTCACTTTTAATTTTCAGCTTTTAATTTTCTGATTTGATTTCATTTTAGCTTTTCACCTTGAACTTAAAGGGTTAGTTCACCCAAAAATGAAAATTAAGTCATTAATTACTCACCCCCATGCTGTACCAACCCCGTAAGACCTTCGTTCGTCTTCGGAACACAAATGAAGATATTTTTGATTAAATTTGAGAGCTGTATAACTACCACATTGGCTCCTGAGGGACTGCCTCTTGACGGCCCAGAAAGTCAATGAAGAAAATGTTTAAATATCCCAAGTGACTACCGTGGCTCAACTATATGTTTATCAAGCGACGCGAATACTTTTTGTGCGAAAAAACAAAAAAATAACGAGTTTATTCGACTATTTCTTTTCTTCCTTGTAGGCCAGAACTAGACTTCCTTATAGATTTCCACGACGCATGCGCGAGATTTGCGATCTGCTTACGCCAGCTTACACTACTTTAGATCGCAATTCTCGCGCATGCGTCGTGGAAATCTATAAGGAAGTCTAGTTCTGGCCTACAAGGAAGAAAAGAAATAGTCGAATAAACTCGTTATTTTTGTTTGTTTTTTCGCACAAAAATTATTCGCGTCGCTTGATAAACATATAGTTGAGCCACGGTAGTCACTTGGGATATTTAAACATTTTCTTCATTGACTTTTTGGGCCGTCAAGAGGCAGTCCCTTAGGAGCCAATGTGGTAGTTATACAGCTCTCAAATTTAATCAAAAATATCTTCATTTGTGTTCCGAAGACGAACGAAGGTCTTACGGGGTTGGTACAGCATGGGGGTGAGTAATTAATGACTTAATTTTCATTTTTGGGTGAACTAACCCTTTAAGCCGCGATTCCACCGAAATTAGCCGGAACAATTTGTCCCAGGAATGTTTTTTCCCCCAGACCTGTTGCTGTCTGCATTTCCATCGCGGTCTAAAGTACCACGAATAGGCAAATTAGTCCAGGACTGTAAGCGACTTTCCAGTTCCCGCTTAATAAAGCCTGAACCTCATCGTCGTGTAGTCGTATTTTTTAAACTCTATTCTTGATTCGAATAGCAAACAACTCTTACTTCACGCAGAGCAACAGACTTTAAAAAATGGTGTTTGAAATAAAATGCTGCATGAAACCAACCAATCAGCATGTTCAGCGCCCAAGTCCAACCCCCAAAAGGTCCTGAACTTTAAAAAATAGTATTGCCTTGAAAATTTCATACCCGCAACATCATTAAGACCCTGGTCACTGCGGTCGAAACGCAGGGGCGAGACAACCAATATTCAACCCGAAAATAGTGGTATAACCATTGCAATAACTCCGAAGTTATTCAGTTAAAGTAAAAAAAAAAACTGCATAGTGGTGCTTTAATCGAAGTCTTTCAGCTGTTAAAACACTGATTGAGCGATTAGGAGACATGATTCATTTCGGTAAATTGTGTTTTATATTTCAACATAACTTTGCATGTTTTTTCACACTGTCATTGTATTAAAGTCGGAAAAAAAGACTTGCACTCCGCTCTGAGGCTGGACGTTTGAACTGAGGCGCTACAATGATCTGTCACATTTAAGAGAATCAAATGCCATTTTTTGTTTGAATTTTGTGATAAAATGGAGAGAATTTGAAAGCTGAGACTTTGTTTCTTATCAAAGTATCAAAGCACAAAGCTCTTTTGATTACTGTATAGGAGATGCGCTACAAAAATGTTAGGTGTAGGGGATAAACCATGGACCTGGCAACCTAAGCTTGAACTGTCTATAGGTGATTTACAGGGTCAAATAGATTCTATTTTGACATATATTTTTTTCAAGTAATTGTCCTCTTAACTTTGACACGAATTACAGTGAGTTGCAAACTTGCACTGTTTTGACAGATATGTAATAATCGGCCCTGATCTTCAGCTGTTGATATACAATCGGTTAGATGACGATAGTGAAAATGGTAAAATCAACAAAAACATTCGTGCATCCTTAATTCGTATAAATTATAAAGTTTTAATTCTTTGTATTAAACGTGCAGGGATATCAGATGAGCTAAAATCAAAAATCATGCCATCTTTCCTGGGACTTTTTTCATTGGATTCTCGTCTCCATGGAAACTGAGCTTGAGGAAGAGACTTGCACTAGAACAGGAATTCTGTTTGAATTAGCAAATACCTTGGGTGAACTTGTTTCCTGTGTTTTAGGGTGACTGGAGGTGAACTCTTTGAGGACATTGTAGCCAGAGAGTACTACAGTGAAGCAGATGCCAGGTATGAATGCTTTTCTTAATGTTTTCCTCTCTTCTTCCCTTTCTTCTCTCTCATTGGCCCTAGCTTGTTGCACCCGGCACCACCACATACGCGTTCACTGTTAGTTTGTTTTGCATTTGGAGATGCTATATGAAATGCCATCTTCCACAGTGCAACACACAGATCTTGCTCTTTTTCCAGCACACACTCTAGGATGAAATGTGGCCTTTAGCCTGAAAAGATGGCAAGACAGAACTACACACTAACATTGTTTGAGGAAATTAACTGTACGATGTTGTTGTGTGTAGTTCAGGTGCTTTATGTGAACTATATAAAGTGCCTTTGTTCAACACACTAGATTCGAACAATTCTAGAGTGTTGTTGTTGTGTGTTTTGTCTAGATATGTCTTTTTCCACTGATCTATCTCTGTCCTTTCATCATGCATTATGTCTCTCTTTCTCATACACACACACACACACACACACACACCTGCTCAAACAAACACAGACACAGCCTTTTTGCTGGCAATTCTTTGGCTATCCTCTACAGATCCCTTTCCACAGTGTGTGAGTGTGTGGTTATGTGCTATTTGCCAGGGTTTGGTGTATGTAGTTAAAGGTGTTAGTCCTGAGCATTATCACCTCTGTAGTGCAGCCCATATAGTATGCAATTCATGCTGACTTCCTTGTGTACATCCTGTGGGTGTATGTAACACGTTCATTTGGGCAGTCTCTCTTATGTTTGTTTGTTTTTTTCACCCAGTGCTTGTGCCATGGTATTGTTAGCATGGTGGATGTGGCATAGCAGTTAAAGCCTAGACTGGTAACTGGTAAAAGTGGTAAAAGTTTAAACCCTGAAAGAGATGATGCATAAACTGCCACTATTTTGCCCTTGACACTAAACCTCGGTTTCTTTTAGATGTGTGACATTTGGGTGTGTAAATATAGTATAAATATATTTTTTTAATTCATCTAAATACAAGACCTGATTTAAGTCTGCTTTTATTTGATAAAAAAAATACAGTAAAACCTCTAATATTGTGAAAAGTTATTACAATTTAAATTAACTTCTGTAATATTAGTGATTTTATATATATTTATATATATATATATATATATATTCCTGTGATGGCAAAGCTGCGTCAATACTCCAGTCTTCAGTGTCACATGATCCTTCAAAAATCATTTGAAACATTTCAAATAAAGAAAGAAACATTTCTCATAACATTTCAAAGAAACATTTCTTATTACTATCAGTGTTGAAAATAGATGTGCTGCTTAATATTTTGTGAATAATGTGATACATTCATTTTTTTTGATGAATAGAAAGTTAAAACAACAACAGCATTTATTTAAAATAGTTTTTGTAATGTGAAAGCCTTTACAGTCATTTTTGATCAATTTAATGTGACCTTGCTGAATAAAAGTATTAAAAGTATGAACCCAAAATTTTGAACAGTAGTGTATATAATAACAATATAAAAAATAAAAAAAGATTTGAGGTTTGATACAAATAAAATGCACAAAATGAATACTTAAATTTCTGTGTAAGCAAAAGCGAATATTTGTTTTTTTTTTATTTTTTTGCTAATTAAATACAGCATTTAATGGTCAACTGGTCTTTGCAGAACGAGTACTAGTTGATTACTTGTGCACATCCCTAATACAGGTGTCTGATTATATTATACTATGATCCGGGTTGATTTCAAGGGTTGCAGCAGGTTCAGTCTTGAGTGTTTAAAATATATAAACCACAGTTGCTGAGCCTCCCTGTCTTGATCTGTCACCACTATTAAAGTTGAGCAATGTGTATTTGTGCCCATGACCCGGCTGTTAGCTACCATATTACACTTTAGATGAGCTAAAGGGCAGTTTACTCTTTTAAAGTGTACTTGTATGATGTGTTTACACTGTAATTACTGCAATTACATGTACTATATTGCACAGGGGCTCGGTTTCTATAATGCCCAGAGAGGCCTCTTGAGATGAAATTATAGGGCGATAACTGTCTGTTTGAATCAAGTGCTAGCTTCCATTCCCTAGATATCCTTGTCAAACAAAGTGCAGGTTATCAAGCACAATTTTGAGGATGATATTGCTTTATGCAACAACATCATCAATAATAATAATAATTATAAACAAAAATAATTATTAGGCTATTATTTTATTATTATATAAAATAAACAGCATTGTTTTTATATGAAATAATTATTCCATTTATTTATAAATATTAATTATTTTATTTATGCAAATATTATTTAGTATGGAAAATTATAATACAAATATTTTTTTTTTACAAAAATGAATATTAGAAATTTCAGTTGGAAGTTATTTATCATTACCACTATAATCATTAGAAAGTTGTGAAGTTGACAGCGAAATGAAACGTTTGTTGGAGTGGAGGATGCAGGGAAACATCTCAGCTTCTTCTCTAGTGCTCGTCTCCTGCTGACCTGCTTCCAGACACCTGCTGTCTGTCCCTCCTCTTGCTCTCTTTCCATCTCTGTTCTTCTCTCTTTCACTCTAAACGCCCCTCTTCTTGTGAAGCCCTGCAGTCGTTCGCTGCCCTGCCTCCTCAGAGAGAGGGAGAAACTAGGGCTCCAATTATCACACGTAATTAGGGCCTCAATTTTCTCCCCTCCTCCCATTCTCCACCTGTCTCTCTTTCTCTTTCTCTTTCTGTCTGCCTTCTGTCTTTTATTCAGATATTCTAGCTCTTTCATTCTGTGTGATGGTGTCACTGACACTTTCTCCACTGTGTTGTGGCTCTTGTTGTTGGATGTGTGACAGAAAGTGAGTGTGACGCAAATGTAAATGGAAACGGGCCCAAGCTTTAGTGATTTAAATCAGCGAAAGGACTTTACTAAACATCTCTTATTCATAGTATTTGTCAAGCTTGTCTATTCAAATATTTGTAGTTTTGCATACATATATACAGTATATGTGTATAGTATACACACACACTCTTTACAATTTAGATTTAAGAATTATATCCTTGCAAAACTGAATACAGAGATTAAGTTTTGTAACATGATGTTCTTTATTTAAAGCTACACTGTGTAACTCTTTTAGTTTATTCTTAGCTAAAAAAATGTAGTTCTTTCAAAAATATATTTGCTCATTAATGTATATTTATTTCGTTCAAGTAATAAAGTATTCTCGTGAGTGTATAATATGCCATTGAAAATACATATGGGTAAGGGGTTCTAATGTTCGCCATGTTGCCCCTCCATCTTTAAAGTACATTAGCCAAAGAGGGACATACCCGTTTATTCAAGTTTTGCCTTTCGCGTTTACGTTTGATTTAACACTCATGGACGAGGTTGAACTGGAAGCCATGTTAATCTTGGACTACATTGGCCACCGTAGGAGTTAAAACAAAATCGGAATTGAGAGGAACAGAAACTAATATTCACTAGATGGTCATATACCTTTTCACCGCTAGATGGGGTAAAAATCACACAGTGTAGCTTTAAATCATATGTTTTTGTCATAACTAGGGTTTTAAAGGAGCGGAAAATGGCCGGTAAATTTTTTGGAAACTTTCCAGAATTTTGTTGGGGAATTTTGGAAATATTCCAAGTTGTAAACTTTCTGAGAATTATGGGAATCTAAGGGAATTAATTTGAAATTTGGGGTAATTTATAAAAACTGTCTCATATATACACACACACACTCAACATATTTCTGTAGCATTGTGCTGATTAGCTCTGCCCACTATAAAATCTCAATAGTCTCAATAAAACTCATTGTGCCTAGTACATTGTTGGTTGAATTTTCCCTATTTTATTTTTATTTATTTATTTATTTATTTATTTATTTATTTATTTATTTTTTACAATTTTTACAGTACTACAGTTACTCCCCTGAGCAGGTGGACAAAAACCACATACATGAATGATTAAATACATTACAGTTTGTATTTCTATCCCACTGGAACAATTATGTTGGCTCAGGTACATATATACATATATATGTCTTGTCGAATCTCTTGCATATAGTTGCCCTGTTGTTGGTCTGATGGCTTCTATTCTTCTCATTTATATGTCGCTTCAGCTAAATTATTAAATGTAAATATTTCTTGAGCACCAAATCATTAGGATGACTTCTGAAGGATCATGACACTGAAGACTAAAGAAATGGTTTCGCCATCACAGAAGTAAATACTATTTTGAAACATTAAAATAGAAAAAAATAGTTTTTAATTGATTAAATATTTACTGTATTTTTGATCACATAAATGCAGCCATGGTGAGCATAAGAGACTTCTTTAAAAATGACAAAATCTTACTGATGTGTGTATGGTGTTTGTGTGTGTAATTGCTCTTCTTCAAAGACACTATATTGTTGTAAATCCCACACCAGCATTTATTCTCACACACATTCTCACACACACTCTCACTGCACCTGTTTCTTCTCACATCCCTTCTCCTACTCTCTCTCTTTCTCTCTCTGATTGTGTTCTTGTTGTTGACAGTTGTGTCTCATGTCTAAATGGTTTTGTCTCTTCACTTCCATCATTCACTTCCCTTTCTTCCCTCTCCTGTTTACATCACTCTTCCCATCTCTTGTATATCGATCATTGAACCCATCACCTTGCTTTCTCTATCATCCCTGCTCCTTTTGTTTCAATGCACTGCCATCACTTCATCAATCGTTTGATTTCACTCTATCCATCCTCACATTTCCCCTCCCTCTCCCCACTCTCCTTTTTCTTTTCTTCCGTTTTGTCTTCACAGTCACTGTATCCATCAGATTCTAGACAGTGTCCATCATATTCACCAACATGACATAGTGCACAGGGACCTGAAGGTCAGTATGTAGCTCACACACTGCCTGTATATGGCCCGTTTGTTTGTCCCTGCTTGCTCCTGTCTGTGTGTCTGTAGTTGTAGGCTGTCTTGTCCGTTTGTCTGTGTGTATGGCATCATGGGCTTCCCCTAATCCACTGACTGCCTTCCCAAACCTCCCGAATCCCTACTTCTTGCGCTTGGTCTTTAGCTTGATGCTGTTGTTCAGATGATCAGAAGGTGTTTTTTTGCTTATGAGATTTTTACTTGTTTTTATTTCTTTGTTAAAGGGATAGTTCACCCACACATACAAATTCTGTCATACTTTACTCACCCTTATGTTGGTCCAAACCTGTATGCATTTCTTTACATGTCCGCAGAAGAAAGTAAGTCAAACAGATTTGGAAGGACATAAGGGTGAGTAAATGATAACAGAACTATCCCTTAAATGATATTTTCATTCTGATACTGTGTATTTAAAGATTCATAGTGGTTCTTTGTATAAACATCCTTAAATCACTGTGTTATAATATTCGTTATGTACCATGTTTTCTGTGTCAGAAACGCCAGGCCAACATTTGATTGAGGTCGTAGAGCCCTATGAAATCAGTTTTATTTTTTTTATTTTTTTATAAATTTCATCTTATTTTTCCGGTGTCAATAGCTGGGTTTCATATGACGTCACGCCATGGCGTGAAATGCAAATGGAGGGCAGGAAGTGATTTGCTGTATTTAGAAAGCACTATAACAAACTCAAAATGCCTATGTTTTGCATAGTTTATGGTTACTTAAATCGATCAAACCACGTGGAGTTTTTAATCGTGTACCAAAAGTTGTTGTTCATAAGGGGGGAAAATGCAAGAAATTGTCTGAAAAACTCTGTAAAAACAGCTTGCAAACATACGTCTGCGTTCAGGGGGAGCCGAATGAGAAAATGCCTGTTTGTGCAGTGATCACTTCGTCAAAGGTGAGTTTATTCAATTTAAGTGGCTTTGTTTGTGTAACGTACCAGTTTCCGAACTTTCCTGCCTCGATGGCAGGAAAATCTCAATTCAGTTGAAAAATCACTCCTCTTCATAAAATAAGGATCACATCCAACATTTGATTTTTGTTTATATCTTTCTCTTGTAGTACAGTACGGACTTTCCTCCATCTCGTCCATTGCGCTCTTCACTCCCTGCCCTCCATCTGAATTTCGCGCGTCATCATAATCACGTGACTGAAATCCAGCTATTAACGATTTAATAATTTTATTACATTTTTAACAATTTATTTAAAAAAAGGTTGTAATTAAGTAAATGCATTGCAAACTTTATCAATTTAATTAATCGTTTAAAATGTAATGAACAATTCCTTCCATATTTTTGGGCAAATGAAGCGCTGCACAACAGAGGTTTAGTGTTTTAAATTAAAACATGCAATATTGTGTGATATTCCTTAAACCTGTGTACTAGAACTAGACGAAACTGCACCGGTCCGCTTATTCACACAGACACGTACGGCATTTTTGCACTTTAATATTCACAGACACTAGTAATATTGCAATTTGATTAAGTGCACAGCCCTACTTCTGATTTATTCATAATTTCTTTCCAAATTCCATAAAATTCCATGTGATGCATTAAATTAAATTTTTATGACTGGATTTTGTGATTCCATCCTCGTTTTCCACATTGCACTAGTCTGCATGCGCTCAGCACAAGACATTATAGCAGCTGATCTTGTTTTATTGCCACACTAGTATCCCAGAGTTCAGTTGCATTAGTCTTATTAGTACTTGAAAGATAAACTGTGTCATCATGAACTACCAGTCATTGATGAAACAATGCTAGGTTTTAATGAAATTTTGCAAATATAATTTTTTTAGATTTGTTATTTTGCGTCTTAGTGTAGATTCTTGCAAAAAAAGTTAGCAGTTTAAATTGCTTCTTATGCAGCGTAGGAGAAGAGACTCAAATACTTTAATGCTGATGTTAGTACAGGAAATAAAGCTAATATTAGAATAGGGATGGGACGGTATGAAAATTTCATATCACGATTATAGTGTCCAAAATAATCGTGATTATCAATATTATCACGGTTTTGTTAAAAATTTATGAAAGTGCTCAAAAAGAACTGAAAACATTTCAACAAGTTTTATAATTGAAAATCAACAAACAACAAATAAAACAAGCCTCTCTATGCAGTTTTTAAGCAAGATTCTATAGACCCTTTTACAGTTGGTAAACATGGTGACGTTTTTTTGTGGGCGGAGCTTAGGTGGAGGCAGAAAGATCCGTCTGGCCGCTTCACTAACGCTAGTTAGCAAGGATTGTTAGCTTGTTTTTTAACAATGACTGGAGAAAATCCGATATTATCTTAATGTGTAAGCTCACTCACTGTCTAGGACTGTGATTGTTATTTCCAAAAGTTATTTTTAATAGTTTTTTGTAAAACCCAAAATGACCACACCTCAGATTTGGTCCTCATAAAAGGCTGAAAAATCTCATGAGCACGGTCACTGCCTTCCACCATTCCTTCTCGAATAGTAATTTAAAAAAATATTGCGTGCTGCGCGCCTGCGTCAGACTGGCCGACAGGATTCAGTTAGTTATTAAAATCACGATAATCAAACACGGTTTTAATGATAATAAAATTTTAAACGATAATACTAACCGTCAGTACATTTTATCACGGTTTATCGTGAAACCGGTTATCGTCCCATCCCTATATTAGAAAGGGCAGCACAGTGAGTTTAGTACATTTTTAGACGTTTTAATGTCCACAGCAGTTCTTTCGAGTGGAGATTTTTTGCTGAAACACAGTGACACTTCCTGTCTCACCCTAACACACACACACACACACAAATCTTCTCTTGCAGACCAGCTATGATCAGCAGCTGACACAGGGGGAGGTGTGAAGAAACACACACACACATGAACACACTATGATGAAGGCACACATATATGGATATTTAACATGTCCATATATGCGCTCATACGTTTATAGGCAGATTCACTCGCTTTTTTCAGCGACATTCTGTCTTACACTTGCCATGACCATATGTCATGCTCTGTGGTCTTTTAATGGGAGACATTTAGAAAGCAAATGCAGCACTTTAATTTACAGCCCTGAACTTTACTGCCATGCCAGAAAACTCATGCAGTGCACACTGCACATGGATAATAATAATCACAGCTATAACGTTATTTATGCAGCACTGACCCTATCAAGAATCTCAAAGTGCTGTATTAAAGATTAAATGTGGTCATTAAGAATAGATTGCTTTAAATAGTTTTATGTAATTGTAATAATTTACACTGTTTTGGCTTTGTAGGGCAGAACAGAATGACAAAATCATCTTCGAGTATGTGTCGGTTTTTTGCAGATTTTTTTTTTTTTTAATTTTAATGTATTACAGTCTTTAAATTTGATGGTAAATTTGCTAATCATTTTAGATAAAAGGGTCTTAATACTAATTGGAATGACTAAATTGACTTTGTCAGAAGCAAATCTTGAATCTAAATGAAAAGTCTTATAGCTTTTATGCCTTTTAATGGCACAATCTCTGAAGCCAGACCGCAAATATATTGCATCCTTATATTGCGATTAGATTTCTTAAGAAAAAAGAAAAAATCTTTATGTACATTTGCTTCTCATGCGAACGTTGACATTAATGAGCTGAAAGGCATTTTAATAGGTGTTTTCAGAAAAATAAATAAATAATAATTCTATTGAAATACTTGTATTGATGCCGTAATACACAATCTTTCAAAAGTTTGAGGTCAGATTCTTAAATGTTTTTGAAAGGAGTCTTTTATGCTCATAGGCTGCATTTAGTTGTTAAAAAACACAGAAAAGAGGAATTCTGTGAAATATTATTGCAATCTAAAATAAGCTTTTAACCGTAATATAGTTTTAAATGTAATTTATTCCTTTGATGACAAATCTGCATTTTCAGGAGCCATGACTTGTCAGGGTTATTTGATGTATATAAAAAAAAATAATAATACAAATATTTTGTAACATTATAAATGACTTTACTGTCACTTTTGAACAATTTAATGTGTCCTTGTTGAAAAAAAAAAAAAGTATTTTAATTTATGTAGAAAAAAAACAACAACTAACTGACCCTAATCTTTTAAATGCCAGTGTAGAGTAAATTTGTAGCTTTAGTCATTCACAGTTGCGCCATATCACATGACCTTCAAACACACACTGCTTTCTGTAACTTTAGCTTGCAAACGCTCTTAATGTCCACCTTCCATGTGTGTGATTCCAGAACAGCTAGAACACTCCCATCTTTGGGATTTTTCTTCCAGAATTGAAAGATTGGACTCAGGGCATGTGCTGTATATTGGAATAGCTTTGACCTAGAGAGACATTTACAATATTAATTGATTTACGTAATTGATTTAGCCTTTTCCTCTACGAGCCAACCTCAGTGACCCTTAGTGTATTATCACTTGGATGTCGGATCTGGGTTTGGGCTGTTAACTTAAATCCCAAAACCATCATTCGGTCTCGCCCAGGCGTAGGCTGCACCTGTGCATAGCAACATGTAGGGGTCCGTGTGTGTGTGTGCGTGCACGTGTTGCTGATATCCTACACTTCTTAACACTCACACATTACACTCTCATGTCACTATATTTGATCAAAGACTGCATAGATATTCTGCTGTGCTACTCTGTATGATTCACCTTATAAAGGTTTGATTTCTAAGAGCCTCTTTTACTTCCCTATTGGGAGAAGGAGAAGAGTAGAGCTGCAAGCAGCAATTAGCAGAATCCAGTGGGTATAGAAATCTGCCGCAATGTTGTAGATTAAATGGACTTGTAATTGAAATAATTTAATGTTTAATATCTCAACGTTTTTGTGTGGTTGACTTTTATCTAATATATTGCGATTCTATATTTAATATGTGTACATACATGACTATGCTGGGTTATGTAAACGTGAAAAAATAGCAAAATTTGGCACACAGGTTTTGGGCTATTACCTAAATTTTGCTTTGCATTTTTGAAGGCTTTTTTAATGTGTTCACTTGTCGGGCACATTAAACAGTTTTTTTTTCTTAAACTACAGTTTAAAAGTTTGGGGTTGGTAATATTTTCTTATAGTCTCTTATACTCACCGAGGCTGCAATTATTGGATCAAAAATACAGTAAAATACAGCAATATTTTGAAATAGTATTACAATTTAAAATAACGGTTACATTTTTTAATAGTTTATTCCTGTGAAATGGCAAAGCTAAATTTTCAGACCCCCAGTTTTCAGTAGCACATGTTCCTTCTAATATGTTGATTTACTATTGATATTAAATATAATTGTTAATACACAAGTCTTAACTTTATTTTTGATCATTTTATGCATCCTTGCTGAATAAAAGTATTAATTTCTTTAAAAGAAGTCTCCAAACTTTTGAATGATAGTGTATGATAATGCAGTTTTGTTATATTTTTGACTTTTTTTTTTAAATGAGCTGATCTCAAATCCATTTTGAGATCAGTTCTTGAGAATATATTTTTTTTCTAAAAATTAAAACTGTTCAAGGTACATAGTAGGCTGGCTGGAAAAGCAATAGGAAACTTTTGTGAACTTGTATTTTGCAGTGATTTAATAGAACAGGTCCTAATTATGTTGACAAAAGAAATATTCTTGAACTCTCAATAGGCACAAAGCGGTGCTTCCATGTCTTAATTGTAGATATATCGCAATTGTATATTATAAAATATATATTTTCAATTAATATATAGTCAATTATTATATGCTTATATTTAGCTACATGGAGGCAAGGCTTGAGTCTAGAGAGGTGCCCTGCCCCCTACCATTTAGATTTTTACCTGCCCCAAATCCCCCTCGCCCCTGGCCTGTGCACGGGACTGTAGTGCTGCTCAGACTAACCTCCGCCCCCTGCTGTTTGCATGCAGTCACTGCATCCAGCAGATCCTGGAGGCGGTGCTTCACTGCCATCAAATGGGCGTGGTGCACCGAGACCTGAAGGTAAGTGCCGATTGTGATGTTTGATGAATGTGCATGTGCCCATAAAGGTTGGTACGTTATGTAGAAATCTGTGCCTATCGCTGTGTCGATTTGAAGATGACTGACGTTATTGCTAATATCAGCTTTTGGTCTTTCTGTGAAATTGAGTAAAAAGACTTAGAAATGCAATAGAAATCAGTCTGATCTCACACAGTGATAGTGCGCTATGTGTGTTCGTGTTGCTGGTGATAAATTCACTTTCATGAATGTTCAGGTAAGACTGCGCTGATTGGCCTGACTTAAAGAGCGACACTGATTTTTATTTATCTATCAAGCACTAATACGTCTGTAGTAGGGGTGTAACGGTACGCAAAAATCACGGTTCGGTACATACCTCGGTTTTAAAGTCACGGTTACGTTTTTGATACAGCAGAAAGAAATGCCAGTAAAATTTTTGTTAAAAGAAAAAATATCTTTAAATAAGTTTGAGTTTTCCTACATCTTGAAACTTTCAGGTTTATAAATGGGAGTCATCATTGAAGGATGAACAAATAATGTTTTGGTCATCACATTAAAAATAACATTTAAATATGTATTAATTTATATAAAATTTGAGTTTTGAAGTGCTGGAAAAAGATGTGTGAAATACTTGAAAGCATTTCACTATTTCAGCCAAACTGGTTACAGTTAGTGTTACTATATTAAATCCATGGTGAATGTTGCTGGTCTGTGCATGTAAAGTATTACTAGTTCGTTCACGGCACAATGTTTGTCCTGGTTTCCACGTCAGCGCTTTTTGATCTAATGGAGAGCTACGGTTAAACGTACAGTATGCAATTTTTGGCCACCAGGGGTCACTCGTTTAAAATAATAACAAAAGACGTACTTTGATGACGTCGGGAAAGAGCGTGGGCTCACGGGAGTTGATGTCGCTGTCAATGACAACCAGCTCAGCTCATGACATGACATCAACGTTTCACAAAATATACGGATATACGGCATCTCTCTGTAGATTTGGCTTGTCAAGAAGCTTTAAATGCAACCCCAATGTTTACCTGTGTCATGCTTCTCCTGTCCCAAACCCTTCTCGGGTCATATTTTTCAGGTACGTTTGAGCTTTAGCTAATGAGCTGGCTGTAGCAGCAGAACGTGCAGGCAAAGCGTAATCGTGGTCCATAACTATAATACAGACGAATATAAATATTAATATTACGCTACTTCAGTGAATGACCTATTTTAGAACATTTTTCATATATAGAGCGCACCGGATTATAAAGCACATAAGATACTGCAGTCAAACGTTTGACTGGGTTTGCGTTATTCATCCACTATGTGCTAAAGGCTAAAGGGAATGTAGTAAGTGCGCGGCGCCGGAGGTGAGGCGTTTATTTGGTAAGCATGAGCGCGCTGAAGCGGGCACGTACATTCGCAGCCTGACTCATATGAGTATTCAATGTGCGCGGCTCGCTAACAGCTACAGTTGGCTGTTTTGAATGAGACGACACGGTTACTGTGAACGGGGAGCGCTTTATGTGCGAGCAGCACCGGGGACATTGTGTCTGTTAAGAGTGAGCGCTCGTGAGCGGGCACGTGATTTACTCACATAAAAATACGTACTACTTTTTTTTCTTCGTCATTTTCTTTGCTTTATTGGCGGTAGTCCAGTGTTCCCCTTTGTGTTTGGCGGGTTTCGCCGGGTTCCGCAAGGAAGTTAGGGAAAATAGAGGAGTCAAAGGTTATATGACGCCATAGACGGGCGACGAAACGGAAATAAAGAAACGGCCCGTGTCTTCGAATTAAACTATAAATTTCTCCGTATTTGAAATTTGGTGGAAACTGTCGGGATTATGTAAGTACACATCTAACAGAAATATATAACATAGATACAATTATTTGTGCTATTTTTAATGCAGAAAAAATACATATTGTGGCTTTAATAACAGAGAAATGTGAATGCTTCTCACTTGATCGCGCCACGATGTTATTATTTCATTGGCGAATTCAAATGTTTTCTTTACCGGATCTCTTAGCGCTGTGTAGTAACATTGTCGCTTGATCGAGATCGGCTCGCGCGGCTCGTTTCTGGTCCGAATTGATAAACGATCCGTGAAGCACACAATGAGTAGTGCAGTTTCGTTCCGCTTTCTTTACGCTTGCCATTTGATGTTGCGCAACATTGTGTTGGCTGTGCAAGCGCGAATTTTGTCGGCAGGAAAAATGGTCCAAGGAATGGTTCGGTTTGTATGTGTACCGAACCGGAAGCCTCGAACCAAAATGGTTCAATACGAATACATGTACCGTTACACCCCTAGTCTGTAGTACTACTAATAATAGACCAAATATAATAAACCACGACAACGTACATCTAACCTTCTAGATTACTCTTATTGCCCAGAGAGTTAATGTGGGTCCCAGACCGGTCGTCATGTCCAGTTTTGAGTTCACTGACATTTAACTGCTCCCTTGTGACCCTTGACCTTCTCTAAAACACAGTGTGCTTCACGAGACGTTGTTCTTAGAAATAATTCCACTAGTGTCACACTATCTAGCATGCTTTGCAGTTGGCTTACTGTTAAAATATGGCCTAGGATGCTTATCTTAGCTGCCAAAAAGCTCCCATGCCTTCTGTAAACACATATTCAACGCTTTGGGGTTTGTCGGTGGAGAGGATGATGCTTAGAAACGGTTTCGGGATGCATGCTGCATGTGTTTCTGTCGTTTATAATCTCATAAATAGTTCTTGCACTGGTTTGCTTGTCTCGTATGCACGTATAAGTGGTTTGATTGTGACTTGTGACTACTGTATATTTGTAATGTGATTTTATAAATACCCATTTATCTGCAGGTTTTGTTCAAAGTGCACAAATCGTAAATTTGAAAAAAAAAAAAAAAAACGCAGTCATACAAAGACTAAAACGGTGCACTTTGTGCTTTGACCGATGTATATCAATAAGTTCAAGTTTTAATTTCGTAATCATCAGGAAACATCGCTAGCTATGTTTCCATCACCCTGTTGTTATGCGCATATGGAAGTATCGCATCAGAAACATGCGATGGAAACGGCTAATGTAAAAATAAATTAATTTGGTGGTTTTTGACTTGTGCAAAAAAAGAGTTAATGCGATTGCGAAAAATGGGAGTTGCAAAGTAAACGCATTTGCTGAATAACTTCTGATGTAGCGAACATTAAACCTACGTGACAAATTGCCACAAATTGTTTCCACTGATGGTGTCAATGATGTTGCATAACGTTTCAAATTTGGTCTCCGAGTAAAATGCCTCCCAAAAATCCTGCTAAAATTGTCTTTCCCATATGTATGGGGCTCGACGTTGTTATAATGCTCTTGCTGCTAGTTCCTTCATCAAAAATTCTACATTTCTTCTTCTGTGCGTAGCATTCGGCGATTGCACGCTGCACTGCTAGAAGGCCTAAATGTTTAACTCTGCCTAATAACTATTGCAGTCCTGTCTCCATTTTCTATGGAGGCCTTGTTTTATTTACTGTTGGTTACAAGGTAGTCACTATGTCATCCGCTCGAACAACTTGATGGAAAAGCACCCGAAATGAGTTTGCACGTTAAAAAAGAAATTCAACCTCACGCTATGTCAAGAATCACTGCCTCAGAAACTTTCGTCCGTCATAAGAAAATTTGGATCAGGTTCGATTTTCTGCGTTTTTCTCATCCATAAGCGAGCATTTTGAGAGAGGTTTTGACAATTCAGAGCCGCCTAATGACGAAAGATACAATTTTCAGTGCATCACTAGATTTTACCTGTGTAGGTTTAGGTTCATGCTTCAGTTTCAGTATAGCAGTATCCAGAAAAAGTAAAAAAGGTACAAGCTAAAAATGGTGTTGCTACGATCAGCTCCATACTCTACTCTTGACAGTACCAGCACTCTGGTTTAACGCTATCTGTGTCTACCCACACTGGAGTGCCCTTTTGAATGGAAGCCCGGGGCACGCGCTCCTCCACAGCGGGACTTTTGAGTGGACATGACAGGAATGCCACTGCAGAAAAGAGCAGCGATCTTGCACACAGCACAGGACACGTATATCCACACCTATGCTTTTTTTTTAGATTTTACTGTGCTAAACAAGAATACGTAACCAACTCAAGCCAATTTAACCAGTGCACCCAGCAGTGTGTGTGTGTGCATATATATACTGTATGTAGTTTTTTTTTTCTTAGCTGTGCCCATGCTGATGAGATTTTTGCTAGGAAGTCAAGTCATGGATTTCTCTGCAGAGGTTATACACTCGTGAAAGCGTTGGAGAGTGATTTTTGGCAGATCTTCTTTGCTAGATTTGTTCTCAGGGTGCTGTTCATCAAAATTCCTCCCACTACTGAGATTTAAGGCTGGGATTAGCTCCTGGTGTTCCAGCCCTCAGCAGTGTGCATGTTTAACCTCTTTTTGGGGAGGGAGTAGTCTCTATTAGCCATTCTGTACGAGTTCTTCTGAGGATGGAGACAAAATCTAGGAAATTTTAATGAAGGGATGGTGATAATGATGTGATAATGAGCGTTATGGAACAAGGATATCAATGTAAAAAAATAGATATCCACTGGCTCTTAATGAAACATTTAGAAGCCACATTTTCTTAATAGCTTTAACGTCCATAGATGTGTATAGTCAAGTCACCTTTATTTATATAACGCTTTACACAATACAGATTGTTTCAAAGCAGCTTTAAGGTTATTACAGGAAAATTATGAATTTCGGCTGTTGTTCACATAGATATCTATATAAAGGCTTGATATCTCGTCCACGCTGCTGGCCAATGGAGGTCGACGTTTGCACCTGGCGGCCATCTTGTCACAGGCAGCTCGCTCACTCGTAGCTCTGTGTTAATGGTGATGACGATAGAAACTCTGCATCTACATCTAGCCTTTATATAGATATCTATGGTTGTTCAGCTGAAGTCAGTTCCGTATTAACTCATTTATGTTGTAAAGATCATCAATTATTTAATTAGTTAATTTAATCTATAAAGCAGTTCTGCAAAAAATGAAGTCATCGTCCAGCTCAGTTCAGTTCTCATACAGCAGTGGCAGTACAGTCAGATCAATAATATTGTTGAATATTAAGTATACGCAGATGGGCTGCTGTACGTAAGACTAAGTCATTCTGTGAACACTTGAGACCAATTTGACTGTGTCTGCTAATAGCTAGATCTATATAGACTTCAGCAGATGATTTTCATAGGATTTTGTTTACCATTAATGTTAGATCATTCTGCATATGCTATTGGCTTGAATCAGTCTTTCATATATCTCTACTTAAAAGAAGGGGGTCTCACTAACCTTTTTTTTTTTATATTTGAAAGAAGTCTATTCACCAAAGCTGCATGTATCGGATATAAAATATAGTTAAAACGCTAACATTGTGAAATATTACTGCAATTTAATAACCCCCTTTATATACATATATAATATATATATATATATATATATATTAAAATGTAATTTATTCCTGTCATGGCAACGCTAAATTTTCAGAAGTTAGTACAGCGGTTATTTGGAATAAAAATCTTTTGTAACATTATAAATGTATTTTTCTGTAAATGTATTGTTATTATTTTAAAATCATCTTATTGACCCCAAACTTTTAAATGTTAGTGTATAATTTTATTTTTACAGTTTTAAACCGTTTAGTTGCAGTCTTTATTGTGAATCAAAGAGTGAAGGAAGTGGATGCTAGATCCACCAGATACTGCAATGCAGGAAAAGCTGCTTGAGATTTGACTATCTGGTGCAGTGCTTGTGAAGGTGTGTGTGACTGTGTATTTGGTTGCTAGCATTATGATTTATAAGATAGTGTTATGTGTGTGTGTGTGTGTGTGTGTGTGTGTGCTAGCAGAAGAATCACGAGGCACTAGAGGGGATATCACATTATTAGCATCCATCAGTGGCAGAGAATAATGAGGCTAGATAATCTGGGTCAGTCAGGAGAAAAAACACGCACACATACGTGCACACGCTCTTATTGCCAGTGAAGACAAATGTATTTTCCGCATCCTTCATTTAGAAAGTACGTCAACCAAACTCAACATTCAACTACTATTTCTAAGAATCAGATTGTGAGAGTTTTTTGTATGCAATGCTAAATTTGAACATGTGATGGATATCTGACTATATATTATTGTTGTGTAGTGTGGGTGTAAGCATGCACAGTGTGTTGTTATTGTGATTGTGTGTGTTTAAGTTGTGTGTTAAGGCAGGAGAAATGTTGTCTTGATTCCCCCCACAGCCAGAGAATCTGCTCTTGGCCAGCAAGTGCAAGAACGCTGCAGTGAAGCTGGCTGACTTTGGACTGGCCATTGAAGTGCAGGGAGACCAGCAGGCATGGTTTGGTATGTAATCGTTGCCATAGCAATGCAAACTTATACGTTTGATTTTTGAGACACGCCCACACGACTCACTTTTTGGATTCTTTATCTTGTGTGTGCTTGCTACTTTTTACTGGTGCAGAGGAGTATCTGAAAGACTGTGTGCTTAACTATGTTTTACAGGATTTGCAGGGACACCAGGTTACCTGTCACCTGAGGTGTTGAGGAAGGAGGCATATGGCAAACCGGTGGACATCTGGGCCTGTGGTAATTAAACTCAATACAGACAAGCACGTGCTAATTTTGAAGAGACAAAGAGATTTTCTGTGCTGTGCTTCAAAACTAAGTGAGCTGGCTTGCTGTCTACCTTCCCTGCTGAAAAAAAAAAAAAAAACCTAAACCAGCCCAAGAGGGTTTCCTGTTCTTTAGCCCCGTCCAAACTACTCCGTTTTCGTTTAAAAACGGATAATTAAAACAAATACGGATCACGTGACCATTCACCTGACCAACTCTGAACATGCGCGTGCCGGTGTAAACCCAAAACCGACGCTCCATGTACGGTTAATACCGCTTCGTTATCTATGTATCTATGTTGCGTAGTCCAGGATGTTTTTGTCTGTTTTCTTCCGGGGACGGGTCATGGGATGGGTGGCTGACGAATCAGAGAAGGACACGTCATGACTGATGACACCCAATCATAGAGCAGAGCGTGAGCCTCTGCGTCATCATTTCTAAAGTCCTCCGTTTCGTCCCGTCTTCACTAAAACGCCCTCCGGAGATTCAAAACGCAAAACGGAGCTGCAGCGTTTCTAAACTTCTCCGTTTTAGGTATTCGTTTTTTCCGTTTTAGTCTGGAGGGGAGGTGCAAACGTAGCAAAAGGTCGGGTCGGGGGCCTTAGCTGGTATCCAATCCTGTTCGAGCTGGTCTGATTTGCTGGTTGTTGGGGGGGCACTTCTTTTTATGGCCTGCCAGGATAACCAGTTTGGCCAGGATAGGTGATAAAGCAAACTAGGAAAACGATTCTAGGCTGGTTTGCTTAGTTTGTTTTTTTTTCAGCAGGGTCCCAAAGGGATATTCACAAATACAGTGATTTTCAGTGACAGAGACTGGGAGTCATTCATTTTTGATGCGAGTTGGGGATTTCTAGTCGACCTACACAACACTAATTAAAGCTACTAGCAAACAACAGCACAGAGACTCTAATGTCGGCATACCACTACATAGGACAAACCACATCCAAAAGAAGTAATTGTCAGTGCAAGAGGAAGCTCTCTGAAAGGATGTATATGTACTAACATGTACTGAATTTAATGCGTTCCTCAACTCTCCTGCTTCCACCAAAACAGTTTGTCGGTGGCTCCACAGAGTTAATATTCATAGTCAGGCTGCTATAGCCAAACCTTTGGTCACTCGTGCCAATGCCAAATGTCAGTTTCATTGGTGCCAACTTTTATCTGTCATTCCCTAGACGAACTGATGCTTTATTGACTGCAAAAAGAGGCCCTACATCATATTAATAAATTATTATGTTCGAAAGCCAGGTGTTTCAGTTTCATTGTCCAACCCCTGTATTTTTTAATACTTTTGAGTACAGTATAAGTTATATTACCTGACATATATTTTATGGAACAACCTAAAAAATGTTGCTTATGTATGCACTTGGAACAGAATCATTCATTTGTTTTCTTGTTTTCTATTCAGGTGTGATTCTGTACATTCTGCTGGTTGGATATCCACCTTTCTGGGATGAGGATCAGCACAAACTTTACCAACAGATCAAAGCTGGAGCTTATGATGTACGTTTTACACCTCCCCACCCTCTCTTTCCCTTTTTTTATCACAACCTCTTATTCTTCTGATAGAAGATCAGTGAGAATCCCTAAGACCATTTGTCCTCATTGATGCAAGTATGCACTTCAATACAGTCCTACAGCAGTTTCTAGCTTTTCTGACACGTGTCCCATCTGATGTACTCATGACATTTCGATGTTCCCACTCCATCTAGCTTGTGCAACATGTTTGTCTGATAAATGTGTTAAGTAGGCAGGAGGGTTCATAAGATATATTTAATCATTCTTTTTTTTTTTATTGTGAATGCAGAAATTATATTTAGAATACTGTATTTAAAGGTACAGTGGGCGATTTCTGAGAAATGCTGTTGATTTTTAAAATCACCAAAATAAACAAATTCGCTCCCAAATTCACAAACAACTTCAACACAGGATCCTCCCCCCTAATGAGTATATCCCCTTTACTACTGATGGGCTACAAGTGTGTTTTGATGCTCGACAGACATGTGCCGGTATTCGGTAATGTGAGTAATTTATGTCGATATAGGTCGGCAGCCGATCAATCGGAGCATCACTACTGATGAATTACCAAATGTTTTGACAATCACAATTACACCTATTGTGATGCAAGTTGTTGTTTTTTTTACATCCCCTCCCCCCCAATCCATCCTTTTCACTTGTGCAATTAAAATATTTTGATGAGACCGTGATAGAAGCTCAATCAATTAATCGCAGCATGAAATTTTGATACCAGCACATGCCTAGTGCTCGGTCCGATCCACTTTCAACAGCATTTCTCAGAAATCTCTTAATGCACCTTTAAGAGAATGTGATAAATCTGTATTGATTTTCACATTATAAAAACACTTTATCACCATCACACAGTCAGAATATCACATTAAGAATGTTTATCCGTTTTTATTTGGGAGCATTGATTCATACTTGTTTTTGCCGATGTGGGTTTTTCAAAGGGCAAAATTGACTCATATATTGTATCTGCATATTGCCAATACATTAAATTCAGAAAATGGGACTTTAACTGGTGGTTTATTTCTGCAAATTAAAGATGCACAAGTTATAGAAACTGCATATTCCAACTGGTAGTTTATTTGATCAACAAAGATTTGCCGCTGTAGCTTATGAATACATCTGAATAATGCAATAATGTATATTTTTCTGGTAGTTTCCATCTCCAGAATGGGACACAGTTACTCCTGAAGCCAAAAACCTCATCAATCAAATGCTGACCATAAACCCTGGCAAAAGAATCACTGCACAGGAAGCTCTCAAACACCCATGGGTCTGCGTATGTATTCTCCGATATGCGCATGCAGACATATAGAACACTTATATAGAAATACAGCAACATGCAGGTCTAGATACAGTCTAAATCTTTTCCCTGTTTGTTTCCATAGCAACGCTCTACTGTGGCTTCCATGATGCACAGACAAGAGACTGTGGAATGCCTGAAGAAGTTCAACGCCAGGAGGAAACTCAAGGTGTGTTTCATAGTAACACACAAACATGCTCATTGCTCACTCAATTTTAATTTTACACAAAAGGTTAAATATCCTCCCTCTCGTCACAGGGGGCCATCCTCACCACCATGCTTGTGTCACGAAACTTCTCTGGTAAGTTACTCGGGTTTGATGAAGCTGGTTATTAACTCTTTTGAGAGATAGCCGAGTTGACGGATCTGTGTGTTTTCTGATTAGTCTTTTCAGTGTATGATCACGTCTTGATGTGCTTTGTTGACTGCTGTCTGCCAAAGAAATGTCCCAAGTCTCTTGGTCTCAATAAAAGTGACTTGTGGGCAAGACTGTCAATGTGATACAGGGTACTAAAAATTATCCTGATACTTCGATTGCAATTAAAATATATGTCAAAACAAATGGCACCTGAAAACAAATGATGCAGACAGTCCCTCCAGATTGATTGTAATTGTTGAACACCATCCAAAATCAACAAAATTACGTTTTGCATTCTTGCGTGATTTTTGCCTGATGTCGTCCTAGTCAGAATGTGAGAATGATACTGCTCCATTAGGCTGTGATTATGGGGCGTTTCAACTGAACCAGGAAAGAAAACGCCTCTGCATTAATTTGGATCGGCGAACCTTGATCGCGGTTCTCTGTTCCTCTTTTAAAAATGAATGCGCTGTCTACATCTTCTGTAACAGACGCGATGGCTGAATCTACACATCTCAATTCTCCAGCGACAGCCATTCTTTGAACCCAAGCGCTCTTCGGTGACGTGGATGATTACGGTTGATCATCTTTCCATCATCAAATAAAGCCCGCCCTGACAATTTGATTGGTCCAAACAGCTTTGGTTCGGGCATACTTGCTTCCCAACGGATCCTCAAATGTTGTGGGCGGGGCTAAGTTCGAATGCCATCCAGCCTAGCATTATTTGCCATTTAACAGCAAAATGATCACAAGAAGCATAGAACTGCTTAAAGCTATTGACACATTAGTGATGCATGTCACACATGCTTAAATAGCCAAATGCACACAAATTTGTGTAAAAATGGCTGAAAGTTTGTTAAAACAAAAATAAACAAGCCTTCTGCATTTTTATCTGTCATGCATTACTATTGTATATCATGCATACACAAAATTCTGGAAATTAACACCACAGAATTTGTGATCGCACATTTCTATTTTATTTAATTCAGTTGTGAAATCATTTTTGGAATTGCTAGAGTGTTTCTCAGAACTAACTTAATTTTTTTGATATTATGTTTACCAAAATAATTATGACTATTTGGCCAGTATTGTAATCATGATTACTTTATAATTATGAGTGGGCCATATGACCAAAACCTTATGAGTAATTTATTTAACAATAGCGAGAACAATATTAAGTATATGTTTGCTGGAAATACGGTTGCTGCTATGACGTCTAAATTTTAGGTACCAGTGAAATTTCACAATTCTATTAACTAATTTTGATATCAGAGCTCGTAATGCTAACTAATGCAAGTAAAAAAAGTCCTTAAAAACAAAAAATAAACTACTATTAGAATAGATCAAATATGATAGTAAAATAATACAAATGAAACAAATTTTGACTAGTTTAAATTACCACTTATCTGTAATGCTAATAAGTGCCACTTAGCCCATTAACTAGTGTGTATAGACACATTTTTAAGTGTGGTTTAAGTGTCCACATACTTTTTGTGACCACTGTCTTTATACATTTACTCTCTGCCCACCATCTACTTACTATCATTTCCTCTCCATCTCGCAGCTTGCGGTTTTCATGTAGCTCTGACCTCACAGATATCATGCATAATACAAAATAGCATGTCTCTCTCTGTCAGTTTTGCTTTTATTTGATCTCCTTAATGGAAATTCAAGTAGTTAATAGTAGCAAATTCTGCCTTCTGATCTCATCTGTGATGCCAGGGCTCTGCTTTTAACCGCTTCAGATGATGGTCCAACAGAGGACGTTGATAAATATGTGTGATTTTGAGTGTTAGGAGGGATGATTCTCTCTGAGTCAGATGTCAGTATGGCTCCTGTTTAAGTGGGTATTATTTTGTTACGAGCCACCTGTCTCTCAAAGAAGTAAATGGTTTGATGTGTTCTTATAACTGACAGTTTCTTCTCCCATAGACTAATAAATGGTTCTCTTTCACTCTGCCCCCTTTCCTCTTCCCTCTCTCTTTCTCTCTCTCTCTCTTTGTTCCTCCTCTGAATTTGTTTGTGATTGTGTGTGGGTGCGTGTGATAGTGGGTAGCAGGCAGACCACGGCTCCCGCCTCGGTCACTGCGGCTGCGGCTGCTGTAGCCGCGGCTGCAGGCACCACAGCAGGGCTGGTGGAACAAGGTAGCGCCGCCCTGCTGGGCTTAATTCCTCTGACACTCTCTGTCTGAACACTCCTCCCATCCCTTTATTCTCTATAGACACACCACGGTTTTTACCTTTTCTTTTCCCTCTCATTTTCATTTTTCTTTAACATATACAGTACTTTTAAGTTTCCTTTTCATTTCCTGTTATTTGTCTTTTACATTTTCCTTTCTCTTTTCTCTTTTTCCAACATCTTTTTTTGTTTCCTTTTCAATTTCTTTTCTTTTCTTTCCCAATTCCTTACACATTCCAGTTCCATTTTTTTTCTTTTTTCCTTTGTTTTTATTTAAATTTCCTGTTCTTTTTCTTTTAGTGTTTCCTTTTTCATTTCCCATTTCCTTTTCACTTCCCATATAATTTTCCTTTCCCTTTCTGTTTCAAAGTTTCTTTTCTTTCTATTACCTTTCTTTGTATTTCCTCTTTCCTTTCCTTTTAATGAATTTCCTTTCCCTTTCCTTCCATTCCGTTTTACTTTTCCATACCCTTACCATGTCCTTTTTCTTTTTTCTTTCACTTTTCCTTTGTTTTCCTTTAATTTCATGTTCTCTTTCTTTTAGTGTTCCCTTTTTCATTTCCCATTTCCTTTTCACTTCCCATATAAGTTTCCTTTTCCTCTCTGTTTCAATCTTTCTGTTACCTTTCTTTCCATTTCCCCTTTCGTTTCCTTTTAATGAATTTCATTAATTTCCTGTTCTCTTTCTTTTGCATTTCCTTTCTCTTTTCCTTTTTTATTTCCCATTTTTTTTCTACAATTTAATTTTCTCTATCCTTTCTCAATTCCTTTTTTTCCTTTCTTTCCGCTTCCTTTCAGTTTCCTTTCCTCTTCCTTTCTTTCCGCTTCCTTTCAGTTTATGATTTCCATATCATTTCCTATAGACATTTTCTTTCCCTTTCCATTTTCTTTTTTGGTTTCCTTGTTTGATGAATTCATTTTCTGTTTAATTTTTCGTTTCTTTCATCATTTTTTTGAACTACACATCATTATCATCCTCTTATTTCCTCTCTGTCACTCACTAGTCCATGATTGTCTCTGCATGGGGCTAAAGGTGTGCATGATGACTCACCCTCTACCTGTCTTTCCTGCTGTTTCTTTCCATTCTTTCTTGTCCTCCACACCCCTGTGTCATTATTCACTTCATTTTTGCAGTTCATGTCTATCATACGTAGCACTTATTGGTCCTCTAAGCTGTCTGTCATCATCACTGTCATCATCATTCCATTCATCTTTTATTTATTTCATAGAGGAGCTACACCCTGCATGATGAATTCATTTTTCCTTCCCACTATCCTTTTTGAGTCCTGTTCTCTCCATCATTTATTCTTTTCATATTTGCCATAAATCAGTGCCTTTGACTTTTTCTGGTTTATTCTTATCCTCCTCATCCCTTTTCTTTGCCATTTTTATCTGACACCCCATAAGCCATCTTCACTTCCATCCTTTGTATTCCTCCTTCCTTCCTTAACTCTGTCTTTTAATATGGTCTGTGAAGTTGAAGTTTACCCCTGTTTCCGGGGGTGGAACAGTCTGCCTGCTGTTGTGCTGAATGCTGCATGGGAGGTTGGACTAATGCATGTTCACTAACTTGGGGGTGTGATGGGCTGAATGGATCTTGTGCACTTGTGCATGGTCAAAGCTTCTTGACAACTGTACTCACTATATCAAAATGTTTTTATTTATTTTTTTTCTTCTAAAAAATATAATTTTTTAACCAGCATTTCATATACACTTGTATCGAAAGGATCTATAATTATGTAGAACTTCTATTAACATTAATTTGAAATACTGGATCCACAATATGAGGGAAAACACATGAAAACAATATCATTTTGTTCCATATTGGTGCCATAGTGAGTATACAGTTGCAGTAGATTATTTTGTAGGGTTTAGCCTAGAGCACTACACTACACTACTGTATGTGTACAATTTATCACAGTTAATCTTGGGCATTCATACCTATAATTAAACATTTATAGTTGTAGTTTAATCAAGAACATTTAATTTGGAATCTTTTTCTTGCTCCTTATTTCAACAAGTCTTTGTTCATTGCATCTCCTCCAGAACTGATAGCTAGAATATCAATCACAAAACCAAACTATATCAGTTTCTGAGCAATCTGCTCAAACAGCCCAATGTAGTCATTTTAAGGTCTTATTTTTACCTTAAGTGTGTTTTATCTATGTAATTATGTAGACTATTTGTTGTCTAGACTAAAATGTAGACTGTTTGAACAATTGACAGCATTGCCTTTGTTGTCAGTCACAGTCACAGTGAAGGAAAAGCAAAAGACAAATTCATGATAGTTTTGATTTGTTAAACGTTTTCTTACTCACTGTGTTATTCCCACACATTAAATTTGTGTTGCTTCATAGCATGCGTATAATAAACACAATACTTAATTTGTGTGGACGCTAATATAAGTTATTATCGTTTTTTTAAGTTATAATTTTGGGTGTGAATTTTGTCAAGACATTTTACTGGATTTTTTGATGAGTAGGACTGACCTGTATATCGTTGCTAAAACAATTGTAGATTATTATTTTTTTTAGCTTTTTGTTGATGTTCAGTTTCAGTATATATCTCGATGTGTATTTATTTGCTCGGAAATGGTTTCAAAAAATGTTTTTCTGTCAGTGGAAGAATCTTTTTGACCAAACAGCCATTGACATTTAAGCTTAGAGATGAATTAGAATATCTTCATTTATCCAAACAGCTGTTCTGGAGGAGAAGCCAGAACCATTGTTTTGCCATTTACCTTCATGAGAGTGCAGAAAATGATTCAGGTTTAAATGTTTTTTTCAGCTTTCCTTTTCCTGTTTTACTTTATGCATCATGAGTGAGGTAGAAGGGTTGAGCTGGTACATTGAGCGTGCGCTGTGGCTCAATGTGAAGGCTGTGCTTCATATTTGATGCTCCCTCCACATGCCTGCAATCAAATATTTATGTAGTGCTGCCTCTCTCTGTTGTCCTTCAACTACCCTAAGCCTGAGCAAACAGACTCCTGCGCTATAGGCAGTTACACTACATATACTGATATCTGGATCATTCCGAATCCTCTGATTTGACTTTAAAACATTGCATATAAGAGAATGCATTTGTATTATACAAGTATGCGAACTCCCGCTTCTAGTTAACTAGCTTGACTGTGTCAGTGGAAGCTGTTCTAACAGCAAAGGGGGATCAACTGCATATAAATGTCTACTTTTTTATTTTATTTTTTTATGTTTTATAGTGAAAAACTTTTAATGGTCAGTGTTCCTTGTGCGTCTATTATACATAACACAAGATGCATTTAAATTCTGTTGTATTAAGATAATATTCTTTATTTAATGTAAATATTATATTAATGCTGTCATGATTAATAAATGTTTTTAATCAAAACATATAATGTTACATTTTTCAAAAAGGACTAGGTTTTAAAGTAGTGAAACTGCTTATACAAAAACATCTTGGCACAAACGTATCTGCCTGCCTTTTTTTTTTTTACCCTGTTTGTGCTGACTCTGACCCTACAAAGTATAAAAACTCTGCAAAAAATGATGACTGTACTGAAAATAAGTTGACATACTACTTTTTTTTTTTCTTGAGCCCCATATACAGCTCCACAGACAGTTTTTTAGCTTCACCGTACATAGAAACAACACACGAGACTTTGGTTATTTGACCTCTTCTCCACTGCTCTCTCTTTTTCTCTCCATTCTCTCTTGCTCTTGCTCTCTGTGTTAATGGCAAGGTAAGGAGTTCCGCTCACTCTAGAGTATTAAATGTTACTTCACCACTCCTGCTCTTTCTACAGGGACGCATGCTCATTTCTTCTCACTGATGATCTCTTTGGGCCATGGATTGGTGGCCCAGATACCGTTCTAGGAGGATCTGTGTCAAATTCCAACCTTGAATGACCCTGTTCTTCGATTTATGACCAGAAATACTCTGGTCATAAATACTCTGTAATTGCATAATGTCAGCCCATGTCATCCACTGAACAGTCTTATTGGTGACGAAGCTGAATCGGTTGGATCCTTTTTTACAGAAATACAGAATCTTTTTTGCTGAACTGATCGGATGAACACTATCTAGATCAGTAGTCTTATCCTCAGAAGTGCTAAGACACCCTTTAAAATTAGTAGTTGGGATGGGTGCAACCATGCAAGTACACAAGTGTTTAGAAATGAAACCTTTTTTTTTCTTTCTTGGAACTCGATTTGATTGAACTTCGATTTGAAGACGTTTCACTGTGATTGAAATCCAGTGACAGCTATACACAAACGAACCAAAGGCATCATGTTTTTTTTAGTATGAGTATGAGTACTCATAATAGAAAATTATCAAAAAGGCCCATCCCCATGTTTAAGAGTGCTGAAGTGCTGCTTTATTAATAGTCTAACCAACTCTGGATGTGTGATTCTTTGAGGAAACAGACATGCCGAATGAGTTTGATGTGAATGCAATGGTGTTATTGTGGTTAATTACTAAAAAAGCAGAAGCTATTTAAATGGACTGCTTTAAAGCTGCATGCACAGTTGCTCGAGAGGGTCTGTGTATTTTTGTATGCAAATGTATTTTGAATATAAAATGGTACAAGAACCAATAATGACAATGATTGTGTCAGATGTTTTTACAGCATCATGGTGAACAACACTAACATAAAAGCACTGACTTTTGTTTAGCAATTTTCATAATTAATTTGATTGAAAAGTTCCTTGGTCAACTATTCTGTTTAGGTACTGTTTGGCTGAACCTAAAAAAGCAAATATTAAAATGTTAGTTGCTTCTGTGATTAGGAAGCGGATGTAAATGTCCAGTATAGGTTAGTGAATTTCTGTGCCACAATCTTTTCTGTAAGTCTTACAAAGAGCATAAACATGATGAAAATGTTTTATTAATTAGACCATGAGGAACAGTTCACTCAAAGCAGCCATGGGAAACGCTTTATAATAAATCTTAATCTTTAAAAATCTTTATTCATTTTATGTAACACTTATTAAATTAGTTTTTGGACAATTAATCGCTATCATGAAACATTGAACATGAAATATGCTAGTTAGAATTATATGTATTGTTAAAGACTCACTAATGATGTTTATTATAAAGTGTCATTGATAGAAATCTGGAGTAGAGTTCTGAGTAGGCTAACACAGAATCTACACTTGCTGAAAGTTGAATGCCTATCATTCACAAAATTTTGAAAATCTCCAGGCTCTCTTGAGCTTGTTTATAACGTTTTGGCTAATTTTTTTAGTTATTAATAATGGCTTACCATGTTTAAACCCATTCCATACAACTCCCAACTTCAAAATCAAAAATAAGTGCAGAACCAAGAAAAAAAAAAAAAGATTCTGTCTGGGCCTAGTTATGCTGTTCAAAATTATTAGTATGATTCATATCTCCAGTGTTCTGTTTGTTTTTTAGGAAATACAGCCCTGGGTAAATTGCCTGTCCGGCGGGTTAATTGACATTTTGTAATATGTAATATGGTGTTGCTGATTTAACTTCTCTCTCTCATTTCTTCCCATTGTAGCAGCCAAGAGCTTGTTGAACAAAAAAGCAGACGTTAAGGTAAGAAGATCTGTTGAACTTCTGACCTCTGTGACCCAGACATGACCTTATGGTTTCTTAGCACCATCACTCACTACTCAGTCTTTCCGTCCTGCTATTTTACTGGCTAATCTGTCAGTGCTTGCTGTGTGTGTTTAGAGTGTCTTCTTTGTTGCATGATTGTGTTGTTTTCATACGTTAGTGTTGTCAGTTCGAAGTGTATGTGTGTTAGAATGTCAAGAATGTCTGAAAACATGACCACTGACACCTAAAATCACCTCATTAAACTGTATTTAAATACTGTTCAAATTAAATCTAGTCAACCTCTCCTCAAAACTGATTTCATCTTACTGATAGATTCCAAAATATCACAAATATTTAGAGATCTGTTTTAAAAGGGTAGGATTTAGGGTTGACTTCATATGTTGTTTCTATTTTTCCATTAAACACTAACCCCCGGTTTCACAAACAAGGCTTACCGTAAAACAAAATTATAGGGCTTTTATTTTCCCAAATCGTTGAACTACACCGACTTGTATTTGAGACTGGCGTCTATATGAGACCGGCCTTTATAATTTAGTGTTGATGTTGTTCATTGAGTCTCTAAAAATCTCCAAATGCTCCACGTGAAACTGCGGTCTTCCCACCTTTTACCATCATGTTAATTGATTTGATTAATATGCGCGAGGGAGAGACAACAAGACAGCGCTTGTGGTGTTTGAAGACGTGAGAGTGCGGGCGTGGCTCTCTCTCTCTCTCTCTGCTCGTTATGCACCCTGTCACCGATCAAAATAGGCTTTGCGGGACAAAAATTTGCTTTGGCGGCCGCCAAAAAGCGGACGATCTGACGGTTTTAGAAAATGAACAACCCGAAACTAAAAAAAACAGACCCTCTATTTGAGACCGGCTTTTATTTGCCGAAACCTGGAGTCACACCAGGCGTGTAAAAGAGACATGCGTCTATTTGGGACTCGGCTAATGCATTATTGAGCTGTTTTAACTGAAATAAACTTATCTTAAAATATGTCAGTGCCATTTTTTTTATCTCAAGATGCACATCAGTAATGTTTTTTCTAAAGAAAAATGTAAAAATCTACTTAAATGTCCTAATTGAACTAAGGCTTAATCCTGGTTTAATCTAAACCCTGTATGTGAAACCAGCCCCAAAAGAGTTTAAATTAGCTAATCTTGAAACTGCACTTTTCTATATAATCAAAAGCGGATGGTGACCAATGACTGTCAATCATATGACTTGTAAACTATATTACTACTCTTCCAAAGCCTGTCTGCCAGTTCTTCAGAAGACTTGTAATTTAGCTCATTTATGGACTTTAGATAATTTTGTATCTTTTTCAGCTTTGACAGCCAATAGTCACCATCCACATTCATTGTAAGCAAAAGAGCAGCTTGGAGATCATCTTTTGTGGTTCCAAAAAAAAAATTAAAAATTAAACAAAATGTAAAAAGGTAAATATCCCTGAGTTAAAGGTAATATGTTACCATATTAGCCGCCTTAACACAGTTCCCCATATTTCAATCCATCCCTCAGGGTTCCACTTATTACTGTGAAAGGGTATAAATAGCATTTGGATTAAAATGAGCTTTTGCATTGATTATTTCACTGAATTTGCTGGACTCTTTAGCAGTCATTAGAACATGAAAATATACATTTATTTAGCTACCAAGAAGAGCTACCTTTAACACATTTCCCCATATTTCAATTCATCCCACAGGGTTGCACACATTTGCGCAAAAAATGTAAAAATAGCATGCGGATTATGCAATGAACCTCATGATGAATATTGTAGTGAATTTGCTGGGCTCTCTAGAAGTCATAAGAGTGTTACCAAACACCGTAACAAGCTCTATCCGGTCATGGAGCCAGCGATACCACCGAAAGATGAGACGAAATGAATGTTTTATTTCCGTCAGCACCTGTGGACGTATGGGAGACGTTGAGGAGAACGATATAACGATGGCGGCTGTGATGTCATTGAGGAATCTATGGAATCTTCCACAAGAGCCAGCATAATTTGATTCATGAAACAGGATTTTCAGAGATGAACTGCCCTTAACACTTATGAGAGTGATTGTAGACACACACTCGCACACATTCCTACCTGTTTCTACTTTATCGTCACCCCACAACCCACCTCTGTGACTCACACCTGCTATCTCCGTGTGTGTGTGTGTGTGTGTGAGTGGAGAAATAGTTCAGCAGGGAATGTGACTCTGGTTCCAGGAATAGCCGTGATTCTGAAACCCTGGAAACTCTGAGACGAAAATAGCAGCACATCGCTCCTCTCATCGCCTAGCAACAGGCTCCCCCACGTCCTCCAACCATTTTAAAAGATTTCTTCTCTCCTTTTCATGATTACTTTAATCTCACATTCCTTCACCTTTATGCTCCGTCTCCAAATATCATGTTGAGCTGCTCTTTATTTAGTTTCTCTCGCTATTTTTTCAAAATAACTGAAGCTGACTTCCTTGCTCTGTGTCTAAATCTTTGCAGTAATGCTGGTTATGTAATTCTGCTTTAGAATTGGAGGCGTTTTTTTTTTTTTTTTTTTTTTTAATAAGGCAGTTGCAGCGATTGGAAGTTGCACTGCTGCATTTTCAACCAAAGCGCTTCTGAGAACATTCTGTGCTTAATATAACTCGTTCTTGGCTGCCCTTTTTTTTTTAGGACAAAAAATATCACTGAACCGCACAGACTGTGCTCGCTTCCTCTCTCAGCATCCCTGTCTGTCCTTGCACATCAATTCCTACTTTGTGTGGCTCCTAAGTTTTCCCTGCTCCTGGTTTAGGACCAGATTATCGCCGAACGGAAACTATCTCGAATATCTCTCGAACAAGTGACCCTGGATCAGTTAACTTTGCTTACACTGATCATTCCTCAAGTGCACTAGTTCTTCTGCTAGTTGCATGTTTCTCTCTCCTTTTTCCTTCACTTGACCCACCCCTTCCTTGTTCCTCTTTCTACAAATGTCCTGTTGTACTACAGAAGAGGTCTACACATTGTCTTGCTCTAAACCCAAACCTTCACCTACACCCCAGATTGTTTTCTTTGGCTGGTATACTCGGCCCTGGCTGCATCTGATGCTTTTATCCGAACCCCA
Organism: Pimephales promelas; assembly: GCF_988280905.1. NCBI lineage: Eukaryota > Metazoa > Chordata > Actinopteri > Cypriniformes > Leuciscidae > Pimephales > Pimephales promelas. Next base: position 39,018,043 of record NC_142772.1, read on the forward strand.
GATGAAAACTGCTATCAAACAGGCTACTCTTTTATATATCGTCTCACAGTCCATTTTTCACACTTCTTTCCCTCTCATTCTCTCTCTAGAAGCGGAAGTCGAGCTCTACCATTCAGTACATGGTGAGAATCTTGTTTAATTTACACCTTCCTATTTTTCTTTCATCTTCCTCTCCACTTGTACCTCCACCTACCTGATAATGTGCAACACTTCCCTCTAAATTCGTACTTCAGATCCTGCATTTCTGTTGGACATAATGCAGTGATGGCCAGTTTAAAATGTTCTCAGTTTTCAGGTACTTTATGGTTCTATTTTAAACAAATGCTTCTTTTTAGCTTGTTTATTACTGATCAACAAATCTTGGATCGAAGTCTCAGCCTTACAGACTGCCCACACTTAATCCACTGAGCACCTGATTCATATGATCTGAGCAGCTAACTTAAGCAGCTTTCAAGGGAAGAGGTCCATTCACACCAAGAATTACCATAACTATATTAGTGTGCACACCAACGGATGATAATGTTGTTTATTATAAGAGATCTTTAAAGGAGTAGTTCACTTTTGAAAAAAACTTTTGCTAATAATTTACTCACCCCCATGTCATCCAAGATGTCCATGTCTTTCTTTCTTCAGTCGAAAAGAAATTAAGGTTTTTCATGAAAACATTCCAGCATTTTTCTCCATATAATGGACTTCAGTGGGAACCAAACGGTTCAAGGTCCAAAAGACACTTTTCAGTACAAACTGTGAACTGTTCAAAAGGCTTTAAACGATTCCAGACGATGAATAAGGGTCTTATCAAGCGAAATCAATTTAGTAAATAAATAACGAAGTTTAAGTTTTATAAGCTCAAATGCTCGCCTTGCTCTGTTCTGTGACGCACGTTTGTGATTCTCCTGTTCGAACTCGTTCATCAAAATGAACGAATCTTTTTCCGAGTCATTTGGTTCATTCAACGAACGAAACTAACGAATTGATTCGGAAAAAGATTCGTTCATTTTGATGAACGAGTTCAAACAGGAGAGTCACGAACGTGCATCGCAGTACAGAGCAAGGCGACCATTTGAGCTTATAAAACTTAAACTTAGTTTTTTTTTTTTTAAATGAGCGATCGTTTGGTTGACCTTGAACCGTTTGGTTCCCACTGAAGTGCATTATATGGAGAAAAATCCTGGAATGTTTTCATAAAAAAACCTTCATTTATTTTCGACTGAAGAAAGACAGACATGACATCTTGGATGACATGGGGGTGAGTAAATTATCAGCAAAAAATTTTTGAAAAGTGAACTACTCCTTTAAAGCTGACTGGATTCTGATTGGCTCTAAATGTTTTCATTGTTCATCAGCTGGAAAAAATTTGTTCTGAAAGTGATTCCAATGATGTTATCATAATAGCTGTAATGTGGACTTTGCTATTTTCATAAATGTAGAAAGGTTATTGAAGCTATATAGTTAAGGCTCTGATATTCTCACTGCAAAATTATTTTTCTTCACTTAGGGCTAAAAAGACGTTTGCAAACAGCATTTAAAAACATTTGATGTGGATCTGTTTTCACTAGCTCTACAATTTGGCACTCTAGTCAAGTGGTGTCAGGTTTATTTTTATAGCACTTCATACAATAGGTTTCATTAAAAGCAAGCAGCTTTACAGCAATAGATATGAAAATAACTTTTTTGGAAAGTTTGCTTTGGCAATCTGTTTCAAACTGCAAACAAACTTTGTTTTGGCCTGAAATGACTGACTTATTGTTACAGTTATCATCTTTGGTGTGGATGGGCCACATGCAATCTTGATTGGCACATAAAAACTAAATGAACAGAGATTGCTTTACATGTCAATCAGGCAGTCTCTGAATTTCTAAGTGGGCGGTTCTTGGCCTGAACAAACTGTGGACAAGACTTGTTGCAGTTTAGTTAGAGGCCAGGCTTTATGAGACCACATGGACCGTTGTAAATGTGTCCCACTTTCTTGTTTAGTCTTTTCTGATCAACGCTTTTTTCCTTCTTCCTCCTGTTCTTTACTTTGAATGATTTTAGCCAACTCCCATGGACACCACTTACTGTACCTCCTAGGTCTCATTCTGCATGTTGGTATTCGGATGTATTTTGTTTAATACTGACCACTCTGAAAGCTTTCCGAAGCATGTTTAGGACGGGCCTTTCTGTTCATACACAGGTAGGCAGTGGAATAAACATGCAGAATAACACCCTCTCTTTTCCTAGTTCCTTCTTACAAATGTCTGAAGATCCTATTTGTGCACATCCCAGGGGTTTGACTGCACCAAACCCTCATCCAGTGTCTGCTTGATTCCCCACCTAATATTTATTTGCAGGATTGACGCTCATATTTTTTGGTGCTCAGTATTGTTTTCTGTCTTATGAGTGGGTCCCGTAAGAGGATAACATTCCTGGAGATATCCCGTTTTCTTGGATAAAGTTGGACTTCCATGGAGATGATCCATGACCTACTGCAATAAGTATTTGGGAATTGTTAAGGAATTCTGCTAGCCATCAAGTGATCCTCTTGTCAGGAACAGTATGTATTTGAATGTGTATAGTAGTGTCAAAGTCACTTAATGACGTGTTTGTGCTTGTGTATGTGGGTTTATTTGTTGTCTGTGAGGGTTCAGTAGTTGTGAGCTGCTGCTCATTCATCTCCCTTGTCCATACCTCACACACATAGGCACATACTGTACTAATGACACTTCTCGCATGAGTGCCTGAGCTGTGTGAGGGAAAGAGGACCGTTAACTACCTCTAAACCACTAAAGGCCCATAGACACGAGACCTGAGGGACCCCGAGTATAAATAAACACCCATATCTAATCCGCCTCTGCATGTAATGAGGCTAATTGGTATAATAGATCAGTTACGAAGCCTAATTGGTGAAAAACATTTTATGGACTTTAATAATGACCCTCCCTTTCCTCTCGCCGCTAGAGAACATTGGGTCTCAAAGAATAATGCTGTTTTCGTGTAAAAGACAGTTTTTCTACATCAATCAGTTGCCTTAGAAAATAGATAATGACCATACCATACCCTACCTCTTGTGTTTGTGTGAGTGTGTGATTTGTGCATGCTGATCTCTCCCTCGTTCCTTTTTAACCTGACCCCTTCTTAACTTGGACGTATGTTGTGTTTCCCTGCACAGCCCCAGACAAACAGCACCAAAAACAGCATAGTCACCAGTCCCAAAGGAAACCTCCCCTCTCCTGCTCTGGTATTTACCTCTAATCCTTTTCTTTTCTTCCTCTCCATGCTTTCCCCCCTCTGTCTGTGACTGTACCTGCATTCTTTAGTACATTGTGAATATTTTAGTTTTCTTACATTGTTTTGTCTGTTTTTTTTTTTTTAATTATTATTATTTAGCTACTCACCTATTTAAGCTTTTGTGTAAAAAAATAATAATAATTTGTGAAATTTAACGCTAGTAAAAACATGGAATGGATAGAAATGATAATATAAACACTAATGAAGAATATGATTTGAATAATCTAACATGGAAATTATGTATTAATGTTTATTTTGGAGTGTTATGATCTGGTGTTATATGTACGCAACCAGATCTCAAATGCGTCTTTATGGCGCGCATGTGTATTGTCGTGTAATTTATACTCTAAAGTGAGTTTTTACGTGCATATGATACGCATTGGTTGGTTTGGATAGGTTTAGGTGTGAGGTGGGGTGTGTGTGTATTATACGTTTGGGTAGAATTAGTGGTGTGGAGTGGATGTGTATTACACGCAAATGAACTGCGTATCAAATGGATGCGAAAAACTGCGTCTCATATGCACGTAAAAACTAATTTTCGCGTATAAATTACACGACAATACACAATAGAGATGCATTTACGTGAGAACAGGCTGATGTACGATAGGACTTGGTCTTGGTTTATATTAGAATGATGAATGTCATTCACATTAATGATGAACGCTGTCCATATGCATTCATTTTGAGTAGAATATCAGTTTAAAACCTAACAAAAGTATTTGTGAAAAACAATGCTTTTTTTCTAAACCTCGTGGCATTTCATGGCACTTTAATTATCTAATGCGATGACATTCTTGCATATCAATTGTACTTTTGGGGTCACTCACTACACTGATAAAGGTCGCAGTGTGGTATTATTTTTGTGATTTTACGATGATGCTTCTCCTTCGCAGCATTATCAACAGGATCTGGATTGGTTTGGGGATAGAAGCTCCTCTTGGGGCTCTAAGAATCAGCCTTTAAACTGTTCTTACTGGCCGCAGTGCTGAGAAGTGGATGTTGTCTGGTTCACTGAGATCCTTAATGGCATTCCTCGCTTAAACCCACTGGGCCTAGTGTTGATGTCAGTTGAGTTGAATGTTAACAGTCCTGGGTTGCGATAGTACAGTTCCCATGTGTACATGTGCAGCATTTATTTGAAATAGAAGTTTTCTAAATGTAGCATTTTAAATGTCTAATGCCTGTCGATTACACTATCATTCATTTTATTGACAAGTATCTCTTATAAAATTCTTTTTAACCAATGCTAATTGCACCAAGTGAAATATCAGCGACTTTATTTAAAGGGGTCATGAATTGAGAAATCATATTTTCTATAAAGGTCTTTGTACTATACAAATATCCTGTAAATTTCACATCTCAATCTTATTATTCTAGCTTTTATTGAAACTAAGCTCAGAAAATGACTTTTTTCATGTTATAAATGAGACTGGTGCAAACACACTCCAGCAACAAAACGATACAGATGGTTCTGAGGATTACAAGATTTTTACAAGATTACAAGACATGCCAAGTATTTTTTCATCAGTAATTATATTACAACACTTTTTATTTTATTTAAAACACGCCACTGCAAATGGCAATCTATACATTTTTCGCTTAATCTAAAAGAATGAACTGAATAGCCTAAAAAAAACAACAGTACATTCATTCACAATTCTGTTTAAACGAAACACCGTAAGTCATTCTTTAAAAAAAAAAAAACTGTGGAAACTAAAAAGTAAAAATTTAATTTGCCTCAACCAATAGTTATTTAATATCCATAAATATTTCACATTGTTGGCGAATGTTGTTACTATGTAACGAGATATTTTTCATCAGAACTTTTCAAAACAATTCCACACATGTAAAATGGCGTGGACGTTGAAATTATTTGAATATGCAAATCTGTGACCCAATCAGAGCAGTGGGCGTTAACTTCCGAGTCTTGAATGCGGCACTCTTCGAAATGAAGTGTTTGGAAGATACACAGGATAGAAAATAGCTTGTTTCTTCTAAATTTTTATGTTTTCAGATAACATAAGTGGACCTCAGAGAAAATTGAACAAAATGTAGTTCCTGACCCCTTTAAATACTTAAAGGCGCCACACTATTCCTGATTCAGCCCTATACAGTATGTTTAATGGATCGGTCCATGGACCCAGTTAAGCTCTGTTTATCCAGTTGTGCTCTGTCACTCTGATATATCACTATACTCTCTAAGCACGTACTTATGGGGTTGTTTATTTGATTGCATAATGCCACTTTGCTTTTCAGTGTCTCCTTAGATCTGTGAATGATGAAGGTTGTTTACTACATGGAGCTGGCAGGAAACCTAATAAAACAGTATGTCATTATACAAGGGCTGTGGTTAAATGACATGCTTAAGTGAAACAGATAGATAGTCTGTGTTCTGAGGAGACTTTAGTGGATGTTTGTGGTTTGTAAAAGCTCAGTAAATAGGTTTTCGAGTGAACCCTGAGTATGGAAGAAGGAAGCTCCTAATAGAAACATTACATGCGTTCCAACTTATACAGCTATTGCAACACGTGGCCTAATACATCAACATATTTTAGGATCCCTCATAGTTGCCCTTTAATGCTGCCTGTGTGTGTGTGTGTGTCCGTCCTGTTTTATGGTGCAGATATAGTTACTCAACCTTGAAGTGAAGTGAGGAGGTGTTTATGGTCTGTAAAGACTTTAGCCTTAGTGCTTTGTTTCATGGCTTCCCCTCTAGCTTTACTTTTAACTGTACAATTATGCAGGGATAGGTGATATGTCTATTATTTAGCCATTATTTTAACCAAACAACCAAGGACATTCACAATGTTAAATGTGAGATCTAAAAAATCATTAATAATAATTATTATTGGTTATTAATGATAATAATAATTTTATTTTACATTTTGATTATTGAGACAAAGGATTTCACTGAATGTATGATGAAATATATATAATCTTTTTATTTATGATTCAATATAAAAAATATATATTTAGATTATTTTGCTAAAATGTTTTAATATTTAGAAAAAATGTATATTTAATGATGACAGATAAACCATTGTGTTGAGTTTGAAAAGGGCTGTACTTACGATAACACCGCTATTATTGTATTGAATCAGATACACCGTTAAAATACCATTTGTCGTAAGGCTATATATACCCGGATATGAATTGGCAATTTTGAATTATTTTTATGATAGTAGTCGTTTGTTCGCATTTGCAGATTCTGTGTTGCCTATTGCACTGGGCAGTGGTTGTCATGGCAATGAATACCTCATAATGATGGGGAATGCAGGGTGCTGATTGGACAGTGAGGGAATGTTACTTCCTGCTAGAGAGAAATGTGCATTACAGATTTATGCAGTGTGGTGTGTATCTAGCTAGCTAAAAGACGGCATAAAATAAACATGTTTTTCGAAGCTGTGAAAGCATCCGCAGTAGTTCTGTTAAAATCACGCTGTTTCACTTTCAGTGAGAAAGCGATAGGTTACGTTGCTAATTTGACTTCGTAGTTGGTGTTTTTGAAATAGCATAGCCTAACATGTGCAGTCATTGGTTTTATGAAGACAGAAGCTCTCTGTTGTTGAGCCTCTGGTGGCTTTTCATGCATATTTTGTTTGTTAATTTTTACTGGGTTGGCAATCACAAACACCCATCCACCCACACACGGCCTCTCTCTCTCTCTCTCTCTCATTCTTTTTTCTCCTCATGTTTTTCCACCCCCTCCTCCCCTGTCTCTCTGTAGGAGGCACAGGCCACTGTCATCCATAATGCAGTGGATGGGATTAAGGTACCCCACCGCCACCATCTTTCCTTCCCACCATCCGCCCTCTGTTTGATCTGCATCCCCACAATGCATTTCTGCTAATGTGTCTACAGACTATAACATCATCCGAGCGTGTGTTTGCCTGTTGGCCGACCCTTTTGAAGTTTAATGTGTACTTGCACTTGTACTCTATATAAACGTTTCACGTTTTAACTAAACGTATGCACATGAGTATGCGTGTTCCCCTAATGAAACGCATGACATGTTGAACTGTAGATTTGTTTGTGTGACGCTCCTTTCTGTATGTGCCAGTTTTGAGATAAATTAACGTGTTTGTTTAATTGTTTTTTATTAACTATCGTGATGATGGGAAATGACTCTTGATACATCAGATGTTTGCAGTATGAATCTGAAAAGCAACAGTTGGAAATCTGTGTCATGATAAGAATATTAAACCTGCTGTCTCAGGTCTATGTGGCTGTGATTCGGACTGTGTGACGTAGAGACCTCTTGTGGTAGACATTGAAAGTGCAAGTTGTGAAACAAAAAAAAAAAATAAATATATATATATATATATATATATATATATATATATATATACAGTATATATATATATATATATATATATATATATATATATATATATATATATTTGACATAAAAAGTAATTTTTTTTAATGCATTTTGTACTTTAAGTGGTAGAGAAATTTTGAAAAATATAAAATGGAACATGTTTAATGTGTCCGTGGAAATTGCTATTTTTGGGGTATTTTTATTCTTTTAAAGTGAGTGGTCTGTGAATACACTATGAATTGTGCCTTCTGATTACTCAATTTTAATAAAATAAAATTGAAAGAGGCAAGTTTGTGCTGAGAAGAATAACAATTATTTTATTTAAAGGGATAGTTCACCCAAAAATGTCAATTCTGTCATCATTTACTCACTTTTGAGTTGTTCAAAACCTGTATGCATTTCTCTCTTGTGCTTAGCACAAAACAAGATATTTTGAAGAATATGGGTATCCAAACAGTCGATGGGCAGCATTGACTGATTATTTTACGTACTATGGAAGACAATAGGGACCGCTGACTGTTTGGTTACCCATATTATTCAAAAATTCAACAGAAAAGAGAAATTTATACAGATTTGTAACAACTTGTGGGTCAGTAAATGATTTCAAATTTTTGGGTGAACTATCCCTTATAATAATTAATCAGTTTATAAGTTTAACTATCAATCAATACAATGTAAATGTTGATTTGTGCCTGTATTTCGACAGCAAAGAAAATATTATGCTGAGGTTATATTAATTTAACACATTGTTATTAGGAGAAAAACTTTTAGAAAGATTCAAATGTGCAGATTTTTCTGAGGCAAGTGGATGTAGAATCAAATGTGATGATGTCACATGTCCACATAGTCAACACTAGGACTTTGAGTTTCCCAGGTGGCAGTAGTAAAGTCTAGATCTGGGTTGTTCTGTCAGCGGTTGCTTGCTGCTCTGTGTGTTTTCTGAATTGGGCTTAATCTGAGCTGTGCATGGTAAGCTGTCCACAATCTCCACGTTCGCCACTTTCTTTGTACAGGTGTCACAAGGTCTGTAGTGCAGTGTAAATGACGGAATGAGAGAACAAAAGTCTTTTCAGGAGCGCCTAAATATATCGGCCCACATACTGATGGCCTATTTACAGCAGGAGTTGGTGTCCTTGGTGATCGTCACGGTTACGCTGTGACAGGTGCATGGTCCCGTTTCTCAGGTGACCATGCCCTCCTCCTTGTTTCCTATTGAGACATTATTCTGTCGATGCATTCAATTGAGCAATGAGATATACGAGAGAATGTGCAGTAGTGTGTGTAAACACTTGCTGCTTCAAGGTGTTGTTGCATCTCTCAGCTGTGACTTCATGACCTCCAGTGCCTTCTTTCTGTGGTAAAACTAATTAAAATATATTCAGAAAACTCATCTTTGATCACCAAAATGACATATTTAAACGTTTTTTTCCTTGACAGATGTTATGAGTCCTAGCATTAGGACTTTCAAGTGGTGACCCAATATTTTTATCATACAATCATCTAGTGAACATAGTAATTTAGTGATACAATAAACTGCATAGTCCAACAGTATACATTATTATTTACATGACAGGCTGAATCTGGATTTTTTTTTTTTTTTTTCATTTTTAAGATTTTTTTTTTCAATTGCCAAAATGTTTTAATAGTTTTAGTTAACAATAATAACACTGATTTATACTCACTGCAAGTGAAGCCTTATGTAATGTCTCAGGTGTTTTTCCTTTTACCTTTGTAGTTATATTTTTTTTTTCATGGCTTTCGAGGATTAGAACATCATGCAACCTTCCCTAGTAATAGTGCATTTTCATATCCACGCTTTGTGTGTTTTTTTTTTTTTTTAAAGTAAGACCCTACAAATCATATTTACTCAAATGAACATGAATTCACATGATGCAGAATAAATGTGTATTCAGTATGCAGTAAAGAAGACTGCTGGAGGCCAAGAATGTGTTGTTTTTGTATTACTGTCTCTTCCTCATACCCATGCTGATAGTGCAAGAATTTTCAGTATTCATCTCATTAGCGCAACCCATCTCTCAGATTTCATTACAGGATGTTATGAAATTAGGAAAAGAGTATTGAGTTCATTACTTTTATTCTCAGTAGAGGCGTGGCTTGTATAATATCCTTGTATGTGACTAGGATTATAACAATTATAATAACAAGCTTTTTCTAACAGTCGTGCTGACATTGTCATGCATCATTGATTGGTTAATCGTGTGATTCTCCAGAGTTCTGCAGTTTATATTAATTTATGGTGTGTGTGTGTATGGCAACGAGAGTGTGGACTTTGGCACTAGTCGGTATTCATTATGAAAAATGTTAATATATTGCTAAACTGATTTGTGCTCTGTGTCTGAATGTCACAGGAGTCGTCGGACAGCAGTAATGCCACAGTGGAGGACGAGGAAATGAAAGGTAAGACACAACAGTTCGATGGTTTTATTCAGACAGGCAGCAAAATTCTGATTAGTTATTTGTAGTTTGAACTGCAAAAATGACATGATTTTTGTTCAGTCTGCTTTCTTATGTCTTTTCACATTGTGCTGATGTGAAAGGGATAGTTCACTTAAAAAAATTAATTCTGTAATCATTTACTTACCCTCATGCTGTTCGAAAACTGTATGGCTTGCTTACTTCGGCAGAACACGCACACAAAAAAGAGATTTTGAACTGTTCATACAATGAAAGTTTGTTGTGACCAAAACAACATTGCATTCCATTGACATTATAGACAAAAAACACTTAAACATTTTTTAGAATATCTTCTTTTGTGAGTTTGTGGTATGCAGAAGAAACAAAGTCGTAGATTGAAAGTACATGAGGGTGAGTACATCATTTCTGAATTTTAATTTTTTGGTTGAACTATCCCTTTAAATCGTTGCTATGGCAACCAATGTAGATAGGGGTATTGTCTACACCGTTGGAACAAACTCAAAATCAGATTTTGCATAATTACAGTGCAAACAGTCAGTCCTAAAGATCAGATTTGAGTAACCAATCAGATTTACTCTACCATACAAGTTTTGGGTCAGAAAGATTTTTTTAAGAAATTAACACTTCTATTTGACAAGGATTCATTAAATTAAACTAAAGTGACAGTAAAGGCATGTAGAATTATATTTCAAATCTAGTTTAAAACTTTCGATTCTTTAAAAACCTATTTAAAAAAATATGACCACATTGAAGATAATGATAATTTTCTTGAGAAACAAAATTACCATATTAGAACGATTTTTGAAGTATCATGTGACACTAGCTATGTTTGCATTCAAAGTTGCAAAATTAACTTTTTCAGAATTGGAATAGCACATAAAACATTTGCAAATAAAGCTGTGTTTTCCATCCGATCTGTTCAAGAGAACATCATACTTGCACCTAAACACTATAAACTGGCAGACGAAATGAAATAATGCTGCCATGTTATCTTGTGATCGGATGTCCGGTGTCTGGGAGCGCAGTCATATGAGATGGGAATTAAACCAAATCAGATGACATTTCAGGATCACCAAACCAGCATTTGAGATGCTGTGCAGTGACATTGATCCGCTGCTTAGTCTATCCAATCACATCCTCTGTTGAAGCAAAGTCAAGTGAGGTTTTTGTTGCTCATCAAGAGATGTATACAGTAAATGTGTTTCCATCGTAGTTTGGCCTCAATTATGTGCATACGTTTTTATGCACATTTTTAGAATGTATACGTACTGTATCTTGACCTTTCCATCCATTTTTTTTTTAATGCAGTATCCTGAAATGCACATAAAAATGGGTAGATAGCTAGTGAAGAGTAAAAAAATAAGGTTTGCCAATAAATACATTTCAAAATATATTAAAACAGAAAAAAGTTATTTTAAATTGTAATAATATTTCACAATATTACTGCTTTTACTGTATTTTTGATCAAATATTTGCAGTCTTGGTGAGCATTAGAGACTTAAAAATCATAAAAATCTTACTGCACCCAAACTTTTAAATGGTAGTGTAATGAAGAAGATGAACGAAAGTCTAAACATTTTAGATTCACTTGATTGTTCATTAATGTTAGACTGCCACATAGTGAACAGTTTTAGGCTGAGCTCTTTCAGTGCTCACTTCTGTGTTGGTGTCGCTCCTACTTTCAGCGTCTGTGTCAGCTCTCTCTGCCCCAGAACAAGACAAGGGCACCTTGTGCTATAATTAACCTCAGTGGGAAACAGAGACCCTGGCTATTTCAGAGCATGTGTGTGAGCATGTGTGTATGAGGAGAAAACTTGCCGCCAAATTTCTGGGCAGACAGGGTGCATGACAGGAGTGTGATGTCTTGTTTTCGAGATCACACAAAAGAGACGGTGAGAAGGGTGTGTGTGTGTGTTACTTGTAGATAGCGTTGGGAAATATCTGGCTGCAATAGTTGAGTGATGAATTATGGCGCAGCTGTGAGAGGTTTGCTTTATAACATCTATGCTAGCTTGACTGTAAGGAATATCTGTTTGAATAACAGTTTAGTCGATTTATTATGACTGTAAATAAGCATTTTCAAACTCTGAATATGTTCTCTGAAGCAACATCTTGATATCTGCTACCTGCTAGCATGCTCTTTATGGTCCTCATGTATATTGTTTTGATCTTGTAAAGCTTTGTTGTGTTAATATATTATGTTTCAATATAATTCAGTGTACTGCTTGATTCATTTTGGGTGGTCATCTTTTGCTCAGTCTTTCTTAGTTAACAAGCAGTTTTCAACAAGACCAAATATAGTACAGTCATATTCAAGATATATTATCTAGAACCAAGTCTTAATATTATGTCCAACTTGCTTCTCGGGTAAATTGGAAAGTGTCTCGTAACCACTTTTTAACATTTTCATTTTTTGAGTGACTTATTTCTTTAAGAATCTTTTGATTTTTGCCAGAAAAAGACACGGATTAAGAATAGGATCTTTGGGTTTCACTTTATGGTCCCTTTAACACATTCAGTTGACTATAAGTAATGTTGCACCTACATCGAGTGTTAGTAGAGTATTAGTAAACTGGTAGGGTTAGGGCTTGATTAAGTAGTTAGAAAGTTACTTAAAGTCAGTATAATTGTCTGTTGGAGGAGTATCACAATTGGCAGATATTAAGCAGTCTACTAATACTCTAGTGAGAGTTAATTGACATGTAGTTGCAAAGTTACTTATAGTCAACAGAATGTTCAAAGGGGACCATCAAAATAAAGTGTTACCAATCTTTGTATTGCATTTCAATTGTCTGTCATCTACACTGAAGTAACACTTGGCTGGAATCGCCACCCGTGACATGAAGGGATCTGGCTCCTCTGGCAATGGATTTGGGAATGGCTGCAAAAACCTTATTGATATAAATTTGACCCATGCTTTCTGTGTCTCATGTGCATTGTTTGGGGGGGCGTGTCACAGGAAAGGCTGTAGATAACAGTTCAGTTCAGTCAAACCCCAGCACCCAGCCTGACTCCGCCCAAACACCTCCAGGCCCCTCCCCCGCTGTCTTCAGTAAGTGCCCTCTGACTGCAGTGACATCACCCACTTTCCCATCATCTCCTTGTGCATGTGTGTGAGACAGATAAAAGTAAAAAGTAAATCAGTGCCGTTAAGTATTATTGTCATATTATTCACCCATTAGTACCAGTGAGGATTATTACTTTCTGTTCTTTATTGGTAAACATGATACTTAATTGTTTTTAATCAAGCCTAATCTAATCGTTTTCGGTGTTCTGATCGTTTAATCAATTTCAGGTTTCTCCTGATTTATTTAAAGGTATAGTTCAATTAAAAAGAGAGACAGAGAAAGAAACAGAAAATTCTGTCATCCTTGCTCCAAAAAAGATTTAAAAAACACAATAAAGATATCATGAAAGCAATCCATATGATAAATTATGTTTTAGGTTTAATGAAGCCATGTGGTAGATTTGTGTGAGGGAAAGACTGATATGTCATTATTCACTGAAAATCTTACCCAAAAAGTTTTGAATGTTTGAAATGACGCGTATGTAAATGATGAAATAGATTTCAATTTTAGGTGAACGTTTCTTTTCTCCTCTTCTAAGCTCATCTCCATTCTCCACTGTTATTTCTGTCCTGCCCTGTCTGGGCCCACAGCCGCCACTAGGTTCACTGATCTGCTGGGTGTGGTACGTCGGGGCTCGGTGCCCACATCTGATGTTGAGGGGGGAAACACTATCACTCCAGCTGTAGTTTCTGCCCCCTCCACTCCCCAGACCCCAAACATTCCCACACAGAGTAAGTCCCTCCCTGATGGGCCAGTCTGCAGATAGGTTGTACTAAGGAAGTTGCCGAGTCTGGTTTTCATTGCAAACTTGTCACTCAATGTATATTTAATTCATCATGTTTTCTAGCAACTAGCTTGTTTACGCATGTTCTTTTTCTGTCATCTGCCTTTGGCAATAATGCATCGGCAAACTCCAGTGTCACGTTTGACTGATCTAGTGAGCAGTGTGCGCAGACCTACAGCCCCCCAGACAGACAGTGAGCCATCAGCAGCCAGCAGAGCCCTCACTGCCCCAGTATCTGTCCCATCACACCCCTCCCCGTCCCCTGCCCAACCGCCCTCGAGCCCCCTGCCGTCAGTGCATTGTGAGTATGTGGTGTCAGTGTCTGTGCTGGCATCACTGGCACAGCAGCATGAGGGTTTTTTTTATTTCCTGGGAGTGTAAAAAGGCAGCAATGATGCTAGTGGACTAACATGCACACAGTGTTGATGTCTCTGGTCATTCGATCACATCGCTCACACCTGGGCAAGAACATGGGTCTTAAATATGGCACTTTTGAGTCTCTCACTAGTGTTATTGCATGTTGATAAAGCACAAAAGACAAAAGTTTCTCAATTAGGTTGTTTTATTAAAATTACTGATTAATAGAAAATATATAAACACTACAGTTCAAAGGTTTGTAAGATTTTTTAATTGTATTTGAAAGACGTATCGTACAGCTTCCAAATCTGTATTTATTTGATACGGTAAAAGTGTAAAAAAAAAAAAAGAAAAAGAAAGAAAGTTACATTTTGAAATATTTTAAAATAAAATTTGTTCCTGTGATGGCAACACTGAATTTTCAGCATCATTACTCCAGTCTTCAGTGTCACATGATCCTCAAGAAATCATTTTAATATTATGGTTTTCTGATCAAGAAACATTTCTTATTATTATCAATTTTGAAAAACAGTTTTGTAGCTTCATACTGTATTTTCATGGAAACTTTTTTTTATGAATCTTTGATCAATAGAAAGTAAAACATTTATTTGAAATATAATTTTCTGTGACATGTTTTAATTGTCTTTCCTATCACTTTTGGAAATTTGAATACATCCTTTTTAAATACAATTTTAAAAATGCAAAAAAAATAGTGCATATTTAATGAATAGTTTATATGAATATATTGATTGATTAATAATAATAAAATAGCATTTTGTTTTGTGAAGATCACATTAAACCTTTTTAACATGCTATTTATTTTTGCTTCTTTCCTTCTCTCCATTATATGCAAAATATCTCAATTTTAAACAAACCCATTGACAAATTGTGATCGGACCATCTGAGACTGATCTTAATATCAGATGTAAACCGTTATACCGAGAGTCTTTTAACTGTGCCTGTAGTGATTGAGTGTTATTTTAACCTTCAGTTATCTGAGCTGTCCTATTTAGTTGTTTTAGTCCTGTGACTAACAGAGCTGGAAAGGAAATGGTGTGTGTGAAATCATGTAGTGTAGGTGGCTGAAATCTGTTTGGGTGGATTTTCAGACAACCTGTTTTTTATGTGTGTGCTTCTGCCTTGTTTAACACAGCAGCTTGTGTGTGTACTGATGCAACAAGACTGATTAAAAACGAGTCTGCTGAAAGAATTAGAGGAAACCCGTGGAATATATGTTGGTGTGTTTTAAAAGATGCAACTTTGCTTCCAAATAATGCTCGTACAAGAGAATTTTGAGAAGTTCCTCTCAAACCTGACACTTGACTTCCTCCTCCTACAGTACGCAAACAGGAGATCATCAAAATCACAGAACAGCTTATTGAGGCCATCAACAATGGCGACTTTGAAGCCTATGCGTAAGTTGCTTGTGTGTGAGGTGTATTTTAGATTTTTATTTAGCCACAAATGACCGTAAATACAAAATGTTATAGCACTGGAAGTATTTTTAATTCCTTTCAGTAAGATCTGCGACCCTGGACTCACCTGCTTTGAACCGGAGGCCTTGGGAAACCTGGTGGAGGGGATGGACTTCCACAGATTTTACTTCGAGAACTGTAAGTTGAGTCGTACTGCTGTTCACCTTTACCCAGTTGGTCATGAAGTACGGTATGTTCTAAAGTGTGGCTGTTTTTATGCTCTGTCAGTGCTGTCTAAGAACAGTAAGCCTATCCACACCACCATCCTGAACCCTCACGTGCACCTGATTGGAGAGGAGGCCGCTTGCATTGCCTATATCCGCCTCACACAATATGTGGACGGGCAGGGCCGGCCGCGCAGCAGCCAATCAGAAGAGACGAGGGTGTGGCATCGCCGGGACTCCAAATGGCAAAATGTCCATTTCCACTGTTCGGGAGCTCCGGCCGCCCCTCTCCAGTGAAGGTACGCCTGGGCAATAACATGGGTCTCACTTGTGTATTATGAAGTGGAGAGTCTCTCACTAGTGTTACTACACGTTGATAAAGCACAAACAAAGATAAACGAAAAAGTTTCTCAATCAGGGTGGATTTGATTCAAGTTACAGATAAACACCCGCAAATGAATAAAACATCTTCATCATTTTCACAACACAACCAAATCCAGAAACACGCCTGTAGCAGAGCATGTTGTCATAGTGTGTACCATCTGTTTTTGACTAAATATGTCATTTATAGCCACATTTATTTTAAATGTAAATTATACATAATTATCATAAAAATGTGTTGATTGAATGTTAATGCCATTTCTGCAATTTAACAGCTATGAAACAAAGGAATTCATGAGATGGCACAAATGAAAAAGTTTAAATAATAAATTCAAATTGCTTTCAAACAAAAGTAAACATAAAATAAAATGTTAAGCATGTGTGACAACTTTAAAATCTTCAAACAAACTTAAAATCTTCATTATATTCAGTAGTTGTCTTGTCCCTTGAATGTTATTATTTACCATAGTTTTTTTTTTTTTTTTTTTCATTACTGAGAAAAAGTCAAAAGAATAAGTTTCTCAATTAGGGTAATTTTATTAAAATAACTGATTAATAGAAAATATATAAACACTACTGTTAAAAGTTTTGTACGATTTTTTTAATGTATTGGAAAGACGTATCTTACGGCTTCCAAATCTGTATTTATTTGATTACAGTAAAAGTGTAAAAAAAAAAAATATATATATATATATATATATATATATATATATATATAAATTTGTTCCTGTGATGGGAACGCTGAATTTTCAGCATCATTACTCCAGTCTTCAGTGTCACATGATCCTCAAGAAATCATTTTAATATTATGGTTTTCTGCTCAAGAAACATTTCTTATTATTATCAATTTTTAAAACAGTTTTGTTGTTTTGTATTTTCGTGGAAACTGTGATACTTTTTTCCCATGAATCTTTGATCAATAGAAAGTAAAAAAAAAAAACATTTATTTGAAATATAATTTTCTGTGACATTTGAATTTCTTTCCTATCAATTTTGGTAATTGTAATGCATCCTTTTTCATTTTTAAAAAAATGTACAAAAAACTTGCATATTTCATGTATAATTTATATATGAATATATATTAATAATAAAAATAACTTTTTGTTTTATGAAGATCACATTAAACCTCGGAAACTCTTATGACAACTAGCTCCATATCTCGGAAACAATTTTGTTGTTGTTCAAACTAAAGACACGGTGAGTTTACACGTTTTCTTTTCCACAGGTTGAGCTCATTGTAGCCACATCTAACAAGAGTGTCCAGCCAGAAACGGAGAGTGCAAGAGTGAGGGAGGGGGGAAGTTGAAGAGAGAGAGAGGGAGAAAGGAAAGGGAGCCCCGTGCTGGGTGTCTGTGAGTCTGCACACTGGGTCCGGCCCCCTCGCCTGTCAATCACCTCACCTGCCAATCACTTTTGTGCGTCGTCTTCTGTCTTACCTTCCACTTGACCCCCTCCCTCCCTGCCCTGTATCTTTACACCTGCGCAGAGACTCCCCCTGTTGTGCACATGTGCTGTGTGGAGTTGGACAGTCTTTGATTAGTACGGATAATAAGGCCTCAGCGAGTCGTCTGTGAAACACCACGCTTTCCGTCGCATCTTCCCAGTGTGAATAACGTTACACTGAATCGCCGTCCTCACTTAGTGTAGATTTTCGATATAATTGTTGTTATTATTATTATTACTACTATTGTTCTTACTGTTGTTATTAGTATTAAATACAAAAACAATTGTCACTTATACCAATCATGTTCTGAATGCCAATGATTTTTAATTTATGTAAGACTTTTCTTTTCTAAACATTTTTAGAGAGCATGAATTTTTTGAACCATGAACCATTTCCGTGGTGATATGGAGAAATGATGGTCTGCGTTTCTGTACAGGCTTCTCAATGTGATTCACATCCAACCGATGCGTCGGTCTGTCCATGTGTGTTCGAACGTTGGTACGTGTGTCTGTTTTGGGGCAGATCCCACCAGAGCCTAATCGAGAACGGCGTGACGTTCGGGGTCTTCCAGCTTTATTTCTCGCATCATTAGCACAGATTTGAAGTAATTCATCAGATTTCAGTTGGCGTACTTTATATTGAAAGAGCAATTCCTGGTTTTCAGAAAGCCACAGTCATGCTTTAGGTCACATGTGACATTAAATTAGTATTAGATGTTAGCAATTTTAAAAAATATTTTTTTCAGCTGAACCAGCGGTATTAGAAAAGCACCTGTACAGTTGGATGGACTGAATCAAACCTGAATAAAAAGCGTACCTCAGCTAAACATGCCAATATCATACCAATATCACTCAAGTGTTCTCAGTCCAATCACATCATTCAGTTTGTTCTCAAAGTGGGTATTGTATCTCTATGCTGGTTTTAGTGTAGGTTTAGAGTTATTAGAGGCCATTAAAAACCAGCTGGTTCAATGAATTCGTAAAATTTGGTAAACGCAGAAGAATTTGGTAGGTTTAAGCGTACAGAGTTGCATACTTTATTTGCTTTTGTGTTTCTTCATTTATATTTTTTGCAACATATGGTGTACACACTATTATCAATATTACTCATTCTATTTTTGAGAGTTTATATATATATTGACTTTTAAGGAGAGTGAAATTTGTTACCTTGGACCTGTTATCTTTTTAAAGATTGTTTACCCTTTGGATGGGCAAAGTGTTCAAGAATGATGCAAAGGTTCATAGTCAAATTCGGCAGCAATAGTTTTATAAATCAGAAGATGGTAAGAAACAGTTTATGAAGTGTACGTCACACGCTGGTTTCAGTCTGTTTTTGAAGGCTTGTAATCATGGTGAACGGACGGGTCAGTGGTCATGTGACTAGTTTATTGACCTTATATAGACTCGTATACTAATTGTGTCCTCAGGTTGTATTTATTTATTTGATCATATTACCGCAACTTTCTACGCGATTCTTAATTTTGTGTGCGTCGCACACTTTGCTTCATGTTCAAACTCACTATTTTTGAGCCACGTGTCATATCGATGATGACTACTGATCTTTTTTTGTGTGTGTGTGTTATTTGAAAGAAATAGTCTGAAACGCTTTTCACAAGGATAAAAAGACGGAATTTTTCAAATCCAATCAAAAGGCTTCTTCAAAACAAAGCGACCCCCGTGAGGCACGTGTACGTGTGTTTGTGCTCCGGTGTCCTGCTTCTGTTACAGTTGCGTCTCATTCTTGGATGCATTTATCTCATGCAAGACTTCACTTGTGTTTATATAAGTATCACACCTGTCAACTCCCTTAAAAAAAGACAAAATGAGGAAAAAAATAAATAAAACGGCATGTACAAAGTGTACTGTTCTCTGTGTGATTAGCAATGAAATAAACATGTTAACGAATGAAAGTGCACATCACTATTAAAACAGGACACACAGTATTGAAACTGCAGTTTACTTGCATTTCAGCTGGAATTTCTTTGCATGATAGTCACTTGAACACTAGGTTTGGTGGTATTTGTTTTTTTGATTTCATTTTTCTATTGAATGCTGGTTTACCTAAACCTTTCTCTTATCTGTTTTAACAGCTTTGTTAAGTGCATATATATATATATATATATATATATATAATATTTTTGTCCCAAAATGATGCTGACAATGGCAGTGTAAATGACGAATACCATAGCTACGAAATGTCGATGATATTAAGATTATGGAAATGGTGATATTTCTACGGCATGCTTTTGTATTAAGCTCATTGTTGTCAATGCTGGGTGACTGATGTTTATATTAACGACTATAAGATTATTTATTAGTATGAGACTGCTTGACTTCAGAGAAGCACTTGCAATATTAGCTAAATATGCATGGGTTTTTCAAAATCACTTTAAGCTAAATTTATATCGTTCTGCTATTTGTGCTTTGCGGATGCTCACCAAACCTGAATGGCCAATTGTTTCTGACTTTTATCAGTCTTTTATGACTAACTTAACAATTACTGCTCGGTAGATAACAGAGATCCAGAGTATTTCCACCTGCACCAACAACACTGTCCGTCTTTTAGCACAGGACTGTTTCCATTCCACCCGTCACGTCATTTTTTCTGATTGGAAACAGTACTGGATAGTTTCTCTGAAGTTAAGTTTTCTCACAGTAACCCTCTGTTAGTTTTGTTTTTCTGTATAAGATAATGTTCTCTTTGATTTCTGATGATTCTTACTCTTGTTATTGCTCTGTTCTCAAACATGCTCTGTGTATTCCCTAACTTAAGCAAATGTGTTCAAAAGATATAAATAAATGAGATGATTTAAATACTGAAGAATCGTGTGCATGTTTCTTGAATATTGATGACGACTTACATTTATTCATTTAGCTGACGCTTTTATCCAAAGCGACTTACAATTGCTATAAATGTCAGAGGTCGCACGCCTCTGGAGCAACTAGGGGTTACGTGTCTTGCTCAGGGACACATTGGTGCCTCACAACCAGGGTCTCTCACACCAAAGGCATGTGTCTCATCCACTGTGCCATCACCACCCTCCGCTTCTGAGAATCCAGAAATGTGAAATGGGTCCTTTTCAATATTGCATGTTTAATAACCACATCAGTCACAACCAAATAAATTATGCTGTAAAAAACACACACACAGTCAACTCCATAAATAACATAAACAGTCTGCTTATAAAACAGGAAAACAACAAAAAAAAGGCATTCTAATATCTTAGTTATAAATCGTTATCATGCCAGTTTAACTAGTCTCTCACTGGCCTCCCAGAGTTTTTTTGCTACTCCAGAATCTCTAGCGAAGGCTCGCAGAGGAGCCGGCTGACAGTCGGTGAAATATCCTCCGTTGTGTGGGAGCACCTCGTCTGAGACAGCGCAATAGACCACCGTCTGCGCCCCAGCCTCACACGAGACAAAAAACATGAACATCACCACCTGCACAAGGATCCGGTACAGAATCGAGTAATGACTGGTCCAGCTACTTTGAACGTAACCTGTAAGAGACAAAAGACACAATGATCAGTTCCTACTGTAGCAACCTTTTTCACAGTTGGAAAATGAGAAAGTCCGTCGATATTTTAGATCTCACCAGGGTGAACGGCAAACGCAGTCACTCCTTTCCCCTCCATCATGCGAGCCAGCTCCTGTGTGAAGTAAATGTTGGCCAGCTTGCTGCGGCAGTAAGTGAAGAACGGGAACAGGTTGTAGTTGAGATCTTGGAAGTCCAGCCTCTGGTACTTGTAGCTGGAGCAGGTGAGATTGATCACTCTGCTCGGGCCGCTCTCTTTCAGTCGCAGGAGAAGAAGGTTCGTCAGTAAGAAGTGGCCCAGGTGGTTCACGCCAAAGCACATGGAGAAGTTGTCATCGGTCCAGTCGAGAACGCTGGGCATACCTGAGGGGAAATAGCGATTTTGAGTCTTTCAGACTAGAGGCTTTCAAACCTCCACCAAACAAGCGGGCCGAGGCCGCTGAAAGGTACGCTTCCAAATTAACTCGGTTCGAATGAAATATGAATGGAACATGGGCCAAAGACATGTAAACGAACCAAAAACGGGACATGATGTCACAAGATGCGACCCTAAAAAGGACAGAATGCGCAAGCGTACCAATTTTTCTCATCATAGTTACATAGGTACAGGCGTCAGAACCGTGTCTCTCCTCACAGCAGATTTGTGTGACGGAGGGATTCATGCCGCTGTTTTGACTCCTTCACACATTAAGTAAGCCCTCACGAGATCTCAGCTGGTCAAAATACCATCATATGTAGGCTACGCACATACAGCGAGTGGTAAGTTCACTCACAAAATATACATCATAAAAGCTGACCAATCAGGTTTTGATTATATCCCTGGGCCTTTAGGTTTGATGTTAAAAATGCCAATGAGAAGGACTAAAAGTTTTTTTTTTTTTTGGTCCGGATGAAACAAGTCAAGTGAACCTAACTACAAGAATGAAAACACCCTTAGATGCCACATATAATGAAAAATGATGATATTTGTGTGAGGGACGGTTATATATTGATGCATAAAGACTTAATTTATACAGTGAAAATGTTTATATACAGTCTGTGCAAAAGTTTTAATTTATAAAATCATTGCTTTTGCCATTATTTTGTAATAATCCAGTGAGATTTTTGTTTGCATATTTTCTTCAGGCATCTTGGAGATGTTGCCACATTTCTTCTGGAACTGTTCTTTAGTCTCTGTTTTTTTTTTTTTTTCTGTTTCTACATGTAATCCCAGATGGACTCGATGATGGTGAGATCAGATCTCTGTATGGAGCACTGGCTGTTGTCAGACTCCTTGTGCATACAAAAATCTCACTGGATTATAAAAATGAATGACAAAAGGAATGTTTGGAAATGTAAACCGATATTTCCTACTGACACACTACAACAAAATATATTTCATTGGCTCAAAACCATTTATTTGGGGTGAAAATACTAACATGCCTAAGACTTTTGCACAGTACTGTGTGTGTGTGTATATATAGCCTATATAAAATCATCAATTATCACCTGCATTATTGATCAGAATATCCAGCCGCTTCTCCTTTTGTAGGAATGTTTTGCAGAACTCTCGTATGGACCTCATATTGGCCAGGTCGACCTCCATATATAGCACATTCATGTTGTGGCTCCTGCCTTTGATTTCTCGAACGGCCTTTCTCGCTTTCTCCTCATCTCTGCAGGCGATGATCACACGAGCACCTCGTAAAGCCAATGCCACAGCAGTCTCCTTCCCAATACCGCAGTTTCCACCTGAAACATACAGTCTCAAACATCTCAGTCATAATAGGAAAGAATGGCTCTCCCTTACAGGACAATACAGATTCCAGAATAACACAGCGTGACATGATTCATACCAATGTGATTTAGCTTTACCTGAAGGTGTGGCTTTTTAAAATATTTTTATTAAAATATTACCTGTATGACCTGTATCAACATTCATTCACTTTACTGTCAATCATGTAACAATGAGATGCTACTCTTATAGCCATAGATATGAAGCCAAAAGTACTCTTACCTGTTATAAGAACCGTTTTTCCATCTAATCTCTTCACATCCATACAATACCTCCTCCGTTTCATCCATTTCAATATCAAAAAGCACAAAAGTGCGGATATTATAGTATATAACAGATACATGCTCTGTTAGCTAAGCCAGCAAAAGGCAACAGTGTAGCCATTAGCTACGCACGTTAGGTTTACCATACAGTCATGACGGTAGGGGGCGCAAGCGTGCAATAATCATGTCATATGATCCTGGATCTCACTGTAGAGTGAATTTACACATGGAAGTGCACAAACCGCTTTGAGTTGACAAGTCTGATACTGGGAACTATGACGATTATAAACCTTTCTTTGGGGCAAGCTGATGCTGTTATGAAATCTATCGTTTTAGAGGATCAAATATCACCTGATGTCAAAGACACGCTAAGGGTTTTCTTGCAGAAGCTTACAGAAAATGCCAGGTAGGGAGCTATTGGTAGAGTGATGATATATGCATACATACATTCCAGTCAAAAGTTTGGAAACAATACTATTTTTAATGTTTTTAAAAGAAGTCTATTATGCTCACCAAGCCTGCATTAATTTGATCTAAAATACAGGAGAAAATAAACAGTAATATTGTGAAATATTACTGGAAGTGTATTCAATACACTGTATTGTATTGTATTGTATTGTATTGTATTGTATTGTATTGTATTGTATTGTATTCAATACACTACCGTTCAAAAGTTTGGGGTCAAAATTATTATTTTTTGAAATAGAAAAATACTTTTATTCAGACAGGATGTGTTCAATTGATTTAGAAAAATGGTAGTAAAGATTTATGTCATTAAAATCATGAAAAATACATGGTTTCCAAATATTTCCCACATTGATAATAACTGAGTGTCAAATCAGCATATTCGAATATATTTTTGATGGGTCATCTGAGACTAAAGGCTAAAGTCATGGCTGAAGAAATTTCAGTCTTGCATTACAGATATGAAGTACATTTTAAAGTATATAATAATAGAAAACCATTATTTGAAATTGTAAAAATATTTCACAATGTTACTGTTTTATTTATTTTTTATTTTTTCAAATAAATGCTTGATGAGAATAAGGACTTTCAAAAACATTACAAATAGTAATGTTTTCAAACTTTTGCCCAATACTATATATATATATAGATTTGATTTGATATTACTTACAGTCAATATAATTAAAAGCAACAGTATTATGAAATCAGCATTAGCAAGACCAGAATGTCCTAGATGCCATTAATCACAATGCAAAAAAAGAGCCTATAGTTAAAATATTTTATTGTAATGCACTGTACAGTGTATGATGAGAGATGGTATTTTTATTGGCAGGAGTACAGGCAAACGAAGCAGAGAGCGCTCACTGGAGGAGGCTTTACAGATCCTACAGAAGATCCCAAAAGAAGCACTTGATTCCTTACAGTCTGCTGCTCTTCACCAATTTGCTCAGCTTCTTTTGGCCTTACAGTTAGAGGCAGTGACCGTTTCATCTGCCTGTCGCAAATTAGACCAAGTAATTTCCACCTTCACTTTAATAGGACATACTTTTCTTTTTATTCCCATTTGTTTACAACATTTGTATTCCCCTTAAAACAACACCTCTTAACTCTGTTTTACAGATTCTGTTGGTCTTGGCTGAAATAAACTACTCCATTTTCTTTAAAGAAATCAAACAATACCTGCAGAACTTTTTGCACCAAAAACAGGTATGAAATAATATATACAATTAACAAATATTAAAGCAATTAATTTTGATATATAAACACACACACACTTGTTTTGCAGCTGTTTACATTAAAAGATCTTCAGATAGGTAATGTGTGCTTTAGTTCTCTCATTCTATTTTACAGAGCTTTTTATATGTAGATATACAGTATGTGTTGTGTTGTAATAGTTGTGTGTGTCCCACGACAGCCTGCATGTTCTTGGAGGACAGCACTATGGGACGAGCGGTTCTGAAGACAGAATGCTTCACCCTGCTTGGTAAAGTCGCTGAGCTGATTCCTGTTGTTATGTCAGAAGAAGAAGCCAGAAATGAACCGTTGTGCTACCAGACTGTCAAGGTGAAAATCTAGTTATTGTAACACCCACATTTTTGAAGCTTTACTGCAGTAATGAAACAATAGTTGATCTAGGACATGTTGTGTTGTTCTCAGGTTTGTTTGCAGGTGTTTCAGCTGCTTCCAAGGCAGGTGGCCCTGTTGGTCTACAGTAAGGACAGTGTAAATATGAGTGTGAGAGAGATTTTGGAGTTCTTGATGAGCATTATCTTAGGAGAGGTTTGTGTTTGCGGTCGCAACTATATTTTTGGAAAAACTAAAGTTAGTGTGTCTAGCCATCTAATTTTGTGTCATTTAATGGTGTCTCTCAGGTGTCCAGCAGAGACTCGCGGTTGTTGGCAGGCACTGCGGTTGCAATGCTACTCGGCACGCTGTCAGACAGTCAGTGTGCAGGATCAGCTGCCTGGAGTCTGCTGCAAATCACCAACACAAGTGAGATATAGTTGTTTGTTTTTTGTTTTTTACTGTTAAAAACGGGCTTGGTAATGTTTTTTGAAAGAAGTGTTTTTTTTTATCAGAAATATACTGTAGTTCAAATTGTAATTTTGAGAAATATGATTATATTTTTATGTTTTTGAAAGAAATCTCTTATGCTCATCAGAGCTGAATTTATTTGATCTAAAAGAATTTAAAAGAATGGTTTTCTATTTTAATATACTTTAAAATATAATTTATTTCTGAGATGCAAAGCTTAATTTTCCTCATCCATTACGCCAGTCTTCAGTGTCACATGATCCTTCAGAAATCAATGTTGGAAACAGCTGTGCTGCTTAATATTTTCTGGAACCTGTGATACTTTTTTCAGGATTTATTGATGAATAAAAAGTTAAAAAGAACAGCTTTTATTCAAAGCAGAAATATTTTCTAACAATGTAAGCCTTTACTATCACTTTTTATCAATTTAACATATTGGATGAATAAAAGTATCAATTTCTTTCTTTCAAAAAAAGAAAAGAAAAAACAAATGACTGACCCCAAACTTTTGAATGGCAGAGTATATACAAAAGATTTCTGTTTTTAAAAAAACTTTGTATTAATCAAAGAATCCTGAAAAATGGAAATAAAAAATACCAAGCAGCACAACTGTTTCCAACATTGATAATAAACCAGCATGTTAGAATGATTTCTTAAAGATCATGTGAGATTGAAGAAGAGTTATAACTGATAAAAATTCA
Source organism: Pimephales promelas (assembly GCF_988280905.1). NCBI lineage: Eukaryota > Metazoa > Chordata > Actinopteri > Cypriniformes > Leuciscidae > Pimephales > Pimephales promelas. The sequence continues at coordinate 39,044,514 of NC_142772.1, forward strand.
GCTTTGCATCACAGAAATAAATTTTAATTTGAAAGCATATTAAAATAGAAAATCACTCATTTATATTGTAATAATATTTCAAAATATTCTAGTAGTCAGAATTTGGTGTAAACATAATGAGAACATGGATCCATCATGCCTTGTTACCACTGTGCAGGCTGGTGGTGGATTTCTTGAACATGACAATGAGTTCACTGTACTAAAATGACCCCACAGTCACCAGATCTCAACCCAATAGAGCATCTTTGATGCTATCCTATCAATATGGGCCAACATTTCTAAAGAATGCTTTCAGCACCTCGTTGAATCAATGCCACGTAGAATTAAGGCAGTTCTGAAGGCGAAATGGGGTCAAACACAGTATTAGTATGGTGTTCCTAATAATCCTTTAGGTTTGTGTATATTTCTCATAATATTTGAATCTTTTGCATCTCAGAACCGTGGAGATGGACAGTAGGTGAGCTACAGGTGGACTGCCGTCCCAGACGTCAAGATGGAGTGGACAGACTGGCTGTATGCAGGGGGTTGTTAACTTGCTGCAGAAATGACATTCTCGTCAGTCGCCATGGCAACCAGGGGGTATGAAATCTCACACACACTGCTTTCACCAACAAGGATCCAAAGTGGAGCGTATAATTAATGACTTTTTCTTTTGTTTTATCAGACTTGTTTTCTCTTGAATGGGTTGTTCCCCTTCATCTCAGCACTTTGTGAAGAAAAGCTTGACTGTCATTACTATGTTTTTCAAGGTACAAGCTCTCTGTCATCATGCGTCATTCTGCGGATTGCTGGGTCTGTGCTTGACCGCAGAGACATTGGTCATTGTTTGTATGAATATGTGTTTTGTAGTGTTTTCTATCTGGCTGAAGAGGCTGAAAGAGTGTCTCAGTGAGGTTTGGGAAGTTACTGGTGCTCCTTTAGATTCAGACCTCCAACAGCATCTTACACAAATCATCTGGAGCAATGCTGAGAGCCCGGTAAGCCTTTTGTGTACTATGAAACAGAATATTCTTTGTTTTAAGGTATATGGGTTTGAACAAACCACTAACACAAAGTATTGGGTTAGATTAGCTTTTTTTTTACTAGGGCCGTGTGTTAAAACGTCTCAGCAGTTTAGCACGGGGAAGAAGCACTCATATTTTCTTTAAAAAACAAAAATCTATAATAAATCATACAATCAGCCACAACAGAAAAACAGCTGTATTTTCTTTATTATTTTTTATTGTAGTTGGATGGTGTTGCAGAGGTGGCTCGCAGTGCTTTCTGTCTCCTTATGGAGATATATGAGAAGGATTGTTCGCACTTTGGGAATACAGAAAAAAGACTTTATGTGGAGTTACTGAACAGGATATCAGAACTACCTTGGGAATCCAAGGCAAAGTATTTACTACTTACAGCAGTTATACCATACACAGGAACGGATAAGGTAAGAAGAACTTGGACATTTTTGTTTAATCCTCTGGTGCTGTTTGATCATTTTTGAGCAAATCATTTTACATTTTGTTTTGGTATGAAACTTGAAAGGTTTTGAGGCTTGCTATGTGAAAACACAGACTTGATTCGAAAAGGTTAAATGCTCCTGAAAAAAAATAGTCATACTTGTGCTGTTCACAACGGCAGCCAATGGGATGAATGGGAAGCCAATTTCATCTAATGGAAACTTTGGTACTGCGCCCAAACAAAATATTACTGAAAGCTCATTTATAAGATTGATTCATAAGATATCAACCTAAAAGTTTCGATTTATGGCCACATTTATGTTTATTAAAAATGTTTAGGCCTAAATGCATTTATATATATAAAATAAATCATATAAATTATACATTAGAAAAATTATATTAGACATTTTAGTAAAAATTTTAGGCAAATACTACATGCTTTTTTATCTTCCTGAGAGTCTTATAAGCCTCAGTTCAGTATAAAATGTAAATAAATGTTACTAAAATGCAATTTCTCTTATTTCAAAGGTTCTGGATCTGTATCCAGCCCTTCCCTCTCACATCCTAAAATGCCTCTCCAACAATCACCTTTCTCCGTGTGCCTCGGAAGTCTACAAATTCCTCCTTCAGGAACAGAAACGTGATCTTTTTATAAATGCATCCCAAGAACCCCCGCCTACTGACCAAGACTTAGCCAATCAATGGGCTCTGCGATGGCAACCAGTTATCCTGGAGGCTTTGACTTCAGAATTATCTCTACTTCAAAATAATGCCTCTTGCCATCTTCTGCCATCAACCCTACGCGTGTTTCCAGGTGCTTTTAACAGTCTGCTGTCAGCTCTGGATCCCACAGCTCCTGGTCACCTTCACGCTTGGGCCTGTGTCATGAGCGCCCAGCGGGTCACAAGTGGACATTCCCTCTGGGGTGCAGGCAGCCCTCATGCTCTCAACACTCTCCATCTTGCCCTCTCCTCTCTGGATGACAGTGTTCGGCTCGCAGCTCTGAACCTCCTCTGCTGCAGTCCAAAGACTAAAGAAGCCCCATCACAAGTGGAGTATTCCTCTCTCAGAGACTTCATCCCACTCAATCTCAACAGCGAATCGTCGCCGTTCCGTCAGCATCTTCAGGCAGCACTGAGGAAATTCTTGGTGAGAATAAGAGACAGTTGCATGGCAAGCGTTAAGGGTCATACTAGTAAAAAAGGGCTCACAGAGGAAGAGGATGCGAAGCTTAAAGAAGGAGTTGGTAAGAACTTTTGAAATGAAAATGTGATGTTTATCTGTTCTTCTATTTTTTTAAAAAAATAAAGAGACAGATATGATGTGTATTTTTATATTTGATTTCACCGGTATTTTATAGGTACATTTTTTTTATTTAATTTTTACTGCCTTACGTGTCTTCCTAAATAACCAAAATGATGACGGTCTTTGACCTAATACTGTCACCTATCGGTGTGGAATGTGGATAAACATTTTTTGTGCTGTTAAAGAAGTTTGTAGGTATATTCTTCACCCATGATTGGTTACTGATATTTAAAGGGGTCATGACATGTTTTAGAGGAGAACTCCGGCGCAAAATGAATCTTTAGTCTAATAACACATTGGTACCTAGTCAACTGTTCTCTGAGATTTGTTTTCATGATAATCGATGATAAAACTGTTTAGATTTTAATGCTATTATATGGGGTCATTTAATAAGTAATAATTGAGCCTTGTTAGTGGTATTAATCTAATGTAAAGAGTGTTATCTCTTAAAACTATTTAGATTATAATGCTAGTATATGGGGGCATTTAATAAGTAAAACGAAATCGCTAGTTATCATGAAAACAAATGTCAGAGAACGGTTGACTAGGTATCAATGTGTTATTAGACCAAAGATTCATTTTGTGCCGGAGTTCTCCTTTAATATGTGCCTTGAGGTTCCCTTATAATCTTCATAAGGCTTTTTGCACAAAAAGCAAATACATATGTAGAAAAAGGATTATTTTCAACCCTCACCTCTTCATCACCTGTAATGATCCGTTTTAGTAGTGTTAGCTGTTAAGTGGCGGGGTTTTTGGTGAGATGAAACTATTCATCAATGTCTTGCTCTAGAGGCATTCATATGCAAATGTTTTTGCCCATGTGATGTCAAGGATCCTACAATGTCCAAATGAACCATTTTTGGAGTTTGGTTAAATAAATGCTGTTTATAATGAGGAGGATGTTTTAAGCTTTGAAACTCTTAGGATGTTTTAATGGTACAAATAACTATTATATGCCAAAAGATCAAGAAAATTACTATTTCTCATGTCACAACCCCTTTAAGTCCGATGTATTCACCTGATCTCAAAATGGCCGCCACCATATGTGGAGGGTCCCCTATATGTGTAATAAATACAATTTTAAACATTTGTCAGAAGTACCATTGCTTTTGTTATGTTTAGGTATAAAGGTATTAGAAATAACATGTAGGGCACTTTTAATCAGTAAAACAGAATTAAAATTGGATTTTTTGTGTGTGTGTGTTTTCCCTCAAGAGTTTGTTGACTGGCTCTACAAGCTTTCATTGGTCTATTTGAGTCCTGACAGCAGCTACCAGAGGAAGAAGACTGTTTTGCTCCTGATGTCTGCAGTGCTGGAAACATGCACAGACACCTGGAGTCCAGACAGAAAGAAGGGGCAACCACCTGGTAATAAAACAAACTACACTTACAAAAACTTGCTGTGGTAATAGCATGTTTTTTTTTGGTAATGTTTTTGAAGTGTCTTTGAATACATTTTGTGGAATTCTTGATATTTTACCTATTACTGATCACTAACTTCAAATTGATATTTTATGTTCATTGCTAAATACAATGAAACTATATGATATGAGGGATGGATGTGTTTGGCTTCTTTCAGCCAATATGTCTACTCTTATAAACTGGGCTAAAGTAAGAGGAAATTGGGATTTCTTCTCAAAGTCAAACCTGCTGGTCCTGATTGGATGTTTGGAGGATTCAACCAATGAGGTAAATCTAAATGAATATACACTAACATTCAAAAGTTTGGGGTCACTAAGTTTAAAAATAAATAAATGAATACCTTTATTCAGTAGGGTCTATAAACTGATCAGACACTTGCAATGTTACACAAACTTTCTGTTTCACGTAAATGCTTTAAATTCTTCAAAGAAACAATCACCAAAATATTAAGCAACTGTTTTCAACATTGATAAAAATAACAAATTGACCTTCAAATGATCTTATTAGAATGATTTCTGAAGGATCATGTGACACTAAAGACTAGAATAATGGCTGCTGCTGTAAATTCAGCTTTGTCGTCACAGGAATAAAATACATTTTTAAATAGATTATAAAAAATCAATATATTTTTCCCAATATTACAGTTTTATAGTATTTTTTAACATAAAATGCAACCTTGGTAAACAACCCCAAACCTTTGAATGCACAGTTGAACTCCTTGCCACAGTTGTTCTGTAATATAATATGATATGATTGCCTGACATGTTGTCCCTGTACTGTAGATCCGAGAGCTGTCTGCGGAGCTACTTCTCCGATTTTTCCCCCCATCTCTCCCTGATGATGTCACAGCTGTGCTGTTTAGCCGGGCAGAACGGCTGCTCCAGAGCCCACGGGTCCAGGAGGCCCAGATGGGGGCACTGATGATCAAACTGCTACTGCAGAAGTGAGCACACATCGCTTATCTCTGTATTGGGTTATGAGAACATACGCACATACTGCCATTCAAAAGTTTGATGCCTTCAATTTTTTTCTCTTATACTCACCACTCTGCATTTATTTGATAAAAAATAGACTAAAAACACCAAGACTTATGAAATATTATTACTGTTTCAAATAACTATTTTTTTTATTTTAATACATTTTAAAATTTCCAGTATAAAATTTATTTTTATTTTTTTATATTTATTTAAAATGTATTTATTTTTAACATTTATATATACATTTTAAAATGTATTAATACATTTTAAATTTTCCAGGATCATTACTCCAGAATTTAGTCACATGATCCTTCAGAAATCATTCTGATATGCTGATTTGCTGCTCAAGAAACATTTCTTATTATTATCACAGTTGAAAGAATTTAATTTGAATTTAATTTTTGTTTATTGCTCTTAATTATATTCTATTATTGGGTGAAATCTGTTTTCACACATACTTTGAATATTTATTATATTTGTGTGTGTGTGTGCATTTCTGTATCATAGGGTGGATAGAGCATTTGAACAGGGGGAGAAACAGTCAGTAAAACTGATCACGTTCCTTCTGTCCAAACTGGAGCACCATTACCTCACCGCCAGGAGTGACATGTTGCTTGCAGCTCGCACAACACCTATTCACGGTAGAAGCAAATAAAACCAGCTGAACTTAGAGATCTGATCACACATTACTCATATATCTAAAAATATATGCTCAAAGAAGAATAATCCATAGTGTATTTTATCTCTTCAGGCATTGTAAGCGCTCTGCAGAGGGGCTTGCTGGAGGTGCCAGGGGTCCTAGTGGAGTCAATAACCCACAGCATTGCAGTAGACATTGTTTCTTTACTAGAAAAGCTCACTCTCCTGCTGCTAGGTGTGCTGTATGGAGACCAGGACACTGAGGAGAAAGGTATGCGGAAACTGCAGATGTGATCTATCAAGTTATTATGAAACAATATCCCTGAAGAGATGTTATGATCAGAGGACACTTTCTTTTTTTGTCACAGATGTGCTTCCATCGTTCTGTGACATGGGGAATGCAATCAGTTCTCTAATTGGTCAGGGTGGGGTTGAGGGGGCGGGACTTGATGAGGATGGAGAGGAGAATGTGTTGCTCTCTGAGGAACATAGTCTGGTGCTGACCTGCTGCTGGGTCTCCTTGAAGGTAAAGCTGCTCATCTACAAGAATAAAAGAACATCAGCCTTTATTTTATTTCATATTATTTTATTAAAGATATACCAAAAGGAAGACAAGTATTATGTCCCTTTTTATTAATGTAAGTAAACATTAAATATTTTATTTATATTATTTAATTTTATTGTAAGTCGACAGGAAGCAAAAGTAGCTATGAATATATATATATATATATATATATATATTATTTAATGTTATTTTAAGGATGGAGATACATTACGCAAAAGTTAAAGTTTTGCGTGTCAAGGTTATTATAATAACTAAAACTAAAAAAATTACTTGCATGTTACTTGAAATAAAATGAATGTTAACTGAAATAATGTAATATATATAAAAATAAACTTTTAGAAGAAAAGAAAAAGAAATTTCCCTACTAAAAAAAATAAATTAAAATCACACTGGTGCATGTACTGCCTATTTATTTAAGCATTTAATTAATTACATTTTTTGAGCTGTGGCTTACAAAGATTATTATTATGTGTAACTAAGATATAATGTGTGATCCTCTATTTTCCTGGTAGGAAATTGGTATTTTTCTGGGCTCCCTGGTGGAGAGAATCCTGTCACTCGACTGTAAAGAACTGGCATTGACTGAGGGGGAACTCAGAATGGCTTCCAAAGTGTTTAAAGACATCATTCTGAAATGTAGACACTGGGTATGCACAATTCATGCATAAATAATTCAGATTTGCTCTTTTCACGCTGATGTCCAAAACACCTTTTTTTCACAGTGATGTCATGTCTGTTTGTGATCTTGTTCTGACCTTTCCTCTCTTTTTCCATTAGGGGGCAGTAGAGGGCTGCTGTATTGGCTTCACTAAATTCTGCAGGGCTCTCCTGTGCAGCTCTGATCCAGAGATCAAGGAGATCCCTCCCCTCATATTACAACAGGTAGAATAGAGTGAAGGCTTCATTCTCAACTTGGGATTCATGAGACAATTTACTTGTGAAAATTATTACTTAGTAAATTATTATTTAGTGATATACATTGTACTGTTAATTATATTAATCATTATAATACTATTATATTGTATACCGGTTCTTGTTTATTTGTTAAATAGCCATGAAATATATATTTGTATTTTTTTTTAGACCAAAGAACGCAAATATCAAAATATTGCATACTTGTATGTATTCAAGTAAACATTCAGTATTTTATTTTACTTGATTTTACTGAATCAAAGGTAGACCAAAAGGACACAAAAGTCAAAGAAACAAAAGCCTCTTTCTCTCCCCCTCTAGGGCCTTTCTGTTCTCCAGTCGCCCCGTAGTACGTCAGTGACACGGCGTGCTGCTGGTTTACCCATGCTGATTTTGGGTGTCTTAGCTGCTGAGGACTCTAGCAAATCTCGCCCTCTTTTGGCCTGCACTATTAACACCCTTCTGAACACAGCCAAAGCACCTCTGCCCAAGGACTGGGACCAAACCCTCGACCTACCACAGGTACAGTCAGTGATCTACCCAGTAAATACACTACAGTTCAAAAACTTTGAAGCGATGGTAATGTTTACAAAAGTCTCTTATGCTCACCAAGGCTGCATTTATTTGTTCAAAAATATACAGAAAATTACAATTTAAAGAAACTGTTTTCTATTTTAATGTATTTTAAAATGTAATCTATTCCTGTGATGTCAAAGATGAATTTTCAGCGCTCAATACTAAGGATTTTTTACTAAGGATGTACTTGCCTTGACAAAATTTTCACTGGCCTCTCCACAAATATTAAATGAATAAATTAAAATTCTTATTGTTTTCATTGTGTTTGACACATGCAACCTTACTAAATAAGGTTATGACAGCAAATTTCAGATACCTGTGAAATTTCACAATTCTTGATTCCAATTTTGATACCAAAACAAAAACTACTTGCCTAACTAATATAAATTTCAAATACTATTAGACAAGTAAACATTCGGTAATAAAATAAGAATAAATAATAGCAATAGCACAAAAGAGAACAAATTAAATAAACGGTTAAAGATTTTCACTCTATTCTAACGGTAGTTTTCAGGTAGAGAACCTGAATAAAGTAATCAAATGTAAAATAACACCGCAAATTAAATAGATTAATTCTTATTGAAGATACAGAAGTTATTCAGTCAAGAGCAGTGAGTGATTTTTGCCCTGTGTCCTTTGTTGTTTGATTAACGTTAAAAACACAGACAGAAGCAGGTTTATTAGGCTGTTGCCACTTTAAGACACAAAGCCTGGATCAGATACAGTGTTACAATTTTATTTCAATTCTCAACTGTTTATGTTTACTTAAGACATAACTACAAGACAGGTATTTTGACAAGACAGATCCATTGAAGTGCAAGAAAACATAAAAGAGAACTCCAATCAGTATTTGTGAGTTGTCTGAGATCTGGTTTTCTGGGTGTGTGCTTTATGTGGGTGCAAACGAAACTTCTCACAAAGCGCACGAATACCAAACTGAGCTCTTTTTCGCATCTTCATGCGTTCGAATATTTAAAACTGGCAAGGCTTAGAAACACGTGGGAACGATAGACTTTTGTGATGATGCAGCCCTGGCCCGACACGTCTTTCAACTTCCCAAGTATCATTCACGATGGCCCCATGCAGTCCTTATTGTCGAGCCATAAAAATGTAAAAATATTTACTGTCACTTTTTGATCAATTTAAGGTATCTTTCCTTTATAAGTAAAATTTCTTTAAAATAAAACCTGATACCAAAATTATTCTGGATCAAACATGTTAAAGCTACACTGTGTAACTCTTTTAGTTTATTATTAGCTAAAAACACTTAGTTCTTTCAAAAATACACGTGCTCATTAATGTATATTTACTTCGTTCAAGTAATAAAGTATTCTCGTGAGTGTAAATACATACGGGTAAGGGGTTCTAATGTCGGTCGCCATGTTGCCCCTCCATCTTGAAAGTACATTAGCCAAAGAGGGACATACCCGTTAATTCAAGCTTCGCCTTTCGCGTTTACGTTTGAGTTAACACTCATGGACGAGGTCGAACTGGAAGCCATGTTAATCTTGGACTACATTGGCCACCGTAGGAGTTAAAACAAAATCGGAATTGAGAGGAACACAAACTAATATTCACTGGATGGTCATATACCTTTTCACCGCTAGATGGGGGTAAAAATCACACAGTGTAGCTTTAAATAAAAAAAAGTGTCCTTAAAATACGCTTCTCTCACAGGTTTGTGCCGTTCACACCCTTCAAGCGCTCGTGAAGGGCTCCAGTCTTGGTGTAGCTGTTCTACAGTACACCCCCGTGGTGGCCGTTCTGTCGCTCACACTCCTCAGCTCGCCATGCTGGGCCATGAGGAACGCAGCCCTGCAGCTCTACAGTACGAGCCAATCACACTCACTATTGTTCTTATTTCAACCATCGCGAAGTTGTCGCATGTCCATCTTTGACCTCATCTTCACTTTTGACTTGTCATAGGTTCTCTCTGCACCAGAATGTTAGGTCAACAGCCAGCTGGAGGAGAGGGCTCCACTCATTCTGGCATGTCTTCTCCTTCCTTCTTTAACCTCTACCCAGCCCTACAGCCCTTCCTCCAGGGGGCGCTGGAAAGTGCAGCTAAAGACCTGCATGACTCTACTCTTCTCCTACATCCCGAACTCTACCCTGTGCTCACTCTGCTTGCCAAACTACAGCCTGGTGCTGAAGAACAGACACGGTACGATGGTGCACAGTCAAGCAAACAATCCGTACATCAAAAAAAATTTTAAATTATATTAAAGATTTTTATATGATGTATTATATTTCCCAAAAGTTTGGATATTCGAATCCAGCTTCTTGATGAATCATTCATATCCAATTTGCACGGTGTCTTTGTGTTTTCCTCAGGGCTCTGTCAGAATTTCTGCCTCCGCTGTTCCTCCTAGCTACCAGCCCAGTCTATGGTGTACGAGTGATGTCATCAAGAGCCCTAGTTGCTATGGTTCCTCTAAGTGAATATCTGGCAACTGTCCTGCAGTTAGTTGAAAAGCTGCCGGAATCACAAGATGTTGCGTGCTGTCACAACAGAGTGCACGGTCAACTCCTACAGATAGAAGCCGTACTGACCAGGGCACTGCAAACTAACACGTAAGAGTAAAGGAGTGTATCTGATGAAGGAAATGCCACTAAAAGCTTAATATTTTGACACTTTTTGTCATTAGTTTGTTGTCTCACTGAATGCACAAAAATGTTTTCATAAATATTAAAAGCAGTAGTCATAATCAGTGATTATAACATTTAATCTGAGTCTTTTTGTTTAGCAGTCAATCATCTCTCAGTGAGGTAGTGACAAGGTTTGAGTCCAGGCTGTGGTTGGCATCTTCAAGGCAACGGTGCCCGCTGGTGCGGCTGGCATATGTGGATATAGTGAGGCTGATGAGAGGCCACTGCTCTGGTGCTTTCCTCACTCAGCTGTCCTCTCAACTACTGCAGGAGATCCACAGGACTCCAAACATACTAGAGGTGAACCTTCATGTCCTGTTCCACACAGCAAGTGAAATGTAGTGTTGATTGTGAATGTAACATGTTGTTTTTTTAGGTTGGCTCTGCTGCATTCCACCAAAGTGCAGTGAATTTCCTGTGTGGGGATCCTGAGTGGGCGTGTCAAGTGTGGCAGAGTCTGGCTGATGGGAACGCTGTAGTAAGGCTCTCATTGGTCAAGTCTGCAATAGAGGGGCGTGGCTGGAGAGGAACAGCCCTGCAGGAGGTTATTGAGAGAGCACTGCAGGTTAGTAATGCTATAGCACTTCACTTTTACTACTGCACTGCATCTCTATTTGGTCAGTTGATTTAGATGTTATTATTGTAGAATGACACTTTAATGTAAAGATTCACAATTATAACACATCAAATATGTAGCCTTTTTTATCATGTGAGAATTAATTGCGTTTATGCTACCGTTCAAAAGTTTGAAGTCTGTATGATTTTTTAAAAAAGGAAATTAAAGTAGTTCACTTTTAAAAAAACCTTTTTTAATTTACTCACCCTTTTGTCACCCAAGATGTCCACGTCTTTCTTTCTTCAGTTGAAAAGAAATTAAGGTTTTTGATGAAAACATTCCATATAATGGATTTCAATGGGAACCAGACAGTTCAAGGTCCAAATGAGAGTTTCAGTGCAGCTTCAAAGGGCTTTAAACGACACCAGACGATGAATAAGGGTGTTATCTAGGACCCTTCGAGTCATGACTCGAAAAAAGATTTGTTCATTTTGATGAACGTGTTTGAACAGGAGAGTCACGAACGCTCATCACAGAACACAGCAAGGTGACAATTTGTGCTTATAAAACTTAAACCTTTTTATTTATTTTTTAAATGAGCGATCGTTTCGCTAGATAAGACCCGTATTCATCGTCTGGTGTCGTTTTAAGCCCTTTGAAGCTGCACTGTAACTCTCATTTGGACCTTGAACCGTTTGGTTCCCATTGAAGTCCATTATATGGAGAAAATCCTGGAATGTTTTCATCAAAAACCTTAATTTCTTTTCGACTGAAGAAGGAAAGACATGGACATCTTGGGTGACATGGGGGTGAGTGAATTATCAACAAAAGTTTTTTTGTTTTTTTAAAGTGAACTACTCCTTTAATTTAGCAAGGACCCATTCAATTGATAAATGTGACAGTAAAGACATACAAAATATTCCCATTTCAATCAATTCTGTTATTTTGAACTTTCTATTCATGAAAGTTTCTGAACAAATCTGTCACGGTTTCCACAAAAATAATCAGCAACACAACTGTTTTCAACATTGATAATAATAAGAAATGTTTCTTGAGCACCAAATCACCATATTAGAAAGAGTTCTGAAGGATCATGTTTTTTTATTGTAATAATATTTTGCAATATTGCTGGTTTACTTCATTTTTGATCAAATAAATGCAGCCTTGGTGAGTTTAAGAGACTTGTTTAAAAAAACATTTGTTTTAAATCTGACTGACCCAAGCAGTGGTGTATCAATATTTGCTTTTTTTTTTTTACAAAAAAGTGGCTCAAGAAGAATATATTGTAACATAAATGTAAAATGGATTTCTTTGGACTTAAGGCTTATGTTAGGACATAGTTCACTAAATTCACTCAGGATGCATTCTTGCCATCCATCTGCACCGATTTTTGTTGGTCAGCAAGACAGTCCAGCGACCATTTATTTGTACATAAAATTAGGTAGATGAACCTCTGCATCATGTCATGTGCGCTATTTAAACGTCTTAAAACCCCTGCAATCTGTTCAGTTGATTGGTGCTCTGACTATGAAAGTCCTTTTACGTATTCTATGTTGCCTGCTTTCAGAAAGTTTTGGTTGTTTTGTTGCATTGCTTGTAGTACCGTACAGGTCATTGGTATTTATTTATTGATATTATTTAAATAGGGTTTTTTCCTGATCCTACTGCTGAAGTGTTTCTTTCTATCACTGGCTAGTAGCCAGTCCCAAATGTCAGCTAGATACAACTGTAGGAAATTAAAACAATCAAGAGCTGTTTAAAACACTGCCCTTAAATCAGGTTGTATATCTTATTACACTGTTCATTTTCTTGTGTGAAGAGGGTGTGTTAGTCATTGTATTCAGTAATCTTTAAAAACAGACTGGGTTTGGACTTGGCCAGGATTTCCGCCCAGCCCTCATGTGAGGTCAATGGAGCTGCTCTACATGTTATGAGATGAAATATACCATGATCTTTTAAATCCCTTCATACGGAAGAAAAGAAAATATCATGATTGCAAGAATAGTAGATAGGTGTGTTTTATATATATATATATAATGTCAGGAAAGGGTGCACTTGTATAACAGTGTCCATCACCTGCAGGCCAACCTGAAGAAGGCGCTGTTGGAGCAGAACGTGGAGTACAGGGGAGAATTCTTGACCGCGTTTGTTGAGGTTATGGCCCCAGATGAAGAAAGTTCTGCCCTGCCCCATACCAGTCGTCCAAAGCACGAGGAGAAATGGCTGCAGGAGTGTGTGGAGGTTCTGTTTACTGATCTGGAGTCAGATAGAGGAGGACCTGTGCTGATCTCCACAGCTCTATGTGCAGTCAGCCTGCTCCTCTCCCAGAGGTACACACGTCAACCATTAATATGTTTAACTTGATGCTATTAGATATTCTTGATGTGTTTTCCTTTTAGTCAAAGTCAACATTACATCAAAATTGATCTAATTTACTTACTTACTGTGCATGATTCATCATGTTATTCTAAAGAAATAAATGTTTAACTTGGTAATCTTTCATCAAAATGTAATATCTTGCTTCGCCTCTGAAACTACTTTCTTGTTTCGCAAGGGAAATCGAACTGACTCAAACTTTTGATCGGTAGTGTATAGGGTTGGGTATTGTTTGAATTTGAACGATTCTGATTCCGATTCCTTGTTTCGATTCCGGTTCCTAACGATTCTCGATTCCGATAAGAGGCAGGGTCAAAAAAGTTTAGCTAACCTTGCTAACCAACGGCCTTTCTGAAGGAAATACTCCTTCTGTAAAAATACTCCTTTTGTTGATTTCGTTATTTTTAGAAAAGTGAAGCCACACTTTGGATCGCCGACGTAAGGTACTCATGTTCGACTCGCGTGGTTATGCCAACACTTCCGGTAGACGCTTCTTCGTTGGTGTTGTTCAGCGGTTTCTTCTTCCGCTCGGCGGACTGTTAATATTGAAACTACGAATTGAAATTTTAACTTTGAACGATTCCGGGAAAAACTAAAAGTTAGTCTCGGTTCCAATCGATACTCGATTCTCGATACCCAACCCTAGTAGTGTATGTTGTGAGGCTTCATTAACTTCAAAAGTGGGTGCTGACATTGTTTCAGAAGGGACAAATTTCTAAATAGATAAAGTTGTGTGTTTCATTTTGTCGACTTACTGATGTTTCTGAGAAAGCCTTAAGAGACTGTACAGGTGGCTCATTGATTTCCTGGAGCTCACACTCTTTACTTTATTTGCTCTCTCTCTCTCTCTCTCTCTCAGTGTGGACTTGTCTTTGCTCCTGCGCTGGTGTAAGTTATTAGAGAAGCACAGATGTCCTGAAGCTCCTGAGGCCCTCAGAATATCCTGTGCACGGGCCCTGTGTCTGTGTGGCGTCTCTGTGGTAACCAGGAGCCTGACGGACAGCCTCATGCTCGCAGAGCTCAGCACCAGGTATACCAAAGATCATGTGCTTTGATAACTCATCCAGTTTGGGGAGCAAGTAAGATTGACATTGATTAGTTTTGTGTTTTGTGCATCTGGTTGCTGCTAAGCTTTATTTAACACTCAAAACAGACCAGGCTTTGGTTTTAGATATGTTTACTATCTGAAATTGTCACCTCTCTATTTTGAAGCTTGATCAGCACAGGTATCTACCTGCTTCAGGATGAGAGTCCACAGGTAAGAGCAAAGGCGGCCGTCTTCGCCTCTCTGCTCTGCGGTTCTCGACGGCCTGAAGCTCCCTGCAGATGCTTCTACATGCAGGTGAACCAGGCTTTGCGCTCACTGCTGGACCTGCTTTTGGAGGAATTCTGGGATTCAAGTGGTGCTTTGGAGGCCTTAGTGTGCCATTTACCTGACTGTGATCTGAATGTCTTGCTGAAGGAGACCAAAGAGACACAGTATGTCAATCCACATTCAGAAATGATCATTTTTTTGGCCAGTCATTAGTGCTATTTGTGTATATTATTGTATGTTTTTTGTTTTTGTTTTTTTCTTCAGTTTGAGTGTTTTTATTAAATATACACTACCACCTTTTGACAGAAATTAATACTTTTATTCAGCAAGGATGCATCTAATTGATCAAAAGTTACTACAAGTCAACATTTCTATTTCTAATAAATTATTTTGAATGTTCCGTCAATAAACTAATATCATCAAAGTGTCACTGTTTCCACACAAATATTTAGTAGCACAACTGTTTTAATATTGATAATAAGAAGAAATGTTTCTTGAGCACCAAATTATCATATTAGATTGATTTCTGAAGGGTCATGCGACACTGAAGACTGGATTATTCAGCTTTGCCATCACAGGAATTAACAAGATTTTAAAATATATGAAAATAGAAAGATAAAAAATCTTAACATTACTTTTAACTGTATTTGTGATCAAATAAATGCAGCCTTGTTGAGCCTAATGTGCTTCTTTCAACAACAACAAAAAAAATACTTTTAACATCTTACGGTAAATAGCTTTCACGAAGGAAATGCATTTTTGTGTTTTCTGTTGGTCAGATGCCGCAGTCTGTATGAGCGCGATGAAGCAAATGTGTATGCAGAGCCATCTGTGATCTCAGAGTGCCTGTTGCCATACCTATTGCATCTAGTTAAACATTACCCAGAATCCTCCACTCTCACCAAGAGCCTTGAGCACTGGGCTCGAAACACTGCAGCCATTGTCAACGAGAATCTCACAATTTGTATGCAACTTCAATTAGGTATGTACAGTAAGATTTACCTGTTTATTTTCCTTGGTCTTCAATTAATTATCAATATTTAACATCCTGGTGCTCTTTTATAATTGAATCCAAAACTTTGTAATTACAATTGATTTGATCTGTTATATTTATTTCTGGTTTGTATGTAGTCGTTGTTGTTCGTTTACGCACGTTAATTATGTCATTATGTCTCATTTGCTGCCTAGGGAATGTCCTGAATCCCGATTGGCTGAGTTTGCTAATAGATCCCCGTTTCCATGGCGCTCTTTATGGCCTGTTCAGTAGGGCGATTGTACTACTCCAGCTGCTCAAGAAGTGTGATTCCTTACGACCCCTACTTGACCCTTTGAGTTTATCTACCGACCTGCAGGATGTTCAGAGACGGTTTGTCCTAAATGGAGTCTTCCTACCTCAGGTGTTCATTGATGGACTAAGGACAGATTAATCTAGTGCCTTCACAGATCAGGGTTGCATTATTGCAGTTGCAGGCTTAATTAAGCCCAAAAAAACAGAGTCATCGTTATTGATCTGGAAAATCTGGCTCTTCATCACCATGTTGAGTGCCAGCTATTCAAATGAACAGCAGTCTTTTGTTGTGCAATACAAGAGAGACAATAAAGAAAACCTTTTCTTGTCTACTTTACCAGCCAAAATGAAACACCAACTCCAGATAATTGTCGATGACAGTAGCTCTGGAAGTGTAACGCATCTAAATCTGAAACGGCTGAAAGACGCCATTGTTTCTGGATGACTGGTGATTTCTGAAGTAGAGCACACTGCTAGTGGGGACAGAGAGCAGCGCCACAAAGAATCAGCGAGCATGTGTTTGTCTCTGTGAATGTGGATGCATGTTCATGTGTATGGGTTTGACTGCAACACCCTGATGGTATATATACATGTAGGCATTCTTGATCATGTACTGTATGATTTATGCGTGTATATTGATGTGTTTTATATATTTAATAAATAAAGATTGAATTATTTTTAGTTAAGTCACCTTTATTTATTCTACAATATGGATTGTATTAAAGCAGTTTTACAGTGATAACACAAAAGGATTCAATCATTGCCTTGCCTTGACGTCATAGAATTTCGTTCAGAGTTGTGCGACAGCCGAGATAACATCATTTGACATGTTTACATTTTAAGGTGGCGTGAGAAAGTCACATAAACCAAACTAAATCCAATCATAGCAGTCAGACTGAAACGGATTTCTAGAAATGCGAACTGAATACGATTTCAAACCACATGTGAAAGTAGCTTGAAACGGATTCGTATTTAATTTTTTTTGTGCAGTTTACACTAAATGAATATGCACAAAAATCAGATTTGCACTGACAGTCTGAAGTTGGTCTTAGACTGTCAGTCCAAAATCCGATTTGTGTCCATATCCGATCATATTTAGTTGGATTTAGATCATATAAAATCCCATGAAATGCTATTTATTTATTTGAAAGAATTTTAAATTCTGTTGCTGTCTCAGAAGACATAGTCCAGTCAATAAGACAACACATTTTTCAAACCCCCCCATGTTACTGTTGTTTTTTTTTTTGTTTTGTTTTTTTAGTTTTTTGTTTTTTTGGGAGGTGTGTACCTACCAACATAACACCCTTGCCATAGAAACCAATACAGTTATTCTGAAAAACAAAAGAGTGCCATGGGAGACATAAATCTCATCTGGAGAGTCAATCATTTAGATCAGATTCCAATCAAATGCGCAAATGATTTAGACTGACAGTGTTCACTATTCACTTTTTTTCCTGCGGTGCCTTATCCTTTCTTTTATGTCCAATACATATTTAATAGTTCACTGTTTTGGTTTTGTTTGACATCTTTCTTTCTCAGTCTGTACCCCCTTTCTCATCTTCATCTTCTCTTTGCGTAAGCCACTTCTACTCAGGTTTCCACTGCAGGGGTAAATGCATCAAACAGTGATGTAATGGCTTTTGCGGCAACAGTAGAGTTGCCCTACCATATTAGCTGGGGAATAGTGCCTGCTTTATGCCACATTAGAGGCTCGTCTCCCAGGTTAAGTGTCCATTTTCTGCCCTCAGCATACGGCTAGTTGACGATTCATGTCTGGAATATGTACTCAGTTGCTGTGCAACACGCCTGCGTGTCACAGGACAGTGTTAGGACGCAGCTGGGTATCCCAGTAGCCATCAGGGGAACAGATGGTCTGATTTTACAGCGAACACTGAAGAGATTCATTAGCCGCGTTTCCACTGCCGGGCCAGGGCCGGGCCGTGCTAGTGCGTGCCAGGGCCAGTCGCGTTTCCACTGTCACTTCCGGGGCTTGATCGGGGCTTCCTCAGGGCCAACGGCCAGGATTTCTGGCCCGTCGAATACCTTGGGCCAGAGGGGGCCAGCTCGGGCTAGAGGCGTGCTCAAGGTAAAAGGCGGAGTTTATCGGTGTTATGGAAGGTTATGATCTAAAGCAAGATGCACAGGGGTGTCCATGTTTAACCGATTAACCGTTTAAAATTGCATAACATTTTAATTTGAACTGTATGCCAAAATCTGCGCAAAAATATATAGGCTAGCCTACATATCGACGAATTTTCAGATATTTGTTTGATTTTTTTGCCCCTTAAACATTTAAAATATTTGACAAATTAATATAAAAAAATATATATATTTTACTGGTTTTCTGAGGCCAAATTAGAACCTGGAAATGATATTTTCCCCGCAGTGCTGAATGAGAAGAGGCGTAACCGCAGCCTACAGAAAGGGGATTTAGCTATAGGTGATTTATAGGCTATAATAAATGTGTCAGATAATAAAATAATATAAAATAACGAGGCATTAATTGTTTATTAATAAACTATTGTTTTCTAAATGATTTTCGGCTAAAATATCTCCATCTCCGGATGCACTTTTAGAGAGAAATTAATTAGCTACATAGTCGGAAGATATTGGCTTTCGATTCGAATTTGTTCGTTTTAAATTGGACATTTAAAGCTTTATAACCCCTGTAGACTAAAGCTTTAAATGTCCAATTTAAAACGAACAAATTCGAATGCGGTGCTGTTTCAGATCGCGCTTCAGTTCACGGAGATCATGAAGCGCGCCTTGATTAATTGTTAAAGCACAACGTTTTCTTGTTATTGTGAGTTTACGCAAATAAATGTATTTGCGAATAATGTATTATTATTTTCTGTATGACCAGAAATGAAAGAGTATTTTAAGTTGTTTCCACTGAAAGTAATGCAATGAAACTGCAAGTGTTCACATGGGCGTCTCGCAGCCATCAGTGCGTGCTCCACACACACTGGATATGCGTCAAAAATATTGTGTTTATTTGTGCTCTATCTTTTTTTGGATAAAGGCGTCTTCTACATATGCAGCCTAATAAAATGTTACAATAGCCTAATGATGATGATGGTTATTATTAGTATTATTATTATTATTATTTGCAGACACAGAGTTTTTGTGAAATGGACGTTTTGCTTATTTTCAATTGGCAATTTCAGTTTGAAGGGTGATGGAAATGGGGCTTTAACTGCTCCGTAGCCTACTTGCTGCGTTTTATTTCTATAAATTAATTTCGTTTCAAATGGGGTCCAATAAGTTATTAAAGGTGTTAAAAAATTAACTCTGTATCTCGAGGTTGCGGCGCGCACACTATGCACCGAATATTAACCGATGGGCCTCGGTTAACGGTTAATGAATAACTTGAAAACGTGCCCGCAGCCCTACTTGTTATATCGCGCAAAAAATCGCTGCTTGAAATGGAGAATCGCCTGTAAGGCCTACTGGTCTCGGGACACTATTGGGCAGGTGAGTTAATATACATGCTATCTTCCTAATTTAAAAAATAAATTCATTCATAATACCCGCTGAAATGGGTTGGGTTTTATGACGTTTGATCCAGAAAGGCGTGTTAGAGGTGGGGTCTGGGGCAGCGCTGTGGGGCTACTGGCCCGGCAGTGGAAACGCAAGCCCGGTGCTTGAGGCCCGAGGCCACTAGCTCGGCTCGGCTCGCTGTTAGCTCTGGCCCGGCCCTAGCCCGGCAGTGGAAACGCGGCTACTCTCTTATATGAGTGCTTTTATTGTATTGTAAATGACGTACAGTATTGATTATTTTAGAGTCTAGAGGAAAATCAGGTGGATTTCTTGGAGGGGCCATTTTAAAATGTTTGTGTTAAAGCCTTTGTTTTGTAATTTAAGAAAATATCCATTTTATAATATAAATGGAATGGAAAATATCCATTTTATAGACCATTTTGCAAGATGTAAACAACACTGGTCCAGAAGCACTTCCTGTTTCCATTTTTTAACACTACATAAAAGCTGGGATAAAAATACAACCAACAGAACATATAAAACTGAATCAAAAAGTTAAACAAACATCTTTAAGATTGTTTCTTTACATGTGAAATAAAGAAAACAGGTACAAACTGAAACAGGAAGTGTTTCTGGACCAGTGTTGTTAACATCTTGCAAAATGCAAGATGTAAACAACACTGGTCCAGACTTAAGTACTAAAATGTTTTTCAAAAATTCTACTATCTATAGTATAATTTTTGAAAAACATTTTAATGCTTAAGTTTTGTAGGATATGTTTTTTCCTCCACTTTAGCCATTAAAAAAAAAAACAAGAGCTCATCATTTCTGTTTTCTTATCAATTTCGTGTATTTTATAATAGGGTTGTTTAATGTGGGATGTCTCTATGTGCGAATGAATTATATGGAAGTCTTTTCACAGGACTCAACAGCTAGAGGAATCTGTTTGTCTGGGCTTTTTCCACTCATTATCTGCCGTCTTTGCCAAACAAACCCACGTTTCCCTTCCTGTTTAACCTTACATGGAGCAGCAGCATTGAACAAAGAAATGATGCTGGTTTAGTCATTTATTTTAATCATTGCAATTTGATGTTCATGAAGCTTTGGACAGAACATGAATAATGCTCATGAATTATGAATCATGTTTGTCCCTAGTTCTAAGCAGGATGATGTTTATGATCATGTTTATTCACTGTACTCTTTATGACTATGCGTGTGTGCTGTATTCTGAAAGCTTTCAAAATGTGTTCACTTTCTTTTTTTTTTCTTTTTTTTAAAGAAAACCAGTCAAACAGGAGTTCATAACAGGTTGATTTCCCAGTTTAAACATGAGTGATGGCTGGGCGTCAAAAATGACAAAGACATAATCAACAAACTTTAAAACAGAAACACTGTAGTTATTGAATCTCTCTCACACTCTTCTGTTAGGGTGCACAACTCCCCCCAAAAGCTGCCAACCTGGCTCCAATTTTACTTTGGAAACTTTGTGTAATTACTTTGGAAAATAAAAGTGGGTCAGTTAACCGGTACCATGGAAAGGAAGTAAACTCTGGTCTAATTAAATCTGATTGTGTGCTTCAATGCTTCAAAATGCCATGAAAACCTTGACATAATTTCCAAGGTTTCATAAATTCTGGTCTGATACAAGAAGACAAGATGTACTTAGAGTTTAAAGGGGTAGTTCACCCAAAAATAAAAAATTCTGACAGTAATTACTCACCCTCATGTTGTTCCAACCCTGTAAGACTTTCCTTCATCTTCGAAACACAAATTAAGATATTTTTGATTAAATCTGAGAGTTGGATCACTCCTCCATAGGCTTCTAAGGGATTGAAACTTGCCAGCCCAGAAAAGTGTTTAAAGACTACTGTGCAGAACTATTGAAAACAGACAGCTGAATTTATTATAGTTAAAGGGAATGCACTTAAAACAATGGAAAAGGCCAGAGTTGTCCAGAATGTAACAAAAAGAGCATGACTATGAACTAAACAGGTGTGTATATGCGTGTCTTTCATCTATTCTGAGAGGTCAGCTGCATAGCTTACACCGATTGTGTCATAACTGATCAACACTGTTGTCATCCTTTTAATAGTGTCTCCTCGAGGGACCCTCTGTTTTCTTGTAATAGGGGCGCTTCGCTCATTAATGGTCCCTGATCTCCTAATGAAGTTCTGTTCTCAGATTTATTTAACAAGGATGGATGATGTGAAAGAATTGATGGTGCTGTAATGATGAATTTTTATGCAGGTTTTGGCCTATAATTCTTTGCAAACCCATGTTGAGTGAAAGCTCATTCTGGCACAGCTTTCGTAAAAAAAAAAGAAAAAAAAGATGCTATGACTTTTTCAAATTGTAATTTGCCACGCAAAGCAAATGTCTGAAAGACGTCTGGTTGTGTAAAACATTATAATATTCATAGATGGTCTCACTCACCTAAACGATTATTAGGAGCACCTGTTCAATTCCTGTTCAATTAATTAATGCAATTATCTAATCAACCAATCACATGGCAGTTGCTTCAACGCATTTAGGCGTGTGGTCCTGGTCAAGACAATCTCCTGAACTCCAAACTGAATGTCAGAATGGGAAAGAAAGGCTATTTAAGCAATTTTGAGCGTGGCATGGTTGTTGGTGCCAGACGTCTGAATATTTCACAATCTGCTCAGTTACTGGGTTTTTCACGCACAACCATTTCTAGGGTTTACAAAGAATGGTGTGAAAAGGGGAAAAAAATCCAGAATGGGGCAGTCCTGTGGGCGAAAACGCCTTGTTGATGCTAGAGGTCAGAGGAGAATGGGTCGACTGGTTCAAGCTGATAGAAGAGCAACTTTGACTGAAATAACCACTCGTTACAACCGAGGTATGCAGCAAAGCATTTGTGAAGCCACAACACGCACAACCTTGAGCCAGATGGGCTACAACAGCAGAAGATCCCACTGGGTACCACTCACCTCCACTACAAATAGGAAAAAGAGGCTACAATTTGAAAGAGCTCACCAAAAATGTTTGTAAAAATGCTGCCTGGTCTGATAAATCTCGATTTCTGTTGTTACATTCAGATGGTAGATTCAGAATTTGCCGTAAACACAATGAGAACATGGATCCATCATGCCTTGTTACCACTGTGCAGGCTGGAGGTGGTGGTGTAATGGTGTTGGACATGTTTTCTTGGCACACTTTAGGCCCCTTAGTGCCAATTGGGCATCGTTTAAATGACACGGCCTACCTGAGCATTGTTTCTGACTATGTCCATATATCCTCTGATGGCTATTTCCAGCAGGATAATGCACCATGTCACAAAGCTCGAATCATTTCAAATTGGTTTCTTGAACGTGACAATGAATTCACTGTACTAAAATGTATATAATTACTTACAAAAAAATATTACTTATCATAATAGTAGTAAATGTATTATAATTTATTATACAGTATACAATAATAGAAATACTAGATTTTGATACATTATAAAAAAACAAATTTGTAAGAAAATATTGTATTAAAATATAATTTGAATATGTGTATGTGATATCATTTGAAATTATAATTCAATTATTATATATTATTTATTATTAAATTATTTTATGTATTATAGCCTATAAAAGTCTTCATAATTCATAAACAAGTGTGTGGCTTTATCTTTCCCAAACCAACCCTCCCATGGCTTTAGTTCTGACTCACAACACGCATGGATCCACACCTACTGACATGTTTTTGGATTGTGGGGGAAACCTATGGAATTAATTTTGAGCCAATAAAAATGAACGTAACTTTTCAAGAAACGAATGAAAATATAAATTGAAACTGAATAAAATATCTTTGAAACTGAAAAAGAATGAACCGCAAGCAATTTTTTTGACTTTGTTTTTAATAGACTACATGTTTTGCTAACTATTCCTCATATTTCGTTTACTGATCTACACTTACAAATACGCTTCCAGAGTTTTCATTTACTCTTCTGAAGTTTTCGTTTACACTCCCTGAGTTTGCGTTCGCTGTTCTGACACAAATCTCTCGTGGGGGCGGGGCTAGTAGAAGTGTATTCTCATTGGCTACTGAGCTTTTGATTGACAGCTTCTTGACCTGGAAGTGAAGACGTCAGAGTTGTGTTTACACGTGTGGATGTGAGCGTCTGTAAGCGCAGCTTTCTATTTAATTTTAGTAATATTAAGTTATGTTTGTTTTTTAATTTTATCTGTATTTACCTTCTGCTGCGATTACTTTGTCAACAGAAGCTTTTAGGTTCACAAGAGATCAGTCTATTCAGGTGTAATTGTACATCAAAGTACGCCCACTGTATGTAACTACTTAAAATATTTTGTCCAATGTTTTAGGAGAATATTTGTTTATTCTTGATGATTCGTTTGCATGTTAGGCTCTGAATAGGTTGTGCTATTACAATATAAAGAGAATAGCCTACTAGTATACGTGTGTTATATATTCAGCAGTCAAGAAAGTTTCACTTCAACCAGGTAATCAAGGTTGGCAACCATGGCCATCAAATTTCTCATTGTTACCATATGCATTTACACCATCAAATGATCATGTATGATCACTTAAATAAGAGGAATTTAAACTATATGAAAATTACAATCGTGGGTTGCTGTCAGATGATACAGACCTCAAAGGGCATTTCATTACATATTTCACACAAAGAATATTTTTGTTGGTATTTTTTTAATCATGCTGATAATTTTATTTATTTCATTTTGTTAATATTATTTTCTAACCTTTAAAATGGTAAATATATTTGAACAATCATCAACAGGTTCAATTATGACTTATAAAATCAGTTAAATGAATTTAAATAAAAAAATCTAATAAATTTATTCATTCTTTATTGTCACTACAGCATATACACAAGTACCAAAGTGAAAGTCTTGGATGCAGTTATGACAGGAAAGACCAGAATCCACAAAACATTAACTGCATACTATACATGTAATGCACAGTATTCTCATAATATAGATAATAAAATGTATAATCTCACAAAGATTTTTAATGAAATAATACATCTCTGTGAGTCCACATAACACAAGTGGATTTTACCCATGTATGGCAGTTGGTCGGAAATGATTTTTAATAGTTAAAACAGTTTACATTATTAGTATTTTTTTTTTATTCTATTGTTTCACTTCAGAATTGATTCATCCACTGAGGTCACATGGACATCACGGTCACTGTGTGTGGTTTTTAAAGCATCTTTAGGACTTGCAGAGATGGATTACTTTCCTTAAAATCTTAATTCGTATTTATCTGTAGAAAGAAAGTAAAATGCATCTGGGACAGCATGAGGGTGAGTAAAATAAGTGAGAATTTTATTTTTGGATGAACTATTCCATTCATATGCTGTTGGTATGCTAATCAATGATCAGCAGAGACTAATAAGAATAAACTGCAACCTCTTGTGTACTGTGTTTGTTTTAATCTAGAGCTCCAAAGAAATTAAAATATTTGTTATTTTATAATATTAAAATAAAATACAACAGGTGTCTGAAGATAAGGATCCCAGTCATTCAAAGGTGATATGTCTGAACAAAGTAACATTATTGTCTGATGGAGACAGCTGATCTCTGGTATTATCACTCCATCCTCTGTGTCAGCATCAGAATTTTGTTTGTGGAAAAGTTGCTCAAATCCCTGGAAAATGAGAAAGGAAATATATTATAATCTAACAATACAAACTGCTTTGAACTCCCACATGCAGTAACCATTTGCAGACTTAAAATAATTATTTCAAACAAATTATATAAATGTTTTAAGGGATTTTACAGTACCAAATGTTTACTCACACACCATTTATCATCTGTAATACTATTGTATAACCAGTAGATGGCTCTATAGCCCAATAAACATTTATCCATGGCTGTGTAGCGTCTACTCCCTAGTTGCTGGATTTTTTCAGTCATAATTACTTGCATGTATTAGGTTTTGAATTTGGATATATATATATATATATATATATATATATATATATATATATAAATTATTAAAGACTATTAAAAATTCAACATTTTTCTCCAAAATGTTTTTTTTTTTAACATAATTATTACTAAAATATGGATACAGAAAAAGCATTTTGTTGCCTTTTGCAGAATAAATATTGCGCCCAGGGTTATACTTGGGAACAAATGAGTGTTTACATATTATGAATGGAGACGTGGAAAATGGTCAAGTACTCTCTCTCTTCTTTTAAAAACTCTGCATCACAAATTAATCAGCAATTGGCTTTACATTGCCAAAGTTGAACCGGGCAGTGATTGACAGGGCTCTGGTCCAATGGCATCGGTCATTGTCTGATACAGTACATTTTGTACTGTAGGCTACAGATACTGTACAGTACTCTAGCACAATGTTGTTTGGGGTGGCAGAGGGGAAATATGATCTAATTGAAGCAAATATGATCTAATCGAAGACTGTAACCGTATGTAACGTTAGATAAACAAGACATGTAATGATTGGGCTAACAACTTACCAATTAAATCAAGACAACACTGCTGTATAATGTTATGGGCTCTCACTGAGCTCTAATATGCCTCTCCACCTGAAAAAGCAAGAACTGTATTATAATTAGTATTAGTTTAGTATTAATTAATAAAAAAAATAAAAACAATCAGACTTACCACGAGTAGCCTATGCTATCCAGTATTCTGATATCGACGATGACAAATTATATCATTTGTCTGTACTATTCCTTCTATAAGAAATCATATCAACAATATAGTGTAGCAGTAAATAAATAAAGAAATAAACTTAATATCACCTAAATGAAATAGAAAGCTACGCTTACAGACGCTCACATCCAAACGTGTAAACACAACACTCACTGACGTCTTCACTTCCAGGTCAAGAAGCTGTCAATCAAAAACTCAGTAGCCAATGAGAATAGACTTCTACTAGCCCCGCCCCCACGAGAGATTTGTGTCAGAACAGCGAACGCAAACTCAGGGAGTGTAAACGAAAACTTCAGAAGCGTAAATGAAAACTCTGGAAGCGCATTTGTAAGTGTAGATCAGTAAACGAAATATGAGGAATAGTTAGCAAAACATGTAGTGTATTAAAAACAAAGTCAAAAAAAATGCTTGCGGTTCATTCTTTTTCAGTTTCAAAGATATTTTATTCAGTTTCAATTTATATTTTCATTCGTTTCTTGAAAAGTTACGTATATTTTTATTGGCTCAAAATTAATTCGATAGAAACCGGAGTAAACCCACGCAGACACAGGGAGAACATGCAAACTCCACACAAAAAGTGCTGCTGCTACTGAGCCGCTGTGTGTGTGTACGTGTAAATAATTAATGATAAATTAATAGAAATATATATTTTTAATAACCATTAGTAAAACATGCGTTTGGTTTTATAAAATACACAAACACGATCGATTGTCTGCTGGAAGATTCTGATCCATGTATCATATAAGCTGCTGTTTCTAGGACCCGGAGGAGGCGGACACACTGCAAAGGGAGTTTCAGCGTTCAGTCCATTCAGGCTGTTTACCAGTTCAGAGCCCAAAACAACAGCACGACTGCAGTGTGTTTGTTTGGAGAGCAGTGTGGCTCTATTCACCACAGGCTCTTCGATTAAAACGGAGCGGTTTTGTGCCGACTCGTCGAGAATAAAAAGTGTTCTTGTTGTTAATAACATCGACGAATAGAAAAAATGTTTCGACTGCTTTACTTTGTGCTACTGCTGAACTATGGTTTGGTGAGCTGCTTGTCTGTTGTTGAAGGTAAGATTTCAATTAGCTTGCAATAGCTTTCTAAAAAATAAAATAACTAAAGCTTATTTGAAGTAATTTAAAAAAAGCAAATTATGCTTGAGGGTATATTCATTTTCCTCACCATTTTGCATTTTACACGTTATCAGTCCATCTAAGTTAATCATAATGCATTGTTTTTTTTTATTGTAAAAGTATGATTGTTTAGTATATTAAATGATGAATTTGCTGTAATTTAAACATGAAAAATTATCAAATTTATTCTAATTTGAACTGATTTAAAACCAATCATCCAAATCGCATGAATTTCATTTATTTTCCCCACAGATTGTATAGTGTTTAATGGCGAGAAGTACAGGGGAATGCAACAGAAGACATCCTCGGGGAATATATGCCTCAACTGGAGGAGTCTAAACCTGAAGTTCACAGACTCACAGACGGGTAACTGTTTTTACGTTTCTTCATCTATTTGTGCATTTTTACTGTACAATACCCCAAAACATTATATTTGAGGAAATCAAGCTATGTAAGAAATGTACATTAATGCATTTACAATCAGACAAATGCAAACTGTCAATGTTGCTGATTATACATTTTGTAAATTATGGTTATTTATGAAGAGGGCATGCTGCCCAGATGATATTATGAGCCCTAACTCAAAAAAGCTGTGCAATCACAATTGCCTTATACCCAGAAGAGGGCAAGTCTGGGACACACTCACTACAACTCAAAAACACATACTCACACAAACATAGAAATGTTTTGAGAGAAAAATAAAGTTTAGTATTAAACTCATATAAAAGGTTTTAATTGTTGTTTTCTTCTTTTCAGAAGATGTTGGGAATCACAATTTCTGTCGTAACCCAGATGGTTCAGAGAAGCCTTGGTGCTACGTCTCTGGGTCCAGTGGAGAAACCAGAAAAGAAGCATGTGATATTAAGATATGCCAAGGTAGCCATTTTCTCTCTAAAAAATCATTTCTCACATACTCTCTCTCTCTAAATCATAGCAGCACTTATAAATTCATAAAAATTTAGTTTCAATTCTTGACATTTAAATTAAACCTTTTTCTTGAAAATAAGCTCACAAATAACTTGGTGTATTTGAAAAAAAAAAACAAAAAAACTGCTGCACAAAATTAGATTATGATTTATATCACTTGCCAGAGTCTCTTTCTCTGGCATTTCACAACTGGGTCTTACTCTGTTTCTACAATCTCAAACTTCTAGTCTTACTTTCTTCCTAGAATCTAGAGGAAACTGATTTAAAAATATTTACGTAGTGCAAAAATGTGCAATCTTACTTTTTCTGGGAAAAACAACACTACAGCTGAAGTTACTTTTATTTTGCTGTGAATCATTTTTCGATAAGCCAGGCCAGATGTCTTTTATTTGGTTCATTAACAAACAAAAACAACAATATGGCAGTGTGTTGTTTCCTCCTTTAAAGAAAATATCTTATTGAGACCACTAGGCCAGCTGGTCAGTTTTAATCCACACTGATGCAGTTTCCTAGAATTATCTTTTGACTTAACATGCTGCAAGGACAGAAAAAGTTAAACAATAACATGAGTCTAGACTCATCATCAGCCTTCAGGCTTCTTCAGTTGGGACAGGCAATGTAACAAACAATAAAACTTGTTCTGCTGCTGAAGGTCTACTTTAGGCCTCGCCCTCTGTGATTCCAATTGGCCCAGAGGAACATGCTCACCATGGCGACAGATACTGATTGGCTAGCTGAGCTGTGACCTCATGTTCTTTAACTGTTGGAGTGTGTAAACAACTTTTTTAGAGTAGAGGGTGGTGGAAAAAATCCAGAGGGCTGGACCACAGCAACTCAGGCACATGATAATGTTCTCAGCCGGCCCGTGAGTTCTTCCTTTGAGACCTTCGGAATACATCACGTCCAACTGATGTCCTATTTAAATAAAAATAGCCAAACTTTATCTCATTACACATGCTTCAAAAAGAAAAGAAAAAAAATGCAAAGTGGCCTAGTATTCGCCTGGTGTGTTATATCTGTGTTCTGTTAATTGCATTCTGACTCAACTCTTAACATAATAAGCAATTATAATGAGTGTTTGTGTTTACATACTGCAGAAGAGCAATTTTTTGGGACAAAATCTTTTGTTTTTTTAGTTGTTTTAAAGCTGGCATGAAATGAAATTTCACCCTATTTTCAAAAATGCATGTTATTGATCTTATTGTGAATGATTCATCCATTTGTATATTTTATTTTAAAGGAAAAATTTGACCTTATAATTTCCAAAATCAAACTTTGCTCTTCACTTTGGTGGCTTACTCCATTTAGTCCGTTTACATCCTGCCCCTTTAGACAATCATTTTATGCGGCAGTCCTGTGGGCGAAAATGCCTTGTTGATTGCTAGAGGTCAGAGGAGAACTGATTCAAGCTGATGGAAGAGCAACTTTGACTGAAATAACCATTCGTTACAATAGAGCATTTGTGAAGCCACAACACGCACAACCTGTACAACCAGGGGAATTCTAATTGGCTCTCTATGTTTTTATCGTTAATCAGCTGGAAAAAACAGTTCTGATATTGATTCCAACAATATCATTTCTCTGTGCTGTTATAATTAGTTCTTGAACTCTGCTATTCTGAGAACGATTTTTATCGTTATTGTTCATATCATTATATTGTTAATAAAAACTATATCTTTATCGTTATCTTAATAGTTATCGTCTTTGGTGTGAAAGGGCTTTTTTTTTTTTTTTTATATAATCCATTTCTTTCGGATGTACACTGCAATAGACCATTTTGCAAGATGTAAACAAAACTGGTCCAGAAGCACTTTCTGTTTCAGTTTTTTAACACAACATAAAAGCTGGGATAAAATACAACCAACAGAACATTTAAAACTGAATCAAAAAGATAAACAAACATCTTTAAGATTTTTTCTTTACATGTGAAATAAAGAAAACGGTTACAAACTGAAACAGGAAGTGTTTCTGGACCAGTGTTGTTTACATCTTGCAAAATGGTCTATATGCAGTGAAAGATCTGTTCTTGCCTATGTTTCATTGTAACACTACATATTTGTAAAAAAAAACAGAGGACACAATTGTCCGTTGAGAGCACTCAATCCCAGACCACAGTAAAACTGTTAGTACAATGGTTTGATGCCACTGGGCTTGTTAATTGATGGGAGTGCTAAGATGACTTGCATTAGCAGTGCAGATTGAGAAAGAAACAGAAAAACACTCATATCTGGTTCATTCTGTCACCCCACAGACCAAAACTCCACAGAATCTACGCCTCCAGAAGTGTCTGTCCCCACTCAGGGACTCACCCCAAGGATGGTGGAGACCTTTGAACCCGTAAACTCCTTCCCCTCACAGGTGGAGGGTGCAGCGGTGCAGCCCGTGAAGGGAGTGCGCCAGCTGGCCAGGAGTGAACCTAAGAAGAAAAAAGATCTCGGGACTCTTGGTAGGTCTTAGGATTAGATGATTAATACCTCAAACTAAATCGGAAAACCAAGATGTTCATGCTAATATTGATTATCTTTCCTGCCTTGGCAGGTTATGTTCTCGCCGTCTTCATGATGGCCATTATCATCCTACTTGGAGGTGGAATCACGATGGGATACTTCTACAAACGGTCAGTATAACCTGAAACACAGTGTGCACTAAAAGTCCACATGAAATCAAAATGTTTTTTGGCTTTTAGTATATAAAGAGTTCAGATGCAAAAGCCTCTAAATGCCATTTGAAATTTTCTTCCAGAATGATCATTTTTATCAAGCTTGTATATTTAAGTCCAGTGATTTCACTTAAATGGCGATGATAATTACCTATTAATTGTTATTTAAGTGAAATTACTGAACTTAAATATACAAGCTTGATAAAAATCATCATTAAAGAAGAAAATTTCAAATGGCATTTAGAGGCTTTTGCATCTGAACTCTTCATATGTTCGCCTAACTGTTATCTATTAGATAGGGCGCTCCAAAAAACAATGACAAAATTTGCATTTAGAAAATCAAAGCATTCAAAACCTACAGTCTCTCACTTTTGCCAATATGGATCAATGATTTTGATGACATCACTCTTCACTTCAGCTTCTCTGCATATTTTCCGTC
This sequence comes from Pimephales promelas, assembly GCF_988280905.1. NCBI lineage: Eukaryota > Metazoa > Chordata > Actinopteri > Cypriniformes > Leuciscidae > Pimephales > Pimephales promelas. The sequence continues at coordinate 39,075,827 of NC_142772.1, forward strand.
CAATCAAATGCTCTCTAGAATCTAAAGCATTCCTCCCCCTACATTATAAATAGACGCTAAAGCTGTGGCACATACTGCACTATAGGGGAGAGGGAACGATTCAGACAGTGTAAATATACATTCCATTGGGGCGAATGAAGTCTGGTTTCACGTTAGTATCGCATGAACCGCCTCAGTGCGCACACAGCCTGCTCCAGTCCATAGACACTATAGCACAGAGCGGATCATATGTACGAGTCGGCATATACCAGAAAACGTATTGAACCCCTTTGAATTCTGCACAGAATGCTATATTTTAGCATATAGGATAGCTATAGGGATAGGGAGGAGATGCAGAGAAACCGCTCTGGCCGAGCTGTGATATAAACTAACCGCTATTGGCTATTTTAAAAAAAGGAGGTGCTGTTCGATATGTCCCGTGCTGTCTTCCTGTTTCAGTGGACATTATATCAACTTATACCATGGTCTGGGTGAATACTCGATTCTGATTGGCTGCAGGGTGTCCGTTAAAAAGTGATAGAGGACACCTAGTAAAGTAGTTCTGGTGAAACTGCCTGTTTACCATTCGAAATTAATAAATAAGTGTGCTGCCTACAACGGCTGTGAGTAACCATAGCAACAGGCAGTCACATGCTCTATCATCTAACGTTAGATATTATAGCCTAATACAACAATGAGCGACTTCGTGCTATTTCTTTTAACATTTATGGAGAATATGGCAACTTTGACGACTGGTATGCTGCTGAAGAAAGAAAAAATGTAAATAAAACGGAGAAAATTACACCGCTGCTGCTCCGCTCCATTGAACTCTATTGGTAACGACGTAACTTGCAACCATAGTTGGATAACGATGCTTTCGGGAAACGCACCCCTGAATGAAGCTGAATCAAGCTGTCCAGACAACCAAGGCAGGAGAAGGCTGAACGTTACAGCGCTTCAAGCCTAAGGAACCTGAGGCAAATGACCCTCTCTTTGATCTGATTAATTTATTGCCCTCTATAACGTTAAGCGCAAATCGCTGGAGCTCAGAGATAATTGTTTTTTTATTGTTGTTTGATTAATTGTTTTATGTGTAATAAATAAAAAAAACTATTCCTACCTTTGTGTTTCATGAAAAAAAAAATGCATTTGTGAACCTGAAGGGATACGAGCTAAGCGGACTATAGGCTAAATATCTCCGGTTGCTAAATAAACAGTCAGGCAAGGCAAGTTATTATTTGTAAAAACTAGATTTAGCCTAATTAAAATATAAACTAATGTTTTAAAAATGTTTTATTTGGCAAGTGACCATGGTAAAAGCGGGTTAATGCCCTCCGAGGTGTCCATTGTCAGGTTTTAATGGACTTCGGCGGAGGCAAGAAGTCCTCCGCTGCGCGTCGGCCGGTTTACGCCTCGCCGTCGTCCATTAAAACCTGACAATGGACACCTCGTCGGGCATTAACCCTTACATATGCTGCACGTGTCAAGGCACTTGAGTGTGTGCCTTTAAGAACAGAGAATAGACAATATATATTATCAAAGGGGAAGGTCAAAAGACAAAATCGGCGGCTCTTTCTCTCATACTTAATATACTTCATGTAGAATTCATAATAATTGTAGTTTCTCTTTGCTGGAGAGCATAGTTGCTTGGGATAGAGTTTGATTTGACAGTTTTTGAGATGTTTGTTGGTTTTGATCTAGCTCAAAGGTGCTGGCTGTAGAACAGAGATAAATTATGTCATTGGGTTTGTTACATGCTTTCATGGGAATAAAATGCCATGGGTCAGAAAGGCAAGGTATTACCTGGAAACACATACCATGGTCTTCTAACATCAGTGTCGGTATCCCTTTAATGCCATTAGACACATGAGAGAGAGATAATGAGTAGTGAGTGCATGTAGATATTGGAGGCATCTTGACTGTCTATATTTAGGGGGTTGTTTAGATATTTAGCAGTGGGTGTTGAGGATCTAAAACTTGAGTATATTCTCCTCTCTGTTTTGTAAGGAGCTTGGATTACCCAATAGCCTTAGGCAGCATGTGCTCGTGCGTCAGCTGATTATGTGTGCTTGTCATCATATTTCTAGCTTAATTGGCTCAGTATTAATAAGCAGAGGCAGGTTGTTGAGATGAGATAAGGGTTTAGGGACAATGTCACCTACAGGAAATATGTTATGATGTAACAGCACATGGATCTCAAAACTGTCATCATTTACTCACCCTCAAGGTGTTCCAACCTGTATTAATTTCTATCTTCTACTGAACACAAAATAATATATTTTGAAGAATATGGGTAACCAGTCGATGGGAAAAAAATACAATGGAAGTCAGTTGGGTCCATCAACTGTTTGGTTACATACTGACATTCTTCACAATAACTTATTTTGTATTTAGCAGCTGAAAGAAATTCATACAGGTTTGGAAAATCAGTAAATGATGACATCATTTTCATTTTTGGGGGAACTATCCCTTTAAGAAGATGAAGATGGTAGCAATCAGTTCAGTTGTGATAAAGCAGAGTTCATTTCAGACGCAGTGTTGGGGAAGTGTAGGAGGATTGCATAACATGCCGCAGGCCTGCCGTGCACAGAGAGAGATGGAGTAAAAGGAAGGATAGACAGGAGTGTGTCCAGTGATATGACGCTTCTCCAGCATTCAGCTCTCATGATCTCGTCCTCTTCTAGGAATTGGAATGTGATCATTGGGATCCGTCTCTTGCTTGTCAGCCAATGAGGAATTATACCTCTCTCTCTCTCTCTCTCTCTCTCTCTCTCTCTCTCTCTCTCTCTCTCTCTCTCTCTCTACAGTTGCACATTTATAACTTGACGCTAAAAATAGGCGATATTGGAGACCAATCACTCCTTCTGTCCAGGAGTGCGTGCGTCACTGTTAAATATTACAGAAATGTATAATTTTAGACATGGAAATAATCTTCAAAATATTCCGAGAAAATGAAGCGGAACCACTGCAGAATAAGTCATTCAGTCATTTAGTCAAAAAGAAAAACAGGCTCTTAATGATTCATTCGAATAGAACAGTTTACACAGGATGAACATTTGAGCATTACTGCACAAATGGCAAAAATACTTGCGGTAATTAGCCGTTTGTTGTTTTAAATAACATTTTTTATTTTTAAAGAATTCATTTTCGCTGGTGGTCTCTGACTTTTAGACCCCATTCTATACGGTTGTCAGTCCTGTTTTTGAGTTACGTTTTGGTTTCGTTCACACAAACGCATTCGATAACCAAACTACTTTTTTCAGGACTCACAACCGCATTCTTGGAAAATTCGCAAATGAATTTTGAATGAAATAACTAGTTGTCTGTCACGTCATACAGTGGGAGAAAGCCACTCTGCTGAGGGTTTTCGTGTGTGGTTTCATGTTTGGTAACTTCCAGCGAGGGAGATATGAGCTGTGTCATCTGAAGGTTTTAGATCCAGTCACTGTTTTCCACCAGATTGGTTTCCATCAGTTTTGTGTTATATCATATGCGTGACTCAAATGCCGAATCATGTACGCTGCAAAGGAGTGCAACTGTTTAAGGTGTCCGACTAGCACGATTATGTAGAAGCTGCTGTCAGTTAATGAAGATTGGATGGATAAACTTGCAGCTCATTTGGATTCTGTTGTGATAAGAGTTTGCAGTTGCATCTTTGATATCACTTTGGTCACTCTGGTTACCAGTAAGACAATACGGGCTAGTCTCTCTTTGCACGTTCATACAGACAGTAAATTGCTGTCTGTAAACGGGACATTTTGAGACTCGCACCGGCAGAGTGTGAACGTAACCTTATTTGATCAGTTGACGAGTGGATAAACTCTAGATTGCATATACATTTGTGTGTGGCAATGGTTGAAGTAAAATGCTTGTTTTTAATCCCGTAGGGGTCGTGACCTCAAGAAACAGCACGAGCAACGGGTTTACGAGCGTGAGATGCATCGCATCACTCTTCCTCTCTCTGCCTTCGCCAATCCCACCTGCGAGCTGGTGGACGAGAACACCATCGTCATCACGGCTGAGGCGAACAACCTCACCCCCACTCAGGAGCCCGCAGACGGGGCCGACCCTCTCATGGGGACAGCGGGGACCCCTGGTGCCTGATGGAGGAACAGGATGAGTGCCTCGATGCACTGCAGAATCTCAAAGGACAAAACTCCACGTCCACCTCCCTCTGCCTGTCGTCTCTTTTCTCTTTACCTTGCCTTTACAGCACGGTTTCACGGTTAGGGTTGGGCACGTGCCCCGAGAGAGCGGTGGAAAGATTTTTTGGGATCCCAGACTGTGTCCTTATTTCCTCAACGAAGCTGTTGGGGAAAGTAGGACATGTGGGGATACATTGGAAATGGTGAAATGGTGGTTTTGTATAAATATGCATGTCAGGGATTCACCTGGAGAAAAAATTGCAAGAACATTTTGTGCAGATCATCACAGGGCATGAATAATCCCTGCTTGTTAAAACTCCAATGAGAGGGCGACTGCTCTGTGTCCTCTTGGGAAGTGGCGGTGGATCAGATTATCTGATGTTTTGGTGTTTTGAAAGAGAAGACAATCCATTCTAATCTTCTGTCTTGCCTTTTTCTTTGATTTTGTCCCTAAATGCTGTTGTGGTGGAGTTGAAACTGAAATTGTAAATGTGTAACAATCTGTTGCGCCACAGCTGGGCTGTTCACTCTATAGGGAGCTTTGGTTCACAGTTAGAGCTAATTGACTTCATTGCATTTGATGGCTCTTTCCCAGAAATTCATATTGAATAGGCAGATCATGTTGCCTGGGACACTAGAGCTAAGCCCGGTGAAGGTTTTGACTAAATGAAGAGGAAAGCTTTCCAGAGATCTTCCCTTGGTAAATTACATTTGAATGTATTATTGCTTCTGTGGCCAAAATCTGACAACGAGCAAGTGAGTGCTCTCATAGCAAACCAATCAGAATGGGTCTGATTTGTGGTCTGGTTACATTTTTCATCATATCAATGCTCATATCATGTTCCTGACCATACAGATGAGCTGAAATAAGACAATGGGCAAAAGCTGAGAATGGGATCGCATAAGAGTATGATATTCCATTAAGGCAATAGAATTCAAAGACTGAAAGAGAGTGCAAGATGACGATTAAAATAATATAGGGATTTTGCAGAGATTGTAGTTTATGAAATGGGACTTTATGTATACATTTGTTTTTCCATGGTTTATTAGACTGTACAACTGTTTAAAGTTCCAGAAAATATTGTATTTTTATTTTTGGCAGTTTTTTTCCTGCTGTGAAATAAATGTTTGAAATTATATTGTCATACTTCTTTTTGGACATGATCTTGTAATAGTTTACACATTCATGGCTTATTCTATGTATCACTTGTAGGAGTAGAGGACTTGCATACTTGCAAAGAAGACATTTGGCAGATTTATGTAGAAGTGAAATAAATTAAGAAAGTGAAATAGAAAAGTTATAGAAGTTTGAGTTTACGAAAATGTACAATGTAATAAATGTAATTATTCATATTTTATTTAAAATATATATTTTCAAAACCTGGGCCACTCTAAAACTTCAAAAAATAAAAACTTAAAGCCAAAAATCTGAACAAGTTATGTTTCAAAATTTAGGTTGATATCTCAAATAATGAGCTTTCAGTGAGATTTTGTTTTTGGCGTAGTACCAAACTTTTTCACCAGATAACAACCAGACTCCATTACTGCCCATATAAGGGCGCTCCATTTCCATATGCATTTTGAGTGATATGAACCATTATTTCCACAATTTTCATACAATTTATGAAGGAGACATTCTATTCAGAAATAATACAAGTTTGGCAGGTTTTGATATGAATTCAACCTCTAATAAACACATAAAAAGAACAAGTATGTGCGTGTAGCTCGCTGCCACATCACAAATGGTGTATCTAATTTTTTCTTTAGGCTATATGTAAAAAAAATTCAGACCTTTTTTTCTAAAATAATTGATTGGATGCTATCTTTTGAACACTTTGGCCATCATGCAATGAAAACAAACTCAGGTTTCTACCCTTCTTTCATGATTTTTCATGTTCATCATTATTTCAAATTAAAGGTCAGAACATGCCTTAGGAGTATATGAAAAAATATTCTTGTTGCAAATTGATAAATTACAGCTCCTCTGTTATTTATTTGAAAATCAATCATTCATTAAAAATGTTATGGATTTGGGCTCACTGGTGGGCCGGTGATGAGATGACACTAGTTCACTTTTGAACCTGTTCAAACTCGTTCATCCAAATGAACGAATCTTTTTTCTTGTCATTTGGTTCATTCAACGAACGAAATTAAGGAATTGACTCAGAAAAAGATTTGTTCATTTTGATAAACGAGTTCGAACAGGAGAGTCACGAATGTGCATCACAGCAAGGCGACCATTTGAGCTTATAAAACTTAAGCTTTGTTATTTTTTTTTTTTAAATAAGCGATCGTTTAGCTTGATAAGACCCTTATTCATTGTCTGGAATCGTTTAAAGCCCTTTGAACAGTTTGCAGTTTGCACTGACACTGTCTTTTGGACCTTGGACCGTTTGGTGCCCAGTAAAGTGCATTATATGGAGAAAAATCCTGGAATGTTTTCATCAATAACCTTAATTTCTTTTCGAATGAAGAAAGAAAGACATGGACATGAAGCCTACCCGGAAGTGCGAAAAACTCCAATACATCGAAAATCCGCTAGAGGTCGGTCCCAAAAGGGAGCAAATTGATCTGGAATGTCATGGAATTTTAAAAGGTCTATTCCAGACATTGAAAGACAGGGAATTTTATATATTTTTTGTCCAAGTGATGGAATATAAGGGAATTTAGTTTGTTGCTTTAAATTTTAGTTTCTATTTCTCAAAATGTAATTTTTCTATACCGTTTTTTTTTATCGCGCCGTTTCACACGTCTTTCTGTATTGTTGTGCTTAGGCTAGTTTGAGCGCCATATTTGTTCCCATCCCGCTCAATTGGAAATCACTTAGTGAACACTGAACAGGTGTGGGTGACTGCATTCGACTAAGGCAAACATGCCAGGAAAATGTAAATTTCAAGAGCTTTGGCTACAAAATGAACAGTTGAAAGACTGGGTGTTAAAAGTAGACGACAGAATGTAAAGTTTGTAAAACTACTATTGAGCTATATCAATATGGGTGAACCACGCAGACAGCAAGAAGCACGCTACTCGTATGAAGCCGAGCAAACACCAGCAAAGGACTCCTTAGGAGGCTGAAATCTTGTGGTGCCTTCACTGGTCATCCAAGTCATCAGAACAAAGTGGTATGTAGCTAAAATGTTAGCTAACTAACTGTTAGTTATAAAGATTATTTTTGTGTAACGTGTATTTTTGTGTACGTGTAACGTTTAACGTTAGGTTAGGCAGCACAAGTGATCGCTGACAAAATCGAAAATGTTGCTTATTAGTTTGCTAGCTAATTACTGGTAACTCTTGACAAATTCTTAGCATATCCAACCGGTATTTAGCCATGTATGTAAAGTCGTATATTTGTGTAAATGAATCGTTAATGTTTTAATCAATGTTGTATTAAAGGTCCCGTATTATGCCCCTTTTCACAAGATGTAAAATAAGTCTCTGATGTCCCCAGAATGTGTAACTTTATGTGAAGTTTCAGCTCAAAATACCCGAACAGATAATTTTTTTTACAGGATGTTTAAATTGTCATTTTTTGGGGGCTCAGAAAAACGCGCTGTTTTAGTGTTTTAAGATGCACACCAGTAATGTTTGTTTATTAGGAACATTTATAAAAGTTACTTATATGTCCTAAGTCAACTAAAGCCTAATCCGGTCTTAATTTAAACCCTGTCTGTGAAACCAGGCTATTGAGAATATTGCAGAAATAGTGACATGACATTTAATATGTCAGCTCCATATACTACACAACAGCGCCCCTTCGTGGCTGATGAAACGCTTACAAAAATTATACAATTAAAAACGTGAATGAATGTATCTATAGCCAATACTTTATTACATCTTTATTCATTAAACATTAGTGTAAGAAACCTGTGGCGTACAAGTAGTGGTTATAATTTTATACATGTCAGTACCGTTGACAAAAGACTAGAGAAAACAAATGCTCTTATACAGCTTTTCACATTCTACAAACATATGCAAACTACAAATCCACATGATCCCAACATGACATCAAATCTATACAAAGATGAAAAATATATCCAGTTTTAATTTAAACATTTGTGATCAAAGTGATGATGACATTCATTATAAAACATCCTCACAAACAGTCACTTGTTAAATTCTGCGATTGCAGACATTTTTATTATTACAGGCTATTTCACGAGAAACGGCCGGTCAAGATCCAGCATTATGATCTCACTTATCATTTCACTTGGAGAATACAACTCCATCAGGTTTAGATACAGAAAAAAAAAAGTTCTTGCCCTGTCATGATATATTTACAAGGTGAGTCCATGACAGCGGAAAAGACAACTCCAGTTTCCAAATAGCTGATGTACCAGGAATTAACTACAATATAAGAAGCATTTCCAAGAAACCACACAAATCAAAACTCAGAAATGTTTATCACTGTCTTTTTTGAGTTAGAGGTCAGGACCTCAAGTGCTAGTGGTACAGAAACAACCAAGGGATTGAGTGTACATAAGCACAACAACCTGCAGGAGGTGGTGTGCTCCAACAATGCTTGAGTTACACACATTCCTAGAGTTCAGGTAGTTTCAATGAGTCAATAGAACTTTCCATATTTTTTATAATTTAAAAATATGTTGATGTCACATTTTACCTTATTTGTAACACTCTTACTGTGACATTTCCATGACAATTAAGCACATTTTCTCCACATTTCTGTATTGTGCATTCATTTAGAAGTGGTCTAAAACTTAAAAAGAAAGGGATAAATTCCTTTTTAATGTGGGCTGAAATATGACCCAGACATGTTCTTAACAGGCTTCATGAGATTCACCCAACCACACTTTTATAATTACGGTGATTAACAAAAAAAAGTCAATGTAATGGATGCTACTTCTATGATTTTTCATTAATCTGACATTAATGGAAAACTTCATCAGGGAGATCTATGATAAACTAGTGGTAGGCTTAAAGGTTTGAGCTACATGGTTAAATCATAACTAGGCCTAAGCCATCCAAATTAGACAGAAGCAAAAAGAAGCTCATGGTCACTGAAATGTTTCTGTTCCCTCAACAGAACTCAGCTTGGAACCCTTTGCAGTTCTAGAATGCCCTCAAAGTTCTGCATGTCGTGACGGATCTCTCCAAAGAACACTTGAGCATGTACCCAGTATGCAAACCCAAGGTAAATGCTCCAATTCAGTTCTGTAAACTCTGTAAAAAAAAAAAGTAAAAAAAAAAAATATATATATATATATATCCAGCCCATATCTCAGCCTTTCCTGCCATGGGATTAGTTCCTGTTGTTTTCCTGGTTTTCAGAGGCAATATCATTGGGTCCATAAGTCCTTAAAAACTCCTGTTGAAGTTCATCCAGTTCAGCAGGCAGAGGGATATTCAACTCTTGATTGAGAGTCAATGCCTCAAAGCAGTCCTCCAACTTCTGAAAAGCAGGCCTGAAGAAGACAGGAACAAGAAAGAGGTAAGAGCTGGAAGTCTTTCCGTCCAATACAGGGTAATGTTAATCACCATGGTTCAACTATAGCCAGATACACTACTGTTCAAAAGCTTAGGGTTGGTAAGATGTAAAGTTTTTTTTTTCCTCAAAATAATTCTTTTATGCTCATTGCTCACCAAGGCTGCTTTTAACTAAACAAAATACACAGATATATTGTGAAATGTTATTACAATTCAAAATAGCCGTTCTCAAATATAATTTATTTCCGTGATTGTGAAGTAGCATTTTGTTTTCTTTAATTTTCGGCAGCCATTACTCCACTCTCAGTGTCACACGATCCTTTAGAAATCGTTCTAATATGATGGTTTGCTGCTCAAGAAACATTTCTTATTAACGGTGTTGAAAACCATATTTTTCTGGAAACTGATACAGTTTCAGCAGGATTCTCTGATTGATAGAAAGTTCAAAAGAACAGCATTTATTTAAAATAATTCTTTAATGAATCTATGTTGAATAGAAGTATTTATCTAACAAAAAAAATAAATAACATGCAGACACCAAACTTTTGAATGGTAGTGCAGGTTCTTTTTAAAGGGTTGATAAACTGAGAAATCAAATTTTCCTTGAGCTTTTGACATCTAAGAGGTCATCATATTATAAGAATATCCTGTAAGTTTCAGAACTGAAAACGTCCTTATTAGTCCAATAAAAGCTTTTATTGACACCAGCCTCTGCAAACGACTCGTTGAAACAGAGCGTTTTTCAAAACTAGGGTACAAAATAGCCTATTACTTATTCATTTTGATGTTTTTGAATGCAAAAACCAAGCGAACGTCATTAGTTGACCTCAGACAACAATATAATAAAATTTAAAAAGCCAGTTCATGACCCCTTTAAGGATTTTTTAATACACATGGGTAGCTGACATGACATTTCAAGCAGTTACAGTGTCAGTTGAACATTTTTATGAATAAAACACCTCAGGGAAATTATCATTTAACATTTTTAAATGATAATTTAAATGATAATTTAAATTATTTAAAAAATGATTTTAAATGATAATTTTTTTTCTCACACTGTGGTGAGAAAAAAAAAAAAACTATTGTTAACATTTCAATCTCACCTTCAATATTACTAAAAGAAGGGCACTTGTGACAAAACACAGTGGCACTTACCGGTTGTCAGGGGCGAGGTCACAACAAGCCACAGCCAATGCAAAGAAAGCAGGAGGACAGTGCTCAGGTAGAAATTTCTCGATGAATTTTCGCACATTGAGCCCAAAATCCAGCGTTCTCGGAAGACACTCGGGATCTGCATAAACCTGACCAATAATCTATTACCAAAAAAAAGAAAAAAAGAAAGAAGAATGAATAAGGACAAATGGAAGAAAAATAGACAATGAAACTGTCAAGCGTCCTCTTACATAACCGAGAATGAAATGTATCCATTTTGACTCAAATCATTTAAGCGTAACGTTTGCTTTCGGCATTCCGACATTCCGAGCAAGTGCTTACATAAATGACCGTTAGATTTAAGAGCTCATGCTGTCTTCATAAAAACATGCCATATAATCTTTGAGATGTTTACCACTACTAAAGACTCTTACCTCACAAAGCACAATGCCAAAGGAGAAAATATCCACCTTCTCATCATAGCGTTTACCTGTTCACACAGAAAAAAAAAGAGCTCCATCAAGAAAAACAAGCTTACAAAACACAACTCACAAACACCTTTATATCAGATGATGGCAATTACCTGGAAGAATAGAAAAAACATGAACAAAATATTCTCAGACATTAATGTCCATCCAGTAAGCAGTTTATAAAAAGTAGTCCCATAAATTAAACTGTTTACTGATATTTTTAAATCTTTCAGGCTCAGCATGGATATTTAAGTTTATGATTAAGTTTAAATCTCTCTTCTCACCATTGAGCATTTCTGGGGCCATCCAGTAAGGGTTCCCCACCACAGTGTAGCGTTTCTTACGGTCAATGCGTCTAAACAGCCTTTTCTTATTGGTCGGTTTGTCGGGGGGTGGCTGCTTGACCTTTTCATCCATGATTAGACGAGACAGACCGAAATCTGCCACCACAACCGTGTTGTCCTGCAGGGGTCAGACAAGTAGAGCAAAGACGAACATATTTATGCTTAATGTGCAAAAATGCTTATGACAGAATTAGATGAACATTTCTATGAGTATAAAGGAACAACATGTAAAAAAAAATGATAATATAATCATCATAATAATAATGTAAAATTGACAAAATAATTAAAAAGTAGAGTCAAAACACCAGAAGTCAGGCCTAGCTTTAAACTCTTATTGCATGTGTAAATGTTTAGGTCCCAAAGGCATGTTTGTTCTCTTGGTTCTTTAAATAGCTTGTCAGAAGTGATTCACTCAGGATATGTGAATGACAGCATTTCCTGACTTATCTTCTTAACCACTAACTCAACAAGCGGGCAACCATTAAACTAAACAATCCTCAAGATTGTGAACGATTCTTCTCCCTTCGCTGCATTTTCTCTCTCCTGCTCAAGTGTTCTTACGTAACTTGTTTTTGGGTGCTTGTCTACTTTAGCCTTTCTATTTGTGCTGACACAAGCCTGTCGGCTATTCTGGGACCTGGGCTCCCCAAGCAATTTAGACTGATGTGAAATGGGTAAAACACCTCCCGTACCAGTTTGACCAGGCAGTTGTGAGAGTTTAGGTCTCGATGTATGATGCTCATTGAATGCAGATATGCCTGAAAGAATAAGAAAAGAACAAAACCAATCAGAGAAGAAAGAAAAAGAGGTTGTGTCTGAGCAGAATGAGGAAAGACAGAAATGCATTAGACACTTGATCATCACTACAACAACCAGAACTAAAACAAAATCTGAAGTTGTGCATCACAGCAGCGCTAGGCAACAGGACACAACAAAACAGGAAGTTGCTTCTCTGTCTCCTCAACTATGCTCCTGGAGAGGAAGGTAAAACCACCTGTCCTAACCAGGTGTAATTTTACAAGTTTTTTTGTAGCAAGTAATGTGTGTGCAAATATTGCATGGCACAATACAACCGCGGTCATTCTGAGTAGGCTTATAACAACACAGAATTCCCAGACAATATTTGCTTTTAAGCAGCACACACACATATTAGTTTAGGAACTATTAGAAACCTTGTTTAGGAACCTATTAGAAAACATTTTTGTCTTATCTATCAGTCTCCCTTAATTAGAGCCAGGTGATGATCTAAATTTTAAAATAGACAAAAAACGCTTAAATATCCAACATTAACGGATAAATAGCCAATAATGGATGATGGCAATAAATATAAAAGATACTGATATAGGTTGATAAACAATATGGCGCAGATATATTTGCATCATTAAAACATATTTAATGTATAGACGTCTTGAACCGATCACTTTTTACAGTGGCTGGGGCCTGGGACTTCTGAAATAGAAATCAAATGACATGCCATTACTGAAATGTTACTCCATGGAGATGTCACAGATTCTTCTTTTAACAGGACTAATAAATTTGGGCTTGTGTTGATACTAGTACTTTTGCTCCTCTAATGACATCAAATGTAATCCAAAAATATGAAATAGGCTTTATTTGCTATCTGTTGACAAAACTCATGCCATCAGTGGAGCCAGTGTAGCTGAACCACACTGTTTGGGACACTAAAAATACAACAACAACGACGTTTTGATAGTACCAGAGGCACAGTGTTTACACTTCAATCAACCTACGGAAGTCTAGCAGTGTTTGTATATTAATCTAAGATGGATTTTTGTTTTTTAACATTAACAAAAGCTACTTAACGGAATACTCCACTTTTTTGGAAATAGGCTAATTTAACAACTCCCTCAGAGTTAAACAGTTGATTTTTACCATTTTCGAATCCATTCAGCCGACAATTTCTGGTCTCATTGTCTAGCATGGTATATATTTTTTCCTACTATGGAAGTCAATGAGACCAGAAACAGTCTGGTTACTGATTTTCTTCTAAATATCAGAAAATTATTCGAAAACGGTAAAACTCAACTGTTTAACTCTGAGGGAGTTGTAAAATGAGCCTATTTCCAAAAAAAGTGGCGTATCCCTTTAAAACAGGCCACAAAATCCATTTAAATGTTCTCATGATTTCCATAAAAATATATATACATAAATATGTCAGCTATGATCCAAAAGTGTCTCAAATATTGTACAACAATAGCTTATATTGTTTTGCAATGCTATAAGTGTGCAGACCCAGAAGCCCACTCACCATTCCAGATGCAATGCTCTTTGCAAAACTAACTCTCTGTTCCCATGGGAATGAGTCCTGTTGGGAGAGAGAGAGAGAGAGAGAGAGAGAGAGAGAGAGAGAGAGAGAGAGAGAGAGAGAGAGAGAGAGAGAGAGAGAGAGAGAGAGAGAGAGAGAGAGAGAGAGAGAGAGAGATGAATTGCTGGCCTAGTTTATAACCACACTATAATACAGCCCAGTCTGACAGCACGCTATGCTGTCCGTAAAATCGAGAGGAAATTGTTACATAATAGCAGCCGCTCATTACAGACACAAATAACCACACAAACAATTTTATTGAAAACATTATAGTGCATTATAGACACAATGAAAGACTGAATGAGAGAGGTATATCATCTGTTATCCTTATGTTTGGTGTTGAAACCCATATTTGAAGTAAACACAGTGGGTGATCTGGAAAACATTCCCACACGAATCCCTCACCTGGAAACACTTCATACCTCCTTTATCTCTCACCCGATGCAACCGAACAACTGCATTCTCTCCCTTTAATTTCTCAGAGTGTGTTTGTGTTTTCAGTCCCTATTCCCTGTCCCTCTCCCTTTCTACTTGCAAAGTTCATCTCAGGTGAACAGAGACAAAGACTAAAACACTAACTGATGATGTACGACCCTTCCTAGAAGCAAGAGGAAAGGGAAAAAAGGGATTTTAAAATCAGGACGCACCTTGTCACGGATAAAATCCTTTAGGGTGCCTCCCTCAATGAACTCCGTTATCAGATTAAGCCGCTTGTCCTTGTACAAAACCCCAATGAACTTCAAAACGTGAGGGTGATCAAGACTTCTCATCACTTTTACCTGGAAAAGAGAGAAAGAGAGAGAAAACAATTAATTGCTGAGATTCTTAAAGTTATTCATACTAAATACAGACTGGATAAATCTAAGACTGAGTCTCTTTTCCTCTAAAGAAAATCACAAACCCTACAGCAACACTTGTATCCCGGCGCCACATGGATCCATTTTATCTGCGGTTTAAATCACACTCTGATACTGACCCAGAGCAGACAACAAAGGGATGGAAGGAATACAAGTGGATACAGGGAGATGAAGAAAAAAATTAAGAGGTAATCAGATGGAGGACTTGCGGGGAAAGAAAGGGATCTTCATACCTCCTTTAGGAACGTTTTCTGTGTCTCTTCATCACAGCGGATCAGCTCCTTCATGACCATAACCTCACCTGTGGCTTTATGGGTCACCTAGAGAAGAGGGTTGGAAATCATAAAAGTGATTCTAGTTCTTCAAAAACATTGAATCCAAATTGTTTTAATGAACTAGGTTTATCGAACACCTGCATTCTTCATTCTTCAGTTGTGAATGAAACTATAATCCTGCACTGCGGCATCCCAAAGCAATAGAAATTTCTTCAGTCAAGTTGTAAAATTTGAAAACGCAAATCAGTAAGGAAGCGCAATATGGAACTGTGGAATCAGAACCAAAATTCCTTATGATTCCTGTACAGAACCTGTCCTTCAACACTGAACTAAGCTTATTCAATGCAGTGATAAAACTCTTCTAGATAACTTTGGGGAACCAGTGACCACCTATACACTGCATTATACAGAATATGAGATATGTTATTCAACATATGCAAACCTTGATGGCCTGTCCAAAGAAGCCTTTTCCAAGGATTTCTCCATGGATGAGGTCACAGGGACGGAAGATACGGTGGGACCAGCTAGAAGGAGAGCGGAGGGATTCAGAGCGCCCGATATCTCGAGTCAGAACTGGAGGGTCCTTAGGAGATGGAGAGACTGGAGACTTGCAGGTGCTGTTGCTACGTCTACAACACACAAATGAAAAGTATTGATTCTGTATAAGCCCAAAAAGCAATTAGGAAAGGAGAAACAAGTGTGTAGTGCATTTGCTTTGCACCCTATCTGTACCACATCCACTTGTGGAAAAAACAAATTGTGCTCCAGTTTGAAATGCTATACCTACACAAGCCCCGTGCTGAAAACTGATTGGATAAGTTACCTGAGGGTCCTCCTCTTTAACGTCCTATTGTCCACTGTGTCACTCCGCTCAGTCTCAGCATTTGAGGACAGACGCATGCGGGAGGCCGCGGGGACACCCAGCTGATTGTGGGAAGAGCCCAGGCGAAGTTTTTCCAGACGCTGTCTGACTGGATCATATTCCATCAACAGCTGCAGTGTCTGACTGGTCCTATGAATGAGGTCCTCCACCTAGAATGACCAATCAGAATTCAGAAGGTCACAAAAAACTCCTGGTCTTTTTTGATGAGCACCAGTGCGTCACAACAATAATAAAAGCTAGAGGACAGCATTTGGTCATAAAACTTGAGCATTGTGCACTGGTGCTGTTCACATTGATAACATTGATTTTCCTCCCAGTCAAAGCTGGTGCCACACAAAAGGTCTTGCCAAAAGATAAACACTCAATACCAACACTAAATTTAAGATTGTGAAATACACAGGAACAGTGGAATACATTTGAGATTCAATATTTTCAGGTCAAATCTGGACATCCAAAAATGAAGACATCTAACAGCTTTCTGTAAGCCTAGAATGACACCTCAACATTATTGATTACATTCATTATGCAAATTAGTCGATTTGCGAGTAATGTGCCGATTCGTTGCACTGTTTATGTTCCACAATGATGGCAGCTCCTGGGCATGCTGAAAATCGGCCTTAAAATCAAACTTAAGAGTAGAAAGTTGCTCCGTCTTTAACTGCAAAAATAACTGGAGTGCGTCACATAAATTAACTCCGCGTATAGGCTACTTGCCTCTCAGACGTGAGATAGACATATAGAAAGCTTAAAATGTCTACTTTTAAAAGAACCAATTTGAATCGAAAACACTCTGATCGTGTTATCCAAATGAAAGTTGCATTTCTTTCTATAGGGTCATGCATGCACATTCACTATACTGCAGAGATGATCAGTAAGCAACGTCAACTTCATCTTTGCAGCCGGCACTGACTCAGAAAACACTCGTTTAGAAATAGTCAAAATGTCTCCATGCTATTTTTTTCCGACACATTCATAATCATTAGGCTACTTTTGCCAATGCTTTGAGGCAAGCTCTATGCTTGCGCTTCAGCACGAGGCATATATATCACCTTCCAGTGGCCTATATAAGTCTGAGTCTGTAAAAAAAAAAAATAAATAAAGTTAACAAACTGAAAAAATAACGTTTTTTTTTTTTAGGTAACGTAATCTTGTTAAAACAGATTTCATAAAATTGGTAACAAAAAAAGGTATAGTTTAGGAATCAGTATAGAAGTCAAGGTATTGGTATCGAAAAGTTTTGAACGACACCCAGACCACTCATTTATTTAATTATGTGCTGTCAGTTGTGGCAAAACTTCACGGTTTATGGAAACCGCCATGTTTAATACGGTTTGCTATGGTTAGAATGCGGTAGTAACTTAAGCTGTTTGATCGTACAGCTGAATGAACATATTCAAGCAGCTACTTTAATCTTCTAAATAAACAAATCATTTCAGGATTCACAATTGTAAAACAATTGCTGCTTTAAATCCCCAAAAAATAACTGAACGCAGCAAAAGTAAACACCTTTCCTAATTGGGCCTACAATGCATAAACCTTATCTTTTCATATAAATACAATGAACAAAATTATAAACGGAACACTTTTGTTTTTGCCCCCATTTTTCATGAGCTGACCTCAATGTCTAAGACTTTTTCTATGTACACAAAAGGCCTATTTCTCTCAAATATTGTTCACAAATCTGTTTAAATCTGTGTTAGTGAGCACTTCTTTGCCAAGATAATCCATTCACCTCCAGGAGTGGAATATCAAGATGCTGATTAGACGGCATGATTATTGCACAGGTGTACCTTAGGCTGGCCACAATGAAAAAACTGCACATTTTAGAGTGGCCTTATCACACAGCACAATGCCACAGATGTCGCAAGTTTTGAGGGAGCATGCAATTGGCATGGTGATTGCAAGAATGTCCACCAGAGCTCTTGCCCGTGAATTGAATGTTCATTTCTCTACCATAAGCCGTCTCCAAAGGGCGTTTCAGAGAATTTAGCAGTAAATCCAACCGGCCTCAAAACCGCAGACTACGTGTAACCCCACCAGCCCAGTACCTCCACATACAGCATCTTCACCTCCAAGAGCGTCTGAGACCAGCCAGCCGGACAGCTGCTGCAACAATCGGTTAACATAACCAAAGAATTTCTGCACAAACTGTCAGAAACCGTCTCAGGGAAGCTCATCTGCATGCTTGTCGCCCTCATCGGGGTCTCTACCTGACTGCAGTTCACCATCGTAACTGACTTGAGTGGGCAAATACTCACATTCGATGGTGTCTGACACGTTGGAGAGGTGTTCTCTTCATGGATGAATCCCGGTTTTCACTGTACAGGGCAGATGGCAGACAGTGTGTATGGCATCGTGTAGTTGAGTGGTTTGCTGACGTCAACGTTGTGGATCGAGTGGCCCATGGTGTTAGTTATGGTATGGGCAGGCGTATGTTATGGACGATGAACACAGGTGCATTTTATTGATGACATTTTGAATGCACAGAGATACTGTGACGAGATCCTGAGGCCCATTGTTGTGCCATTCATTCACGACCATCACCTCATGTTGCAGCATGATAATGCACGGCCCCATGTTGCAAGGATCTGAACACAATTCCTGGAAGCTGAAAACATCCCAGTTCTTGCATGGCCAGCTTACTCACCAGTCAGCATGAGCATGTTTGGGATGCTTTGGTTCAGGGTATACAACAGCGTTTTCCAGGTCCAGCAAATATCCAGCAACTTCACACAGCCATTGAAGAGGAGTGGACCAACATCCCACAGGCCGCAATCAACAACCTGATCTACTGTATGCAAAGATGTGTTGCACTGCGTGAGGCAAATGGCGGTCACACCTGAACCCCCACACCTGTGAGGTGGATGGATTATCTTGGCAAAGGATAAGTGGTCACTAACACTGACTTAAACAGATTTGTGAACAATATTTGAGAGAAATAGGCCTTTTGTATATACATAGAAAAAGTCTTTTGAAGATCTTTGAGTCCAGCTCATGAAAAGGGGGGACAAAAACAAAAGTGTTGCATTTATGATTTTGTTCAGTGTAGTATCATTATGTGAAGTTCATACATAGTTTGTTTATGGTTAGTATTTATTTGTAAATTAACCACATGATTAATAGGCTATTCAGAAAATAAACAACGGATTAACCGGGGGTTAATCAGTAAATTTAATCGATTGAAAAAATAATCGTTAGTTCCAGCCCTAATTTCAGGACTTTACATTTTTACATTTTTTAGGATTAAGGGAACCTCAGGAAGCTTATTATACCTTGCAGATGGCTGCCAAACAAAGTCAGTCCTAAAACCTCAATGGTACAAGATTAAATTAAGGCACAAATCCACAACAGAGAGAAGAAGTGGAATTCAAATGTTAAGGAGATGTGGTGGGAAAATGAAATCACATTTACAAATGCACTACGAGAATGCAAAGCATTTAAACAGGAGTTGACAAGTCACTTTAGTACTATAGTCTAAACACAAACCTCCCAACACAGGTATGCATTACATGGGTTAAACCCATGCATGACTCCTTACATTTTATTCTTAAGAAAACTAAATATTGTGTCTGCAACATTAACACCAACAAAACACAACAGATGTGCCAAGTGTAATATGGATAATAATAACACGCATCAAAGCCATATAACAAACAGTGTGTTACTAGGGAGTAATGTAAATTCAGTGCACGACCAGGTTAAAGTTATTACCGAGGTATGAAAGGAGTGTCATTGTATGTGCTGGGACAAGCTATGGTATGACAGTTTGTATTTCAAATGTTTATCATGCCGTTCCTCTGTATTGTCACATTGCTTCAACACGTTAGCGTTGGCACAATTTCACCGCACCTCAAAGCTAATATCAAGCATGGTAGCAGTAAAAAATGGAAAGTACCTCTTCCTCCATCAAAGCCGTCACCGGGAGTCCATTGATCTCCAGGATTCGGTCCCCAACATGGATGGCGTTGCGAACCTCTGGACTAATATGCATCCCTCTGACCCTGTAAGGATAAGGTTTTGGGAGGTTTTCGTCAAAAGACTGATGGGGAATGATGAGGGAAACCTCATTACTTTCAGTTATGGGTTTGCATCCAAAGAACACAAAAACAAAATGGCAGTCTGTGCCTTTAAACCAACATGAGCTGTGATATTGCCACAATTACGCAACACATTCCATGTGGCATTAACAGTGTCTCTGGCATAGGGTGTGGTGGCATTGTGGTGAATCTCTGAGGTGATAAATAACTTCAAGTCTCTATTATTCCAAATGTTTCACAGCATATTCATCATAATCAGACTCCTTGCTTATCCAGATCCCAAACTACTACCTCAAGTAAGGCAAGTAGGGGGTGCATCAAGATTTTTTTTACATGTTTATTCTGCATGTCTTCACTTACTCTTTGACCTGGACACTGGCAGTGGCACTGGTGCAGTCTCTAATAACGCTGACAGAGAAGCCCCTTTTTCCATTGGTGGCAGAAGGCATGGATACCAAAGTTACTGTGTGAGGGAGCAGGTCTGTTGGAGAGTCGGCCAAACCGCGCTTTTCCAACATTGGTGTCAGGACCTCCTGCTTGTAGCATTTACCACTGTGTGAGTTAGAGAAGTTGATAAGCATCACTAGAGTATTTTTAGGACCTGAACTTTTAGAACAAGACCTGACAAGAGCAAGTCACCACCAGACATGTTATGAAACACTCAGATGTGTATCAACCTGCCCGTGCTTTACTGAAAACAACAAATGAAGAGAAACACCAAACAAAATAGCAAATTGAATCCACACAAACCGCAAGTTAAGAAATCCATTAAAAAGCCTTTTTTGATAAAGAATTAGGAGATGATTTATCATATTAAATATTAGTTGCCGTTTAACAGTACTGTTTGGATGCAAGTTCCCAGAGTTTGAATTTAATGTAATAACACCTCCCACGGACAACTTTCAATTTAATTAATTCATGTGATGTTTTCTCGGTAAAATTTGCAAATACAACTTAGACAAATGGGGGTGGGGGGAATCTGGACTGTTTTTTCATGGGAAGGGTCCACCTATCATTATATAAAGTAATAACAGAAATGCAAATTTACTTGGTCATCTGCAATGCCAATTTAATTGCAAAAATGTAAGCTGAGCCCCTAACAAAACACTGCATAATTCCAAGTGTTGAACAAAGAAATTCTTAGATTTTGTTCAGTTTGGCTTTCAAAAACAGCGGTAACACTTTACAATAAGGTTCATTAGTTAACATTAGTTAATGTATTTACTAACATGCACTAACCATGAGCAATACATCTGTTACTGCATTTGTTCATCTTTGTTAATGTTAGTTCATGAAAATACAGCTGTTCATTGTTTGTTCATGTTAGTTCACGGTGCATTAACTAATGTTAACAAGATTTTAATCAAGTATTAGTAAATGTTGAAAATAACATTAACAAAGATTAACAAATGCTGTATATGTGCTATTCATTATTAGTTCATATTAACTAATGTAGTTAACTAATGTTAACTAACGAACCTTATTGTAAAGTGTTACCAAAACAGCTTTGCGTCTCTGCAAGGTCAACCTATTGAGCACCTCAAATGGTACCACAGACTGCAGATAAAATCACACTGAAGATACTTAATTTAAATTCAGTGAGCCTAATATGGAAACCGATACATATTTACATTTACATTTTTGTTTAATGAATTGTCAGGACACCCCCCTTGTAAAATCAGGATATCTGATAGTTCCAGCTAAGATATGTAAAATCCACACAGTGGAATTAATACTCAATACTTAAGTTTGGAGCTAAAGTAAAGTTGATTTCTGCACCAGTACAGTCAACAATTAGTACCGTTTGGAGTTGAAAAGTGTGAAGTTACTCACCAGTAAAGTTTGGTACGTTCCACTAAGGCATAGGTATCCTGATCCTCAATCACCACCCTACAGCTCAAACACACGAAGCATTCAGGGTGATATTTATAGTCTCCTGCCACCTGAAACACACGAACACCCAGCGTAGATGAAGTTCAGAACATCAGATGCCTCATGATTTCACACCAAAAGCCCACATCCTAAGTGCCAGCAACACCAGCCCTGACAGTGGTCCAGATACAATCTTTCAGGAATACTCCTGTATGCTTAGTATATGCTCACTGCTATCTCTGCCAAGCCCAGGTGTAGTGGATCATGCTTTCATTGTGCTTCATCTGCTTTGTGTATGGTCTTCCTTCAGTCTGCGTTCTTTGGCAGTGACGTAAGCATGCGTTCTATCTTTTTCCTTAACACCTGCAAGTGTCGGGTCCTGTCTGTTATCATAAGTGACATAAGGCTCCCAGATCCTTCCTATAACCATGATCCCATGCTCTTACATCACACATAATGTGTGTCAGTCTCTGTTTAACACCTCCTACCTCTATCTAACGCAGGCTATCTCTTTGACCTCCCTTTCATAAATCTTAGAAAATACACATTTACAAAAAGAAACCGTTTTCAGAA
The DNA here is from genome assembly GCF_988280905.1 of Pimephales promelas. Taxonomy (NCBI): domain Eukaryota; kingdom Metazoa; phylum Chordata; class Actinopteri; order Cypriniformes; family Leuciscidae; genus Pimephales; species Pimephales promelas. Next base: position 39,098,182 of record NC_142772.1, read on the forward strand.
ATGTTTGGGGCAAGCTTTATTTTCTCATTTCACTTTCGTTGACATTTTACCCTGAGGAATTATTAAACCGAAAAAAAAGAACTTAAAATATGTAACTACACAACATTTTAACCCGTTTACTTTAAATACATTAACCATAAACATCCATTAACTAATTACAATTCCAAAGAATTCATTTGCATAAATTAAATCATTTATTAATCTTGTAAGCAATTAAATACCCCAAATCCCTTTCTTTTACAGTTATACCGTTTTGATATATAGCACATTCTACTAATTCAGACCAAAACTAACCAAAATCAAATCTAATTCCCTAAGAAAACATCTTGCACTTTTAACATTAATAAGTGTTTATTAATAATTTTATTACATTTGAGGATCTCACCAAAGGGAATTTTTGTGGGATTTAGTCAATTTCTAAGGACACATTTATCTCCAAATAAACGCCAAATAAAACTCACATTCATTACTTTGATTTTCAAATTAAACAAAGTGTCAGTGCCAAAATCTTAGTAGCTTTCCATCTCACTCCTTAGAAAGAAACTACACACAGTCTGCAGCTCTTCATTAAGGCACACAAATTGATATCTTCAATATAAAAGAACTGCTAATCAACAAGGGTTATGGAACAGAAACAGACTTTTATTCTCTTATTGTGAATGGAAAATGATTTAACCAATAATCCTCTGGCTCTTCCTTTCTTTCTGGCTGAATGGAGAAAGTATGAGGTCACGCTGAGGTTTCATTTAATGTGAACCACAAAAGACAGATTAGCAGTTATGTTTACCGAGCTGTGAATCAACGGTCCCAGGGTTTGACTAACTAAATTCTTGGGTAATTTGTCGGCTGGGTAAGCCACACCTCCTCATGCAGTCTACACTATTCAACAATCAGAGTGTAGAACATGCAGACAGGCAATTCGAGGATCGTATGCCTACTTGCTTTTGTTCTCACTTATTCTAGCATTAAACAGAAATGCATTTCCCCGTTACAATAGATTTTCTACCATAACACTAAATAATAATAATAATAATAGACATAGCATGGAGAGAAATAACAATAATAATTATACAATGTTAATAGTAAATGTATTTTATATAATACAATATAAAATAATAATTAAATATATATTTCACAGTCCACATTTTCAGTGCTTTGCTCAAGGGCAGTTAGTTGACCTGCTTGACACTTGGTTCAACCTGTGAGTAAGCATGTCTCAAATCTTTTTTGTGCTTACATGACTCATAAACGTCATACCCACCTGTTTTACAGTAGAGTGTGAATGTGCATTTGAGAGACTTTTTCCCAGAAGTACATTGTAAAAGAGCCACCCCTCCCTAAGGACTCATGGAGTCACATCACCACTGCTAACATGAATATGGTAACTGAACACCACAGCTAACTGAACAGATGAAAAAAAAGAGAGAGATAAAACTAATTTAGTCGAGTTCATTTCTCATAAAAAGAACCAGTACAGCTGCCTTGGACATAAAAAAATAATTTGAAGATGAAGGTAGAAAAAAAATAGGGCAAAACTGAACAATGAGGAACTTTCAGACAACTAAAGAAAATAATTTATCATCATGGATGGTCAATGAACAAATCAACAAACATGTTCATACAAGCACTTCAACTGTGAGGATGTGATTTCTTCCTGCCTGTATCTTTCAAAGGTTGACACCCCGCTGCTTGAGCTTCTGAGCCCACAACTGGCAACACACCCCGACCAGAAATACTTGGCATCCATTAATCAAAGCCCAAACAGAAAAGGCCTATTATGCAGTTTGCTCTCTGCCAAATTCTCCTCTTTCTGCCCCTTTCTCTCTTAACCCATTTAAAAACTACCTGTTTTTGTGAGCAGTGATTTGTGTACATTAGAGATGGATTTGTAAGTCTCTCGCACATTGATACAGCTTCCATTAGCGTTAGGATTACAAAGCTCCTCATTGAAGCCCATGCAAAGGCATTCCAGACGCATGATGAAACAGCACACAACACTGTGGCCATTCCAGCCTTCAGATCACAGGAATGAGATCATTTATAATTGAGAATTTGAGATCTCATCAGAAATGTGATTCATTTATATTCTTGAGACAAATGAGAAAACTACCACGTCATAGAATAAGAACAAAGAAACAAAAGATATTTGAAGAAAGTTACAGAATTAGACTCCTTATAAGCGCCAAAAAAGAACAGTAAGATCGCATGAAATTACTCTAAACAACTTACTTTGTAATGTATGAGGAACAGATTGAAATGTAAGCCTTTATTTACTCTCAAATCCAAACTATATTTGACATCAAATATGGTGATGCTCAAACGTTTGGTCATGTGACGTGTGAGAACCAATGATGTTTGAAGTCAGTTTATGTTTAAGGTTTGTCTTTATGTCCTTTTTGGAGCTTGAAAGTATTAGATTAAATTAACTTTCATAGAAGGAATAATCAGTAACACTTTACAATGAGGTTTATAAGTTCATATCAGTTAACTAGATTAGTTAAAATGAACAAACAATGAAAAATATTTCTAAAGCATTAATTAATCTCAGGTAATGTTAATCTCAACATTAACTAATACATGATCAAAATCAATAGTTGTATCAGTTAAGATTGGTTAATTAACAAGAACTAACATGTTTTTTAGATTATATTTTATTAATGTTGTTAAAGATTAATATCACTGTAACAAATATATTTCTCATTGTTAGTTAATATTAGTCAATGCATTAACTAACCTTACTGATGGAAACTAATTGTAAAGTATTACCATAAATCAATAGAAAAATTCTTCAATTTATCAATTTGTGTTTTGCAAAACAACGTGAGGATGGATAAATGATGATAGAACTTTCATTTTAGGGTGAACTATCCCATTAAGGCTGCAAAACAATTAATGACAGATCTCGGCACAAGAATACAACTCTGTAATTCCTGCCAAAAGCATCACTCAAATGTGATTCACTGCTCACAATAGGAGTGGGAAAGAGAGTTTAAAGCCCGTCCACCACACTTTACCTTATCAGTGACCTCTTCAGGACTACGAAAAACATCTGCATTTATTGACTTTACCTGCTTTCTTTAGAGCTATTTAGCCATGTAAATATTTGCTGAATGAGACAATGGTGTGTTATCTAAGCGCTTCTTGCGCAGGTTAGCAGATCCTTCTGAAATGATCTTCTTAAGACCTTCCGACTGAAAGTCAGTTTCTTTACTCTCTCACTCTGTTTTTTTTTTTTTTTTTTTGCAATTCGGACAAGTTCACATGGCTTTTCTTACCATAGCAGGTCCCGTCATAAGCAGCGAGCAGCCATGGCACAACTCCCCAAACTTCTCGCAGTAGTGTTTGTGACAGTACAGCCTCCCTTCTTTCTCAAAGTACCAGTTTGTCAGGAGATCAAAGCACACAGAACACCTGTGGGGGGGAAAAAAAAGAGCGGAAAAGTCTAAGTGAAACATTCTGTTCGCAGACGTTCCTTTAAACATTCAGCTCTCTAGGAGAGAATGGAAACCTGATTGACTGAAATGTTTAGCAAGTGAGGTAGTCGAGGTATGCAACATGTTCACCATGTCATTGGGAATTTCGCGCCTATTTTTTACATAAATATTTTACCCAACATTCATTTACTCTCCATCAATCTGTTCCAAGGCCACAGGACATTATTCAGTAAAATACAAGGAGGTGCAATATTGAAGAATGTACTCCTCTTATCCTCTTTTTGGAGCTTGACAGTCCAATTTACCTTTGTTACATGCAAAAGAGTGCTCAATATTATTCTTTAATATTTCTCCTTTTGTGTTTCACAGCCAAAAAGAATGTCACACAGGTTTGGAATGACATGAAGATGAGTAAACTATTTTTACTGTTAGTTGAACTTTAACATTTACCAAACATTTGGCTCCAACAGATGGTCCATCAAAGTGAAAATTGAAAATTGAAAAAACATAAGTTAATAAATGTTTATAGTGTTTCAGCCATGCATCTGAAAATAGCATAACTCACATTGTACATTCTATTTTTAAAACATATTTTTTTAGTATCAAGCTAAAGCAGTGGTCAATTATGTCAAAGGAGACACATTCAAGTATGTACAAAGACATTCTTTCAATCATGGCCGAGACAAAGTCCAACCGGTCAACACACACGAACACTATAGTTAAGGAATTTGGGATGTGAGCCAAAACAAGTCATGAAATTCTCTCATACACCCTTCTCTCAGCCACCCTACCTACAATTGAAACCTGATGTTGGGATACAAGCTATGCCACTTTAAGCTATTATCTACTTCCTACGAGAAAGAAAAATTCATCTAATTAAAGACTTTGAACAGCAGAGCACTTGCACCTTGAGGCTTTTTGAGACATTAAAGGATCATTTGTTGAGGTGAGACAAGGAAGGATGAGTGAAAAGCAAAAAGTTCCTCTTTACATGCCACAGCTTGTTTTGCCAGACTAGGTGAGGTGAGGTGGGGGGCAACTGGGACCTACATCAGATGTGAAACACCTAATGGGTGCATAACTTTAAAGTACTGCCTTAGAGGCAAATGGCAGTGCCATGATGGATGCCCAAAATATTTCTGCTAAATACACACCCAGACCTGCTCATAAAGTCATTGAACAGTATATGTGTGCTGTTGTATCAGTGATTCTCGTTCTAGTGATTCTTAGTAAAACCAAAATAAGAAAGAAAAAAAAGTTCTGCAAGATAGTTATTGGACAAAAAAAAAAACATACATGTATAAATACATACATAATCAGTCAATAGTATTAGATTTTTCTATGCTACTTATCCTTGTAAAGATATAAATGATAGCTCAAAACAGCTGAACATAGCACATAGGAATGCCCTGGCAACTGCCCACACAATTTTCAATACAAATTGTTTGTTCTTTTCTTGCTAAATAGTTGGACTGTTTTATCTTACATGACTACCCATTGGCAATTGATTGATAATATGAATATACTGCATAATTTATTAAACCTGTGTACTGTGTAGTTAGTTATTCATGCTATTTTTATGTAGTTATCACAACACTGTTCCTGAATGATTATTTATCACAATAAGCTTAAATGGTTAGTTCTTCTAAAATAAAATGAACAGAATTTACCCACCCTCATGTCGTTCCAATCCGATTCCAAACCTGTAAGACTTTCATTCATCTTCTGAAAACAAATGAAGACCTTTTTGATTAAATCTGAGAGCTTCCGGTCCCTCCATAGACCGCAACGCAACGAACACGTTGACGATTCAAAAAGAGATCGTAAAACCAATCCATATGAATTGAATGGTTTAGTCCAAAAATGTCTTTATATCTGATGAACAGATTTTATTCACATTTTACATTTATATTTAGCTGATGCTTTTATCCAAAGGGACTTACAATTGCTATATATGTCAGAGGTTGCACACCTCTGGAGCAACTCTAGAGTTTAGTCATTTATTCACATAAACATTCATCAACTCACAAATCAGATCTGGTAAACAGAAGCTCAAGCATGTTTGCTCGATGTGCGAGAACCAATAAGGTTCATTGTCGTGTGTTATGCAGCGCATCTTTTATTGCAAAGAACCAATGAGGTATTTTCATGTTTTACGCAGCACTTTTGTGCATTTGTGCACATAGTGCGTTTGTCCTCTCGCACATCAAGCCGGTTCGGTAAAGCTTCTGTTTGTCTGATGATCAATGTTAATATTGTGAATAAAAGACTAAATTCAATCTGTTTATCATATAAAGTGATGAAAATCTTAAAGTGATCAAAATTGACTAAACTGCTCAATACATTTGGTTTAATCTCTTTATTCACGATCTCTTAATTCACTTTTTGAACATTCAAAGTCTCAGTTGCGTATATACAAAATACTCTCAGATTTTTTCAAACCGATGAATGAAAGTCTTATGGGTTTGGAACCACGTGGGGGTGAGTAATTAATCAGAGAATTTTCCTTTTTGGGTGAACTAACTCTAAGTCAATTAAGAAAGAACTGTAGCAGATAAAACAATTTTGTAAGGAGTGAATCTGGCCCAATTTTCCACTGTGGTAAAAGCGAGAAAAGTAAAACATCTTAGCCACTATGGTAAAATGGCAATAATAAACTCTCAGACAATTGTAAAAAAAAAAATCAGCCAAGTTGTTTGAAAATCAGTTACTTTTATTTTATGAGACTCTGGTCAGGAAAGGAGGTAGACAGCCACCAGGTCTGAACCAAAGCAAAGTCCAAGCATCCAGGCAGGAAATCATCTCCAGGCCATGTTCCAGAAGTTCAATGAGCTTTATTTCCACAATGAGGAAAACACAAATACTCTCCAATGCTGAAGGTATTAATAATTCATCTTTTTAAATACCCTATTAAAATTGATTTGGCACACAGCATGAATGGCTTGGTGTGCGGTATGAATGGAAATTTATCAACATAACAGTGAGTTCTAGCAATCTAGTCATTTTAGAACTCGGTGTTTAAATTTAGAGCTATGCGTTGCAGATTGTTTTCGCATCCAAATCAAGGCCTGCACACTGAAGGCCAACTATCACTCGAAACCAACTCTCTGACAAATCCAACAACACAAAGTGCCAAAGGGAAGTGTCTGGCATGCTATGTTCTGCTGAAGGCTGTTCTCTCTGGAACACCATGTGCCAAAAAAGGGAAATAGAGGGAAAGAAATAGGGGGGGAAAAAATCCACTCAATGGAATGAACGTGGGGAGGATGTGGAAAAGCAGCATAGTGCTGAGACGTTCTGATAATGATCACATTAGTGTGAGAAGGCCAGCAAACCCTCAAGCCTGTCGACAGAATGGACAGATTTTGGCCATAAGCCCGATTGTTGCCTTTGTTTGGAGGAATGTTGACAAGATCTTGTTTCTAGAGGCAGACACAATAAGTCAGTCACCCACGCAGAGAGGGTAGAACCTTGTCATCCAGTCTAGGAACACCATTTGTGTGCCTGTGGGGTGAAACCAGCTCACAAGTTAGGCAACCGTGATCCGAAAGTGACATCATAGCAGATGCAAATGTTTGTGAATCATCCTCAGGAAAACATCTGTGAGGACACTCCAAAGGCTAAGCAGGTGTGCACGCATGACAAACTTTCACCTGTGCGCCAAATGCGACTGGTACATTTTGGCTACTAATTTCAAAACATGTCTGACATGTTCCAAATGGAGAATACCAATGCAGTGCACAGATCTTAGCTATGCTTATAATAGCACTTCAAGGAATTTAGACATAGCAGTATTGTAATATAAATAAACCGTACAAACTTGCTACCGTACCGTGTTTGCTAGAGATTACATTAAATAGTGTTATTAAATTATTCATGTTCTTAAAGATCAACATAAAGTGAGCATTTGGTTAAAGCAATGGTAATCTGAATGTAAAAATAGCATAAATTCTAAATATTAGATTATTTTCTGATGGACGATCCCTAGTGAAATATAAATATACTAAAATGTATTTGAAAACATTTATTTTATGCTAAGTATTAATACATTTAGATATTTATGTACTAAACATAAATACCTTGGAATAGTACTTTCAATATATTAAATTGATATATTTAAAGTCTGCTAAATTGGAGCAACTAATTTTGTACTTAATAAACTTTAGCTGAGCGTCAGCAGTTCTTCCGGATAACTGAAGACTATAACTATTCAGATCAATTCACATTTATTTGTATAACAGTTTTCATTATACATATTAATTCAAAGAAGATTTATTGAAAATGCATGTGTCTACATTAAAATTTAGAGTGATTTGTTATAAGAGGTGACTGTGTCCGAGTTATGCATTTCAGAAATGTACTAACAAACCCCTTACTTCAATGTATAGCTCATTGAAGTACATATTACAAGTTTGAACATAATATGAGAACAAATATACTTAAGTATATTTGATGTGCTAAAATGGAACTGTTGCAAGTATACTTTTACATGGTAGGTGTACTAAATATCTTATATTTTATTTGCAAGCACTGATTGGGTTACTAGAAGTTCCTTATTTGAAGCTTAACATTAAGAAATATGCATTGTGCAATAAAGTATTACTCAAAATTAATAAATTACAATATTTAATATTGCTTGTCTCAATCGATATGTCAGTAAATATGTTTAATAGTTTGTAATATTTTTTTTTTAAATGGCCGTGGACAAATGGCTACTGAAAATTCAGCTTTGCCATATTAGGAATAAATTATATTTTTAATATATATTAAAATAGAAAGAGATATTTGACATCATAATCATAGGCAGAGAAGATAACAACCGATTTCTATTGGGACATTTTAATTATTATCACAATGACCTACAATTCTATCATTGTAAACAACGCACACACTGAACCTCTGTAACACCCTTTTAGATGACCAGGTATTTCAAGAAATATCTCTCTCTTTCACTTCTCGTTCCTGTTCCAGTTTACACCCAGAGGAAAAATAAAAGGCTTCACAGCACGTGAAACAAAAGAAATTATTCAAACCTTGACATATACTCAAGACAAACAGTACAGACAGAGCAGAACAGAACAAACGGTTCTTCACTTCCTTCATTATACTTGCATTCACATTAACAAAGAAACATTATGCTGCCCGCAACTAGTCTTATTATGGTATTATAATCACATCACATCATTAATTTGAATTAGTTAAAACAAATCCTGGTGTTTAAAGATGCCACAGATTATTTTAAATCTGGATTTGGTCAAAACAGCTATGCCTAGATTCAATCGATACCATAAAAATGAAAGAAAAAAAGTGCTATCTGCAGATACTTTCACATAAATACAATTTAATTAGGGAAAGCTGACAGATAACAACAACAAAACAAAATGTGGCGACACAGTTAAGGAGGTATCAACAAACTTTGGCGATTACAATATAAACTCCATGCAACATAAATCACATTTTAATCACTAGTTAATTCAAGGAAATAGGGAAATTCAGATCCAAGAAGCATTCAGAAAACATTACAGCCCCTCCCATAATTATCAACCAGAGAGGAGATTCAACCTGCACTGCAACTGCTCATAGAAAAACAACATATGAGGGATTCCACAGAGGAACAAGGAGTCATAATCAATTAAGCTATACCATTGAAAGAAGTTAATCACTAAATGTGTAATAAAGCACTTAACTATAGCAATAAACCCTGTGATGGTATTAAGCCTGTTATGTCTTAAGATTTAATTGGGAAACTCAAATTTATCCAACCAAGAAAAAAAAAAAAAATCAACTGGTGAAAAAATCCCTAAGCTGTACGCTTGTTCCAGATTGCATAAAATGTTGTGGGCCCTGGAGTCATTTCTGCCCTCATTATGGAACCTCCATATGGTCCGAAGTCTCCCAGCACAAGACAGATTCGGTCATGATGACAAAATTGTTCCATAAACCTTGGCTCTGAACTTTTGAAATGAATGGGTTTTTTTCCTACCTCTCAGACAGCTTTAACGCCATTGGGGTTTCACCCACAGATGATATGGTCAAACTTGTCTTTCAAGTCACTTTCAATGAGTGTAAAACTCAGATTAAGGATAAAACAGGCCCCCAAAAGCTTTCACTTTCATTCACGGTAACGCTTAATAACAAACAATATAGTTGAACTGAGCTGGACGATGACATCACTGTTTTCTGCAGAATTGCTTTATATCAATTTATTCATTGATTATCTTTACAACAGAACTGAATCAACACTGAACTGACTTCAGCAAAACAATGACACTATTTTTTTTTTACTTTTTTAAAACTGCTTTACAGCTGTTCACATGATCCCATCATTAAATAATTTTCATGTAATCACTGTAAAGCTGCATTGAATAAATCTGTATTGTAGAAAGTGCTATATAAACAAAGGTGACTTGACAAATGTTTCCTGAGGTGAGTTGTTAACTGATGTCCTTTACGCAACAATGGTCACAAGTAGCCTACAATAAAGAGCTGCCCTTAGAAATACAGACAGTATGGACTCTGGCAAGCAGATTTTTAACTAGGGATGAAACTATTTCAATGACACATTAATCTAGCCGAGAACTGGCGATTTAGAATTTAAGAGTTTTAGATCATTAGCTTTTTCTTTAAAAATGACCTTTACACTATATCAAGATGCCTTATGAGAGATAGAAAAGGGGAGGACAACTTTAGTCATTTCATAATCTCATTTTAACTTTTTATCATTTCACGTTTTTTTTTTTTTTAACACAAATGTTTCTCTCTCAAGCATTTACATAAACAAAGCATCTAAGCTGAAAGTTCTAAGCATTCCCAGTCCCAATAGTTGTTGACAAGATGAATTGAACTAAGCAGCCCATAATAGGCCTACATGTGTGTAAGGGGGAAAGAAAACAATGCAGAATGCTTTCATTTGAATGCATTAGTCTGGATATTTTTCTCTGGTTTAAGCTTGGTCTACTACAGGCTGACAACTTAGGCTTGTGCTCAGTTGGACATCCCTCTAAAACCAGCCAACATATAAGGCTGGGAAAACATTTAAAACTATAAAACCATGTTAGGCTGATTTTAAATGCTTTTTCAGAAGAGTAAGAGTAAAAATTCAAGGAAAGCAATTAAACACATTTTGTTTATTTCGCTCCATCCCTAGCCAGTCTGGCTCAGTTTAAAAGAGAAATCAAGTAAAGACCCACTGAAAGCATGAGTTGTGCCAGGCATCTTGAAGAACCTTCACATGAAACCCGTCCTGAATCGTCCCGCCACAGCCCGTGCACGCGCACTCCGTCACATCTGTCAATCAAACATCAGAGGAACTTTCAGAACTAGCACCTTATACACAGACCTTGTTTGTTTTCATGGGAAAGCCCACGCCATTTAAAGCAACACCAAGTAACTTTTCGTCTGCGGTCGCCCTATAGGTTGGAAGCAGATCTGTCCATTATCGATGTCGTAAATAATTTAGCCTACCACAGTCTATTGTTGTTTATCCAGCTCCGGCTTTGGAATGAACAATGTCCGTCCACAGACAAGGTAGAGTAGGCTATGTTGCATGATTTCAATGAAAGTATATGTAGGCTATTGTGACATCAGAAACAAAGAAAAACAAAATAATGGCTAACGCTTGACATAAAGCAAGTCAAATGTGAAGTTTTCTTATGTCTCATTAGAACTACAAAAATGAGACCCGATCTAGCAACCGTGGTGGGATAGGACCGCAATGCGAATCCATAAGTGCCTTTCAATTCATCCCTTTCCCTGATATGACTTACTGGACCACTGATTTTGGAAACATTATTTTAAGGTCAAATTCAATATTTTAAGTAAAAATCTTACTTAGTGTTGCTTTAACTTTAACACGATGTGGTACATTTTGCGTTTTAAAACTTGTGTGAACACGAGCTGAAGTATTAGCTATTATGTATCTCGCTCGCGCTGCAAAATCTATTCTAGCGACTGATTTATTATATTTAGACCATTTATTAGCATTTTACCATTAAAACTTCTAAATGTAATGGATCTTCTCTAACCAACACTGCTTTAAAGTCTCCAATTCCTTTGAAATGAAAAGCAGGCTGTTGTGTGATTAAAAACCGTAAACAAAGCAGTTGTGAACTTTTATTATGAGCAAACATTTAAATATTTAGAAATTATATAAAAGGCCTACAGATTGAATTCATTCTGACAGCTAGTATAACAGAGTGTTGTTTCTCGGCAAACGTCAACTAGTTACAAAAAAAAAAAGCAATCGAACGAGCAAATTCCTACATGCTATTTTCTGCTGCATCTGATCTGAAATATTTTGGGTTTAAGTTAGTGTCTATGAACTGCGACAAAGTCAACACAAATAATATTTAGTAGTAGACTATGTATGGAGCTCAAGCAAACATTTTCGGGCACAAAAGTAAATATTGTTCGCGTAATCCTTACCTTCTCGTTCGTCCATGACCTCCCTGTTCTGATTTAATGATATTTGTTCAAGCTCACATGCTGGTCCAGAAAAGTCTGAAGTTCACACGCCGCATATCAGCGATGCTCCTTTTCTGATCCATGTGTAAGACCCACAGAGAAAATCCAGCAGAAACTTAAAGGAAGAAACAATGTTTCATAAAGCTTCCTAGCAAGTTCAAAGCTTCTCTCTCTTTCTCTCGCTCGTCTGACCAGATGACGTCATAACATAGAAATGTACGGAGACCGGAAAGGATCAAACAGAATCACCTGAAACAGGAGCGTTTGCAACAGACTGCGCGACAAAGCCGGACCACGTCCAATGATAGCGCAGCGACATCTAGCTCTAAAGGAACGAAGCGTACAGAATCCAGTGCTTTTCTTTGTTTCACAATTCTTGCTCTCTATATATTTTTTCAGTGTAGTAGCCCAGGCTATTGTTCATCCCATAGCCTACACATAGAATATATCACTATTCCTGAGAATGTAAGTTTGTAACTTTGTTACAACATTTAAAAGATGATTTTCTATTTCAAATGTTCTGTTCCAGCACGACAATGTCCCCGAGCACAAGTGAAAATTCTTAAGCAAAGCATGTACTCATAGAAATGAACTGTGGTAAGTTCTTTCATACCATCTTTTTATGTAGGATATTAAAAGTAAAAAAAAGAAAGAAATTAATAGCAAGGATTTTAAATTGATAAAAAAAGTGATAGTAAAAATATAAGATAATATTGTGAGAAAATATTTCTATTTTGAATAAATACAATTATTTTCAACTTTTTATTCATCAATGAATCCTGAAAAAAGTATTACAGGTTCCAAAAGATATTAAACCGCATATGAGCACAAGTGTTTCCAACATCGATGATAACTGGGCATCAGCAAAATGATTTCTGAAGGATCATGTGACGCTGAAGACTGGAGTAATGGATGATGAAAATTCAGCTTTGCATTACAGAAAAAAATTATATTTTAAAGCATATAACAATAGAAAGCATTATTTGAAATTGTAATAATTCACAATATTACTCTTTTTTCTGTATTTATATATATAAAGGAGTTTAAAATAATGTTTATAAATTCATGCTTTAAATGGGCAAACTTGCAATTGGCTGTTGCGTCACTCGCATTTGCGTGCTTGATTGTGGAGTTACGTCACCACCAGGAAAGTTTCACATCTCTCCTGCTGGTAAGTCGCATCAAAAAGTACTGCGTCATTAAAAACGGAGTTTATGTTTTAAAATGCAAGAATGGACTATTGGACTTTAATACTGCACACAAGTTTACTTCATGTTTTTATCAGTCAAGTCAAATATGTTATTTGCGATGATGAAATAAGATGACTGTGTATGTTAATCTGCTTGTGAACTCCGATTCTCTGTTGATTCCATTTAAGATCTATGAGCAACATTGATGCGTGAATGCACTGCCCACTAACCAGTTTTTGGTTGGTTGTTATGTCTCAGGTTGTCGGTGCCATTTTAGGTGGCTGTTCTTTTCTTTCTGTATTCCATTTTATACCAAAAATATAAAATTAAGGTTGCTTAAATTTATTGTCTGTCTGCAATTGTAAATTGATGAGAAATGAGAACAGAGACAGTGATTTGTACCTTATTTCTTTAATGTATGTCTTATTTTGAGTTTAATTCCACTATATGATCACTTCGTAAAATGTACCAGCTGTTTCACATCTCTCCTGCTGATCTATGAGCAACATTGATGCGTGAATGCACTGCCCACTAACCAGTTTTTAGTTGTTTGTCTCAGGCTTAGTAAAGACTATTCTTGAGTGAACAACCATGCTGCTCTCAGTGTTAGAGCAGACACACACACACACACACACACACACACACATATATATCCATATATATATATATATATATATATATATATATAAGATTTAATGAGAATAAAATACTTCTTTTAAAAACAATAAAAATAGTAATGTTTGCAAACTTTTGACTGGTATTGTACTGTAAGCACACAATTAAATATTTGAGGCACCCTCAAAAGGGTTTGGCCAGGGTATCATTCTTAAAATCCAGTGGTAAACCACTGGTATTAAATGTTCAAAGTTATGCAAAAGTCTCTCTCTCTCTCTCTCTCTCTCTCTATCTCTCTCTCTCTCTCTCTCTCTCTCTATCTCTCTCTCTCTCTCTCTCTCTCTCTCTCTCTCTCTCTCTCTCTCTCTCTCTCTCTCTCTCTCAAACCATAACCAACAATCTTCAAGCATGTAATTTCTTTTCTCATGAAACATCTCATAATTTCCAACAAATTATACACTCTGTCGCAATTTCAAATTTTATTACCGGAACCAAGAGAAAAATATTAAATACATATTCTGTTAAATAAAAGTTTAGCTAATTTTATATGTTGTTATGTACAATACACAATGTGTATGGTGGTTACTAGTTACTTTTTTTTGGATTTACTGTTTTAATTGAATTCTACTCTAGTCAGGGGAGTTTTTATGTTTCAGTGAAGCAGCCAGTTGAGCAGTAGAGGGCGCTCATGTGATAACCTAGAACTTGACAGAGGGGGATTTTTTAAATATATTTATTATTAATCCCAACTTAGATATCCAAAATATAAAAATGACAGTTAAATAACAATGAAAGCAAAGCATAATTTATACATAAGTTACATATTATAGCCTATTATGTAGTAATAGGCTATGTAAAAAAAAAAGAAAAGCAGAGCAAAAAAAAAAAAAGACCAGTGTCTGGTCAAGAATTTTGGTCCAAGACCAAGAGTACTTCAATTGGTAAATACTGACTTCCCTGTTTTCTCTCTCTCTCTTTCTCTCTCTCTCTCTCTCTCTCTCTCTCTCTCTCTCTCTCTCTCTCTCTCTCTCTCTCTCTCTCTTCGAAAGCATCACTCAACAGAAACAGCAATTTGTTTTTTCTTTGAAAACAAATCAAAAGTCTACTTGATAAAGGCGGTGTTGTCGGATCTGTGTTTTTAGATTTTAAGAAGGCATTTATTACCGTTAATCATAGCGTTTTACTCTCGAAACTTTCTAAATTTAATTTATCTGCTAATATCATGACCTGGATGGAATCCTATTTGAATAACAGAAAACAATGCACAAGAGTGATAAGTGTTCCTCATTTGCTAACTGTATTTCAGGGGTCCCTCAAGGGTCTATTTTAGGACCTCTATTATTCAGTATATATACATATATATATATATAAATGATCTCCCTCAAGCATGTCCGGATGTTAACATCCAAATGTATGCTGATGACGTTGTGATTTTTACTCATGCAAGATCTAAAGAATACGTTGCAGCTAAACTGACTGCTTTGATGAATAAGGTTTCGGATTGGCTGGCAAATTCATGTTTGACCCTTAATTTAAGTAAAACAGTTTGTATGTATTTTACAGCCAGGATTAATAATTCAGTTAACCCTGATATTTTAATTAATGATGAAGTTATTACATCTGTGACGCATGTTAAATATTTAGGCATTATAATTGATGCAAATCTGACTTTTAAAAAACAAGTCAGTATGGTAATCAAGACTGTTAAATTTAATTTTGAACAACTTTAAGAGTATCAGACATCATTTGTCATTGTCTGCTGCAAAACTTTTTGTACACACAATGATTTTTCCCCACTTTACAAACAAATTTTAAAAGTATTAGACAAAAAACATAAGGATTACCATCATTGTAATATTCTTAAAAAATATAATCTTCTCGGTTTTTTATTTATTTTTTTTTTTATTCAGACACATGCCTAATGTTTAAAGTTGTTCATGAACTTGCACCCCCTCCTCTTAGAGGATGCTTAGTTTTTTGTGGCAGTGCCGGTAAAACTAGAGCATCAACTAGGGGTGATTTGGTGCCGCCTCTTAGAAAGTCAACCTTTGATCAATCTGCCTACTCCGTCAAAGTAGTGGGGAAGTGGAATTCAATACCCACCAACATTAGAAACTCAGGAAGTTTTGCAGTATTTAAAGCCAGCCTCAACATTTATCTAAAATCAGCACAAGAGTGTCGCCATTAATTGCATTGTATTTTCTGTATTCTGTATCTGGTGTATTTATCAAAATGTTTTTTTATCAATTTTAAATTGATGGATAAAATGTCATTTGTACATTTATGTAGTGCATTGGTTGTTTCAGTGGTTGCTTTGTGTCTTTTGTTGTGTTTTGTCTACCTGCCCAGGGACAACAGACACAAATTAACTATTAGCTAACTCTGGTGGAATTGTTTTAAATTGTGCGCTGTCCCTGTCAAATAAAAAAATAAAAAAATTAATTAAAAAGTTGAAACAAGTTTTTAAGAGTTCTAAGATTCTTAGATAATGAAATAGTTTGAATGGACTGTTGAACCGCTCTTCTTAAAACAATGAATAAGGGATTTTGATGAGTGAATTTACTGCGGTAAATGTGAAATTTTGCAAGGAGCAATAATAGATTAATTATAAAGTATTCATTAAATTTAGATTTTTGTATATTAAAAAAAACAAAACATTACAACAAAGAGAAACCCGGAAGCACATTGCGGTTAATAAAATTAGAAAATGTTCCAAAATAGCTTTGTGAGGATATACCCAGAACATATAAAGAACAGTTTCATTAGAGGCACCACAAAAAGAACAACTCGTGTCTATAGACCATTTTGCAAGATGTAAACAAAACTGGTCAAGAAGCACTTCCTGTTTAACACTACATAAAAGCTGGGATAAAATACAACCAACAGAACATATAAAACTGAGTCAAAAAGTTAAACAAACATCTTTAAGATTTTTTCTTTCCATGTGAAATAAAGAAAACAGTTACAAACTGAAACAGGAAGTGTTTCTACCAGTGTTGTTTACATCTTGCAAAATCATGCTTAAATGATTGCAATTTTCCTAAGTCATTGGATGAGTTGCATTTATGGTGACGCCTTCTACTGCACCTATCGACTTTGTTAAACTAAGAATCTGAGCAGCATAGTCCACTTAGCACACCCAACCCCTCCCAGTGTATTTGACTAAATGTAAAAAAAGTAAATGTGTCTGAAAGGTCAAGAGGCTTTTCTGGTTTGCCATCCTTTCAAATTGAATGTCAGAATGAGACTGCAAAAATGGGGATGAGAATGTCCATTTTCCATAGATTGTCCATTGTCCATAGACAATGTCCATAATCCATAAAGTTTGGAAACAGGTCAAAGGATGCTTTCTCAGAGGTCTGGCCATGTTGGATCAGAATAGGACAGAATACAGATTGCAGTATTTCCACTGCACTTTAAAGGGTTAGTTCACCCAAAAATGAAAATTCTGTCAGTAATTACTCACCCTCATGTTGTTCCAACCACGCAAGACTATTGCTCATCTTCGGACCAAAAAATTGAGATATTTTTGATTAAATCGGAGATCAAAACTGGCCGGCCCAAAAGTTATTAAAGACATCGTTAAAATAGTCTGAGTGACTACAGTGGCTCAATCTTAAGTTTATCAAGTGAAGAGAATACTTTTTGTGTGCAAAAAAACAAACAAAAATCTTACCTTTGGGCTGGCCAGTCCTTAAGAAGCCTATGGAGGAGTGAGACAGCTCTCAGATTTAATCAAAAATATCTTAATTTGTGTTCTGAAGATAAACAAAATCTTACAGGGTTGGAACATCATGAGGGGGAGTAAATGCTGACAGGATTTTCATTTTTGGGTGAACTAACCCTTTAAGACTTAGACCATCCCAAAGGTATGAGAAACTGGATTGTTCATGTCACGATAAATATGTACTACATACCTTAAGATGTGCTTATCTACACGCTGAGGCCTGTTGCACACATGTATTCACATCTATACAAAAGTTGAGCAGTATATTTTTCATTTCACTGCCAAGATTTAAGCAGGCACAATGCCCACATAATCAGAACTTCAATCATAGAGTTTCAGATCCTACCCTATTTTTGGCATGAACAGTTAACGACCAAGCCAGCTAATGATGACCTCTAATAATAAAGCACTCAATGCAGTAGCTTGCAGCAATGTAATAGTGATAATTGCAATTATGCTGTTGCTTTGTTTACACACAGCTTGAAAGGCCTGAAAACAGCCTGGGCTTAATTTTTCAAAAGCATCATGAGCTGATCGTAGAGATCACTGACAGATCACAGATCACAAACAACAACAACAAAAAAATGACTTTTGGAGTTATCTGCTTTTGCTAAAAAAAAAAAAATTAAACATTTAATACTTAAACTGTCCGATTTACACCTATACCCACTGAGTCTGTACCCTGTGAGTCGTGGTCTGGGACACATAATGGATTTGCTTGCTTGTTGGCATGCTTGTTGACACTATTGTTGCCTTCAATGATCCCCACATTGTTTTTAAAGGGATAGTTCACCCAAAATAAAAAAATAAAAATCATAATTTACACACCCTCAATTTGTTCCGAATCTGTATGAGTTCTCTTTCATGAAAGATTACTCACTCTCAAAGTTGTCGATGTAGCTCGAAATACATAATTTAATGCCTTTCTCTTTCTTGCTCTTATGAGTGACTGCTACTGCCTCACAATATTGTTATCATCATTCACGTTAACCGCTTGAAGTTCTTGTAATCAGTGAGTGTAATTTGCCATTATCTTCACCTAATGCAAAAACGGCTTCCGATGCAGCACCGGATGTAACTGGGCGGGCTAAGACAAAACATGGAAGCGATCGTGCATAGCCTATTGCACAAGTCTGGCTAGACAGACAGAAGCACGCAGCAAATGCCAGGTACTTAAGTTATGCAGGGCATGGGTGCTTCTCAATATCCCTCCTCGCTCTTTGCAGTTTATATAAACCACACATCTCAGATATTTCAACAGTATAGCCTATCTTTATTATTATTTATTATGAATTTATTAAATAACCAAACTTCAACAACATAAGGGCAGATCCTTTTAGCGCTGCTGATGACACTGTGGAGTGACACCAGTGATCAAGTATTCCAATGTATATAAAAAAGCTTTTATTCGATTCCTCTGTCCTCCTTTCCTTTCCTCGCTTCCTTCCCTTGCGTCCTACAGGGGGTGGAGCTGAGGCGCAAGGAAAGGAAGCAAGGAAAGGAAACGAGGATTCACAAATGAAATGAGAAATAAGAAGCACCCCATATAACGCCTGCAAGTTCTGATCTCGCCTTTTCCCATGGGTGGTAACCATAGGTGGTAGCGATCGCCCTTCCCTTCCCTTATCTGCAACTCATGATGAGTCGGCAATACATTCCACCTTTTTCCTATAGTATCCAGCTGCAGACCCGCAGCACCACCAGTTTCAGAACCCCAGCGCCAGAACCGGAAGTGAGGGGCGGCGTTAGATTCTAACCAAAACCAGCGCAAGGAACGTAATTGAGGGGCGGAGCTTAGATTTGAAACCTAATAACGCCACCTAACGTAATTTGGAGGGTATTTTACACATGAAACAGTTTTTATTGAACAAGAAACGTCCTACTCTCTACGTAATGTTATGATGCTATAGATTACTGTACAATAAGCATTTTAAAACATTGATTTTGTGTAAAATAATTGTATACAGTTTCAGTTATTCGTTTCATTGTATTACGAGTTACTTCCTGATCATGATGGTGAAAAAAATAATACTTGAAACTTATGGGCATTTTAATGTAGCCTGGTTCAACCTGGTTTTGGTTTTTATGAAGGAGTTAACTTTGTATAATAAAGCTTTGAAAGATATAAAACAAGACAATCATTGGAGGTTTTCAAAATTATACGCAATCTGATAACTCATTAGACCTCTGTGATATTTTATGTTCTATTTATTTATTTATTTATTGTGTTTACAAAAATCTTAAATTGTTTTGATATTGAAGATGTATTTGTAAGATGATTTTGATTGTTTAATAAAAAAAAAAATAAAAAAAAGCATGGTTATTTTTTATATAATATATTTTTTTTCACAAGAACATGTGCAGCATGCATTTTTCGTGTAAAATAATGTAAAAATCTAAAAAAAGAGAAAATTCGGCATTATTTTGTTAAAAATCTATACAAAAGGACCAATTCAACCCAAGCTAGGCCTGTTTTATCACAACAATTTTGTTTACATTTAACTTACAATGTATCAAATGAGGAACTCAAGGCCCGGTTTGTCCTTACATGCTTGCTAAAATAATTATAATGCAATAATAATAATTCCGCCCCTCCTTCACTTCCGGTTCTGGCGCTGGGGTTCTGAAACTGGTGGTGCTGCGGGTCTGCAGCTGGATATATCTCCCTTTTTCTGCTTTAAACAATGCGCGCTGCCATGACGACGATGCCGGTTGTCAACTTCCGGCTCGAGTCTGGTCCATGCTTTTTTGCCATATGTGTTTTAGATTGTGTCATCCCCACATCGCTAAACTAAATCGAAAAAAAAAACATTCATCAAATGTGATCTGATCACGTTATTTTTATTAAATCACAGATAAAAACAAAATGAACGTCTTTCTTTGCTTCATAACTTCAAAAAGATAGCTGATGCATGCCTGCACGATCTCCCTAATCCAACAAACATCCGACAGTCTCTATCACCCCGACTGCTGCAGAATAACAGTACTATTAGGTTAGGCTGGTTAGTCATTGACTCCTGTCTTTGCTTTCAAATATGCATAGTCTATATATTTCTCAGACCTGTGAGGTTTAGGCATAACGTTACGCCGAGTTTCATTCATGAGACCAAAGTCCAGTCTGCGCGCTGTCGCCTCCGTCATGATCATCTGTTGTTTACTATATACTTCTTATTTAATAAAACTAGGCAATTGGTTGATGAAACATTGATTGAAATTAAGATACAAACAATTTGTGACAGTAGGAAGTAGAAAACTATGGAGCGAAGTATGTGCCTAAACCTCACACACAAACAAAACGTGTTTTACTCACACCCAATGATTCACAAACAAACTCAGTGTGGTTTGTAAATACAAAACATCACTCACAAACTAATGCATATTGTTCTGCAAATAAAAAACGTACCTATCAAACAAATACAGTATGTTTTACATATACATAGAAACGTATTTCTTCAATGACCAAAATATCCTGCAAGTACAAACTAAAATCTTTGAAAGTACAAAACAAAATTCTACACGTACAAAACAAAATTCTACAAGTACAAAGCAAAATTATACAAGTACAAAGCAAAATTATACAACTACAAAACAGAATTCTACAACTACAAAACAGAATTCTACAAGTACGAAAAACTGTCACGTGACTTTTGGCACTATTTTTCCGCGTCCAGGCAGAATCAGATTTTCTCACAAATACAGTGGAACAACTTCCTCTTCTAGAACAGTAGATGGCGCTAAGATAAGGGATCAATTTGCTCGCCTTTGCCCATGGGAAAATGAGCGGTGAACAGGTGTGTTTCTGTCTAACTTTATCTATAATTAACCTTATTGAGGTTTTGGAAAATGTTTATTATATAGACAGAAATCCACATTAGCACTTAGTAGTAACGAACTCCACTCTAGGATAAGGGAATCTATAAGCTGAAAGCTGCCATCATGTTGCTTTTACTTTTTGTAAAAATGTTTCATTTACTGAATGACTCTATTTTTTTCGTTCTCCGTAAATTAATGAGAATTAATTTCATTTAATTGAAAGGGTCCCACTTATTCATTAATTTTGTTGGAATTCAGTCAGCGTAACTGTTAATGTAATAAAATAATGAATGAACAAATCAAACAATATACAGTTGTTTCTGTGATGTATTGTCCAAATTATTATTTTGGTCAGACAAATGAAACCCTCCTTTCAATTAAATTAAATGTTTTCATTATTAAGAACGAAACGAAAGTAGATTCGTTCAGTGTAGGCTATACATAATCACTACTTTAGTCATTTCACACGCGTCTTGTAGGCTTTAATCCTGGCGCGGCGAAGATCGCGAGTGAGCATTGTCAACTTCATGTTTTCAGCCGACACACTGACAAAGATACACTTGTTTATTAATAAACAATTAAAATATCTTCTTGCTATATTTTACATAGCCTATTCATAATCTTTGTGACAGCTTTAAGGTGCTTTATTGGCAGTGCCACCCTACATGTTACACGCGTCACCACCGCATCACCGCACCCACCAGAATAGCCCAGTTTAGTAAACAGAATTAGATGGCCACAATTCTTACACTTCTAAAAGGCAATTCAATGCGGATGTAATCCCTCAGATTGAGTAGCTAATGTAATGGAATACGTTACAAATGACATTTTGGGGCATTTATTCTGTAACGAAATACGTTTTCCCAACACTGCCTACTACAGCTGAGGAAAATGAGCGGTGAACGGTGTGTTTCTGTATTACTTTATATAATTAACCTTATTGAGGTTTTCTTTTGCAAAATGTTAATTATTTCTTGACAAAAATCCATATTACCGCTATTAGCACTTCACTCTCTCTAGGGGAATCTAGGCTGAAATCTATGTCATATGTTGCTTTAAAAAATAATATTAGGCTAATAATCTACATAAGACGCGTGTGAAATGACTAAATTAGTGATTATGTTCACTGAACGAATCTATTACTTTCGTTCTCCATACATTAATGAGACCATTTAATTTAATTGAAAGGAGGGTTTCATTTGTCTGTCCAAAATAATAATTTGGACAATACATCACAAGGAAGAAACAACTGTAGGCCTATATTGTTTTGTTCATTCATTATTTTATTACATTAACAGTTACGCTGACTGAATTCCAACAAAATTAATGAATAAGTGGGACCCTTTCAATTAAATGAAATTAATTCTCATTAATTTACGGAGAACGAAAAAAATAGAGTCATTCAGTAAATGAAACATTTTTACAAAAAGTAAAAGCAACATGATGGCAGCTTTCAGCTTATAGATTCCCTTATCCTAGAGTGGAGTTCGTTACTACTAAGTGCTAATGTGGATTTCTGTCTATATAATAAACATTTTCCAAAACCTCAATAAGGTTAATTATAGATAAAGTTAGACAGAAACACACCTGTTCACCGCTCATTTTCCCATGGGCAAAGGCGAGCAAATTGATCCCTTATCTTAGCGCCATCTACTGTTCTAGAAGAGGAAGTTGTTCCACTGTATTTGTGAGAAAATCTGATTCTGCCTGGACGCGGAAAAATAGTGCCAAAAGTCACGTGACAGTTTTTCGTACTTGTAGAATTCTGTTTTGTAGTTGTAGAATTCTGTTTTGTAGTTGTATAATTTTGCTTTGTACTTGTATAATTTTGCTTTGTACTTGTAGAATTTTGTTTTGTACGTGTAGAATTTTGTTTTGTACTTTTTTAAAGATTTTAGTTTGTACTTGCAGGATATTTTGGTCATTGAAGAAATACGTTTCTATGTATATGTAAAACATACTGTATTTGTTTGATAGGTACGTTTTTTATTTGCAGAACAATATGCATTAGTTTGTGAGTGATGTTTTGTATTTACAAACCACACTGAGTTTGTTTGTGAATCATTGGGTGTGAGTAAAACACGTTTTGTTTGTGTGTGAGGTTTAGGCACATACTTCGCTCCATAGAAAACCGTCCAGTCAGTTGAACCCGCTATGAATCATGGGAAATAGAACGGTCGCAGAAAAAGGTGGATAGAATCATAGATATGAAGGGCAGGCTAGATGTGTCGTCCACGCTGCTGGCCAATGGAGGTCGACGTCTGCACCTGGCGGCCATCTTGTCACAGGTAGCTCGCTCACTCGTAACATTGTGTTAATGGTACATGTACTATTTAAATGACCATAACTTGCTCAATTTTATACCGATTTTCAAACGGTTTGTTTTGTTATAAACGTCAGAGATGTAGTTATGACACTGCATACTTATGAATAAAAAGTGTATAAATAAATAATCATCCAGATAATTATAGCCACGTTAATAACGTTTGTAAGAAACCAAACCGTTTGTAAATCCGTCAAGATTTCAACGAGATAAGAGTATTTGTGTTCGTGCTGACCACTCATCTTACATCAGCTTGTCTGTGACAAGATGGCCGCCGGTGATGACGATGGAAACTCCGCCGTAACCTATGGCCGTAACACATCTAGCCTTTATATACTATGGATAGAATGCCTTTACTCGATACGTGAAAGGGAAGATGTTACATGTAAACTTTGTTCATACTGAATTTGAATTAAATTACTTACATAGCTACTGGTCTAAAATATGGTCAATTTAAATCCTAAAATTTGTAGTGGGCTAGTCTACAGTATTACCAAACCCTTCTCAACATTGATTAATCAAACGTTATCACGTTTAAAAGCTTTTCACAATCAGTATAATGTTTCAATTCGGGAATATGTTACATTAATTGTGCACGAAGTAAAAAAAAAAAAAAACACTACACGTGCATGCTGGTTATTTGACTCGATTTTAAGGTCGCCGGTTGAAACGGAAAGTTGAGAGATGTTGCCCAGAGAGAAAAACACTACTATCCAGCTGAAAATATGCAGGAGAGACGATTGTCATATTTTCCCCGCGTTTAATAAAACCTCTCAAACGTCACGCTCGTCCCCATTCATGGGGATCGAGCGAGAAAATTAAATACACAAAGTCACAAACATCCAACTCTGGTCACAAAAAGAAATTAAAGAAAAAATACAATGGGAGTCGGCAGAGCGCTTAGTTATCTCCTCTCCTCACAACTCCTGCAGCTTCATACTACTCCAGCTTCACAAATCTAACTGACATTCTACGCACATGCGCACTTCTAATTTTTAACTCAGATTGCCATAACACCATCATAAAACACAAAGTGGCCGTTACACACCCATAGATATCTATGGTTACGCACCGTGATGGCTCTGACCGTGACCAATGACAGCGAGAGCGCGCATTCGTAGGCGACTGACGTCACTCAATGGGCGGAGCCGAAGGAAGACAGCTATGTAACATGCGAATTTTCCGAAACTATACTTTTTAGGGGGCTGGTCTTAAAACATTGTGTAACTGAGCTATATAAGCAGGTGACCACTTGTGCATATTATGCATTCGGAACAGTTAAAAGATGGTGCGGTAACTCGTTTTTTTATAGGGGTAGATTTAGTTAGCCAAATGCTGACCACCTATCTTGTAATACAGAGCGGTGATAGTGACATTTGATACCGGCAAAGAGCAACAGTGTCAAGCTAATTCATTTTGAAGTGCTGATGCATCCTTATTTGCCCATATTAAAAAGCACTATTTCTAATGCGCTAATATTTATATTTTAAGCACTAATAATAATACCTTTTTTGCGCTGTACTGCTAAACGTTTGTAATGATGGGAGTTGGAACTGATAACAAGACTACGACCTTGTCTAGTAAGTATGCATTGCAGCAGCTTGGAGAGGGAAAAGAGGAGGTAGATGAGGCCATGAGGCTGACAAAGACTGAACACCAGATAACGGAACCTAGAGAAACTTGGGGTCGACGTCTGGAGTTCGTGCTCGCCTCCATCGGTTATGCGGTGGGTCTGGGGAACGTGTGGCGCTTCCCGTACCTATGCTACAGGAGCGGAGGAGGTGAGTGACGAGACTCCTGCTCTTCTCTCATGATGAATCACCAGAGTCTGTAGCCATTCCGATATGCTCATCGCCATGGTAAACATAGTTTTCCTCAAAAGATGAATTATGTATTACAGTTAATAATTGCTATACGGGCATTTTGAGTGTCCAGAGATGACAAATTATATGACTGAGAATAAAAAATATATTAAAGGAAAACATTGTGGCCTTTTTATGCAAAATATAAGTATCAAAAGTCAACACAATGTAGCACATTGTAAACATGCAGGAAGCCATTTTGCATTTTGTTGTCATGTGACAAACAACATATCACAAGAGGACCCCTTTTGTAACCTATGCCAATTCAAGGTCATAAATTACATATATATATCACATAACTGACCTTTTAGGGAAAAGGCTCTTTTGTGTTTTGTGTTCAGGTCAAATAGAGTAAAGCTTTGGAAATTTCTTGATAGGCAATTTTTTTTAACATACATTCAAGCTGTGTACACTTATGTTGTAATGAAAGCATTTTAATACTTTTTTACTCTTTTTGGAGTAAATAAAAAAAAAAATACTTTTTTTGGCTCTACCACCTTTAGAGTAAAAAAAATCCAAATCTTTGTTAACTGTATAACAAAAATATTCAGGACTTGCGTAAATACAAAAGATTACATTTGGCACATGTTTGCAAACTACATTTTTATGGCCATTCTGTTTATTTTATCAGTGTTTAAATTATTTATTAGAAGTTAATTTTGTGTCTGTTGTGTAACTATAAGATGTAACTGTAGATCCAGGACAGGATTGTGTAACATTGGATATCTTGTTTTCTCACGCCAGTCTATGTTGCTTTTCAAATCATTCTAAAAATTATTGTAACAATAAAAAAAATCATTGTTAAAAAATAAAACGCAATATACTGTCCCAAGAATGACAATCAATAAAACTCAATTTCTGTGATCTGTGATATTATAGGATAAATAAAAACCTATAAGTTATATAGGTCAGCTGCTGTCACAAAGTTCACAGCAGATAATCCTGCCTCCTGTTTGTATAGAACCATATAGTTATTTTAGCGAACATCCATATTGTTCAGATGATTGTTTGCTTTTTTCACCTGTGTTGTCATAGACCATTCACAACCTCAGATTCTTGATTTTTTTTTTTCCATCTAAAAATGTCCAATTTCCAAATTATTATTATTTTTAAATCAGAGGGAATACATTTATGGTCTTTTCATCTACGGAGCATGTCAAAAAAACATATTTCCCTCCCAATTTGCATTAACATGAGTTGCAAGAAAATAGACTTAACCTCACAGAATGATGTGGAAAAAAGACAAATTAAGTGGTGGAAAATATAATTACAGGACTATTTGAACATTAAGAAGAAAACAAAAAGAAAACATTTGTGACCATTGAAGAATAACAAAATATTTATAAAATATTTAATCATTCATTTATTTTAATTACTTATTCATTATTTTGTCTCGTGTTTTGTTTTTCAATCTTTCACACGTTCCAGGTGCTTTCTTGATTCCCTACTTCATCATGTTGTTTCTCTGTGGTATCCCACTGCTTTTCATGGAGTTCACTGTTGGGCAGTACACTCATCTGGGGCCGGTCCATGCTCTGGCTAAAATATGTCCCCTCTTCAAAGGTGAGTGGATCAAGTGTCCCAATCACTCACATCTCCTGGGTTCTATTCTACCATCCAAACATAGTACAGCAAATGGGAAGTCTTATTGATTTCTATGTTGTATTGGACATTCTGGCATTTCAGTCAAACTAATGGCAGACTGTTCAACTTTCAACTGTGTTCAAGTCTGTTGAATTATGATTTGACATCAGATGAGTTTAAAGGAATATGTTTTATAAATAAATTATATAAAGATATATTTCTCGTAAAATCTCTAGACGACTTTGCCTGCGGTGCACCTTGTCGCATTGTATGTCCGGAGGCTTGTTCCATAAAACAAGTTTATCAAATAAGCCATGATTTTTTTCCGGTAATTTAACTCAGTGTTTCCCAACTCTGCTCCTGTTGGCATACCAAGGCTGTTTCTCTAATCCAAGAATGCAAAGAACAGACTCACGAGATGACGAGCATACAGAACGCTGCTGACAGTTTGAGACGATGTGTTCTTCTTGCTGGTATTGTGCAATAGTACCTGCACAGACACCGTCTGCAGTGCCCAAACATAACGAGAATTATTATACAGCCAGGCATTATCGCCCAAGCCTAAGGGATTGCTCTACATGCACTACAATGTAATGTATAGTCATAACAATAAAGCAACACCTGTCTCATTTTAATTCTACTTCTGTTGCTTGTTTGTGTACATCACTAGCCAACGGCGGGAAAAAACGCCGGTAATATTCAGGTAACTTTTGACCTGCCTCTCTCTGCTTCCCGCTCCTTCCGCGAATGCCGAAATGAATTATGGGATATTTCTGCCGTCAAGTTCACACAAGTTACCAAACGATGCATCCTCGGTAAAATGGGAGTGTCAAGAACACATCCGGGATTTTTAACCATTCTTGCCTAAATGCAAACTTGTGTATTGGGACAGTACTTGGGCCACGACTGATGACGTTTCACAAGTCCACAAGAACACAAGTACAGACAAGAAGGCATATTGAGTAACGGTCCAACACTGCACGTATTTTTTTTGTCTCCCTAATCAAACACACCTGATTCAACTCATCAGCTCATTAACCCATCTGATTATGAGCTGATGAGTTGAATCAGGTGTGTTTGATAAGGGAGACTAGTGCTGCGTCCCAATTCGCATACTATCCGTCCTAAATAGTATTCGAAAATAGAATTAGCGCGTCCCAAATCGTAGTATGTTGAAATGAGTGTTTCAAAGAGTCTCGCATGGTCTACTTTTTCCGGTCAGAATCCGAAGTGTAGATCGATGCACATTGCACACTCTAACGGCTGATATTGCCCACAAACCATTGCGTGTTGGACGAGGATTCGGTTAGAACTACAAACACGAGTAAAAAGTGTTAAAAAAACTACAGACACGTAGTCGATACGGAGGACGCGCGAGTCCCCGCGGTTGTGTAGAGAGGTTTAGATAAAGAGCTTTGGGTGATTAATTATCAGTATCTGAACTGACGGAAATAAATGTATTCAATGTTGTCCACATTATATTGCATTTGCAGCAGCATTGTGAACTTTTGTAAAGACACGTTTAGCCATTACGTTTTAAATGCATCATTATATTCAAATTGCAAACACGAGGAGAGCATGAAAGACCCACAACTGGCAGATGAACGTGCTCTCCGAAACGGTAGGAAATAAAATTAGATAGAATGGAGGATTTTAACTGTGACAAGATGATTGACAGGGCAGTTTACAGTGACAGGATGCACGCAGCACGCGACAGAGCTGTCCGTTAAAGATGACGTGATAGTATGTCCCAAAGCTTGCCTACTCTTTTGCTACACACTCAAAAGTATGTACTTTTTTCTCACAAAAAGAGTACATACTTTTAGGGGGCGTATAAGTAAGCGAATTGGGACGCAGCAAAAGAATATGCGTAGTGTTGGTGTGCCGCCAGGAACAGGGTAGGGAAACACTGGTCTAACTCATTGTCAGTTGATTTGGTTCCATAAAGCAAACTGAACATAGCTCAAGCTCAGTCACACTGGGATCTTATGCTGGTAAACTAACCTGGTCAAGGACAGGCTAACTGTTAAACAGGCTAACAGGCTAAGCCTAAGTTGTTGCAGAGTTCCTATATCACTGACTGACAGGAACACAATTACCACTGACTCTCTGGCATACCATTATTTGACTTCATTAACCACTATCAGTCTAAAAATGAATATATACTATACAGAAAATCAACGTAAATAATAAATCACATGTATTGGCTAGACTACAATTATAAATCATACAATATAGATCTAAAACCATGTTCAATTATATTGTGTAATATCAAGTATTATTCTTATACCTTTATACTTTTTACTTTTTTTGTTAGTCTGACTCATTGTTAGTTGATTTGGTTCCATAAAGCAAAGTTGCCAGAGTGACCACCTACAGAGTAAAAACTTACAGGTTTTCTTTTCTTAATGACTGTTTGAATGTATAGTGCCCAATGATAAATTAAAATATATGAATACATTTCACTTTGGTTTTGTTTATGGCACCTATAGTTCCTTTTATGGTTAATAGGACATTTGAACATCCTCTCCCTCTCTCTCTCTTTCTCTTTCTCAGCCTGGGCTCTATAACCGGTGATTTCCTTGCTATACCCTCCGATCCACCATGCCGCCGCCCATTAGAACTTTTTAATACAAAAAAAACAAAAACATTTTAAAGCAGATGTTAAAATCACTCAATTAAAAATGAAAATAAAATTCACAGACTCAATTTTAACTGGTAAGAGGAACACGCATCTGAGGTAATAATTAGGCCTATATTGGATTTACCCCATAACAGTAGTCCCTTAACAGTTACTGCCATCTTAAAAATACACTTGACCGCGAAATGGAAATATTTGCATGACTTTCTAACATATACAAGTCAAGTCAAGTCAAGTCACATTTAATTTATATAGCGCTTTTCACAATACAGATTGTATCAAAGCAGCTTCACAGTGATAACATGAAAGTAGTACAACACAGATCAATACTATTGCTAAACACTAAATAACCCCAACTGAGCAAGCCAAAAGCAAGGCGACATATACAGATGGAGAATATACGTGTGATATGTACATTATGCACTGAGGAAAGCAACAAGCAACACAGCACAAAATATGCTATTTGCTATAGTGGAGCTATAGCGCTGCTTAAGAATAGTGTGCATATCAAATGATTTTGCCTCATTAAACCAGGGTTAAATAAGTGGTATTGCGTCAACATAAATTTCTCTTATGGAACCCGTTCAGCTCCGACTGATTTGTTAATTTAATTCAAGTCAGGTTTTGGACTGTAATCCCCAATTTTCTTAGCGTATTTTATGGAACAAGCCTATTCTTTGTTCTTTGTTACTGTGTCAACAAAGGTAAAAGTAAAAGTAGTAAACTGATCAAAAACAGAATAAATCATGACCATATTCAGAACATAGTTACTGGAATAGGCTACAATGCAAAAGATTGGGTAGATAAACCGTAATCAATTGTGATTTAATAAAGTTGTTTTAAATTGATACAAAAATAATCATCAGCTTAAGTGTGCATTAAGTTTACAGCATAAAAAATGTATTAATCAAGATGTTTAAAACATTAAATGCATAGCAGCTTGAATGGGACACTATATAATAACTACTAAACAAGATTCATCACCTCTCTTTTCTTTTTACAAGAAATGGAAGACATTTGCAAGTCCCACTTAACTATACTTTTAACTACTATATACTAACATTTAGATGAATCATATGATAGAATGTACTGATTGTGTACATGCATGATTTTACATTGTACCTATTTTTTTTAAATACCTGCATATTACATCTGTAATTAATTTCTGTGGTGACATCTACAACTGTTGAGCCTTCCCTTACCCCTTAACCCCCCTTTAAACTGACCCCATACAAGCAAACCTGTCCGTAATCTTACCCATATCCCACCTCAATAGCAGCACAAGTATTTTGCAAAACAACATGAACAACATCATACCTAACAATTTTTGATGTAAGTAAATAGTAGTTAAAGACACCTAATATAAAATGTGACCATTTTTTCTTTAAAATGATATAAAAAATGGTTATCATGAAAATACTTCGAAGTGTAACAATTGTAACTTAAAACTAAAATTTTTATAATTAGAGAAGCCTAGCTTAAATGTATTGTTTATTTAGCTTAAATAATGTGTTTTTTTTTATTTTTATTTCATAAATGGACATTCATTATTACGGTTGTATCACCTGTTGCAACTTAGGCCCTGTAT
The DNA here is from genome assembly GCF_988280905.1 of Pimephales promelas. Taxonomy (NCBI): domain Eukaryota; kingdom Metazoa; phylum Chordata; class Actinopteri; order Cypriniformes; family Leuciscidae; genus Pimephales; species Pimephales promelas. The sequence goes on from NC_142772.1 coordinate 39,129,422, forward strand.
TAAGATGCGTTTTGGTCGATTGGATCACAAGTTAACGAGGGAGACACATACTTGTTTACACCTGTTATTTTAATCCCATGTCTTTTGTCCACTTTAAACCACTTCTGTCCTGATTTTTTTTTTATCAGGGGTCTATGTGTAAATGTATGTGTTTTTTTAGATCTTTCAATAGACGAAATAAGCTTGCACGATTTACATATACAGTAAACGCACCCGGAGACGACGGAAAAACATGGAGAGCAGCAGCTTTCGTTTCTGCTCTGATAGCCGCAAGACTGCGCTGAAGTGACTGTTAGAATCAAAAATGGTGAGAGAACATTGTGCTTGGTAAGCTTTTCCTTAAATCCTGTCTGGCTAGCGTGCTTCCCTTAATGTTTACACGTTAAACCAGTTGGCAGAGAGTAGGCGAGCTTTTGCAGCTTTTTAAACACATTCGACAGCATGAGTGTTAACACTACAAATGCATTTTCGTCTACCTCTGGAAGTGGTCGAAAGTGGACAAGCTCAAAACTTTTTAGACCCCCCTGTGTTTAGCGTCGTCCGCTTGTGATCTGATTGACCAAAATGCATCTTAATAGCAGGTGTAAACAGGACCTGAGAGAGATCTACAGTCTTTTCCCTCAGCCACAAAGAATCGATTGGGATCTTCTGGATAATGCATTATCATGCTTACTGTAATTACTTTTTTACAAAAGGTTGAGGTTTAAGATACCAAAACATAAAATAAAATAATAGGCCTATTTATTATTTGAATGTTCTGAAAATATATTCAAACTAAGTGTTTTTAATAAAGTGATACATGTCATGAAGTTATCAAATTATTTTAAAAAGAAATAATACACTTGGACACAAAAATACGCATGTCATGTCAATGACCCATTATCATTTTGCTGGACTATGTTTATTGTATCAACCCATATCTGTATTGACATGACAGTTCAAGCATGGATACAGAGTTTCTTCTCACCCTTGTGTTGGATTTTCCCTGTAAAAATGTGTGGACCTGTAAATATGGCACTTCATACAGTATCTGATGACCTGGTGATGGCTGATCTCTTGTGTTCGTCCTGTGTTCTGAACCTGAACTCTTACTTTTATGAAAACATACATACAACATTGTGTGAAAACAACAGTATTTCATGTTTAAGTGTTATATATCATAAATATTACAAAATATCACAAATGTATTTAAAATATTCATGTAATTAAAGATATAAATATAAAATACAATTAAATGGCTAAAGTGACTGTCAACACCAAGCTCAGCCATCGCTGTTCATCATTTGAGTTTCTTTTCTTTCCTTTCTTTCTTTCTTACTTTTTTTAAATTTGACTCTTTCACCTGCTAACTAAAGGCTTCTCTCCTCAAAGACAGAGATAGTCTACCCGGTCAAATCTTTTGGGTCCATCCCTTGATATAGGGCTCATTTCAGCCGATTATGGCTCCTTGCTAGCAGAGGGACTGAAGTAGGTAGTTCTTTCTGTATATTCTTTTAACTGAAATGTACTCTTTTTGTCACATTATTTTTGATGTTACAGACGATCCACCAGAAAAAAAGTGAGTAAAGGGTAATTCTCTATGGCTCTCCTCCTAATAGCTCTCCATAATAGCTCTCCTCCTTTTACTTTTGTAATATCTTTCGGGACTTTTATTTATTGGTTATATCTTGGGTATGGTCAGAAAAGTAACCTTACTCCTAAGTCCTTTCTGTCTCTGGAGTAATCATAGCCTTCAACAGTCGTTGACCTCAGGGTTGCATGATTTAACAAGGTTCCTAAGGTGTAAATGCCCACAATCACAAAAACAATGAACTACTGTGCACTAAACAGGAAAAAGAGAGTGTGTTCATACTTTTATGTTCAGTTATACAGCACTAATGTTATACAAAATTGTGGAACTTGTACTAGGATTTCATATGGGACCTGGGAGAGGATACATTCTAGGGTTTGTTTCTGAACAAGAAAACCGATGAAAAATATAGTTGATGAGCTTTTCTTAGAAAACAAAAAGTATCTTTCTGTCTCGATAAAGTTTGGAATAAAGTATGGAAGAAACCCATAGGGCCTTTATATACCTGCAGGCAATAATATTTGTCACAAAAAAAAAAAAAAAATATTGGGAGGCCCAGCTGTTCTCCATAAGATAACAATATGGATGTAGGGGTTTATTTACTCTTTGAAAGATAATATATGTTAAAATGTCAAGTATTGTGTTTTCTCCTTTACTAATATGTGATGGTATTTTTAGCTTCAAACTTGTTCTTAAACAAACTTGTTCTCAATTAAAAATGCTTACAACCTTTCAACAACCTCAATTTTAACACAACGTTTACAATAATCTTACATGCAATGGATCTCATCATAGACTAAATGTTAATTTTGGATTTCCAAGTAGAGCATCCAATAATCCCACAATGCCCTTCGTCTATATTATTGTTAAGCAGTGGAATAATTTAGGCTCAAGCTCAGGAGAACAAAATGCTCTGGGGGAGTTTATATTACCTCAGAAGGCACCACAGGATGTGCCAACAACAACAACATTCCGTTTTTTAGTGCTTTCTACCATTCAGGCCTGAAACAACTAATGAACATTCCATTTAGGTGGTGGGAATACACAAAACAATGCCAAGATCCGTAGAGAGTGATGATAGCTAATCCTAGGACTTATAGCTGGCATCAAAGCATGGTAAAAACTAAAATCATCCTCCTACCATGTCCTACCAAGTCATGTTGAATAGACATGTTTATATTGAATTCAAAACTGTTCAAACTGTTTGGTTTGGCAAGTAAATCATAAATGGACCACTAGGAATGGCTAATATAATTTTTTTCCGTTTTTTTAATGGCAAAAGCTTATTTTAAAGCTCCAGTCCGTAACTTTTTTTGGGTTAAAAATTATCCAAAATAATTTGAGCAAGTACATAACTAGCTAGAGTTAAATTTTCTGCTTGCCTTAGCTCGATTCAAAACAGTAAGCTTGTAATAATGTTTTTAATTTCAGTGGTACTGGTGGATTTCCGCGGGAGATTCGAACATGTCTTTGCGTCATTACATCACATCTGTACACATAAAGAAGAGTCTCGGCTTGTAGAGTATTGCGTGTGAGGATTCTGGAGGTGGAGATTTATAGCCTTTTCTCACAGCACCTGATATATGGCGGATCCAAAAAGGCTCAAACGACAATCACCAGTGACAACAGATTCACCCGCTGTAAAATGCAATGATTTTGGACTAAGAGTTCGGTGAACGACACACACACACTCTCCTCAAAACATTGTGTTAATCTGCGCTGTGCCGTGTCGAAGTACAGCTCACGTAAAGTTGATAATTCCGCGAATAACTGCAATTGCAGATTTCGGACCGAGATGGCGACGAAGATGAAAACCTGCGGACTTCAGCTTTAAGAACTCTGATGATGACTGGATGGGAATGTTTTTGTTATTATTTGACAATTAATTCTTAAACATCTTCCTGATGTCCATTTCTAAATCTAATTCTGTTTCACTTATATGAGATTTCAATGCTGATTACAGTTGGGCAGTAATGAATCAAAACCGTATAAAGCAAGTCTGTTCTGCATCAGAATTTCAGTGATGCGTCAGCACAAAAGAAGAGTATTAAGTTTACTCCTGGCCATTGAATCTCTTTATAAAGAAAAGCATATTGTGTTGTGTGCTAAGAGTTCTGTTTCTCTGTTTTCTCAGGATACAATTAAAGGTGATCTAAGCGATGTTGGGTGACGTCACTTCTTGTTAATGTTCAAACTATTGTTAGAAAAAACGAAGGCTAGTTTGACCCTCCCTCCTCCTCATCCCGTCCCCTCCCTTCCGTTGCATGCGCACTAACCCCCCAACCCCCACCCCCAAATCATTCTTGTTGGTTATTGGCTGGAACACTGTTTGTTTTGTTTTGTGGTCCAGGTTGGACCAGTTTGTTTTTGCTGCCATTTGGAGCCTGGGGTGTCTACAGAGGCCGTGTGTTTTTACAGTGTGTCCAGGGGACAGGCATCTTGCGTAAAGTGAGATGTTGTTTTCTGTATGTGGCTAAAAATGTTTCAGCCTAAAAAATGCGTAGCATCGCTTAGAGCAGTGTTTCCCAACCCTGTTCCTGGCGGCACCCCAACACGTAATCTTTGTCTCCCGAATCAAACACACCTGATTCAACTCATCAGCTCATTAAAGGATTAGTTCACTTTTGAAAAAAACTTTTGCTGATAATTTACTCACCCCCATGTCATCCAGGATGTCCATGTCTTTCTTTCTTCAGTCGAAAAGAAATTAAGGTTTTTGATGAAAACATTGCAGGATTTTTCTCCATATAATGGACTTACATGGGAACCAGACGGTCGGAGGTCCAAACGACAGTTAATAACAGTTTCAGATGCAGTTTCAAATGTCTTTAAACGACACCAGACGATGAATAAGGGTCGTATCATGCGAAACGATCGGTTATTTCAAAGCTTATTCCAAAAATGTAACTTTTCTAAGGACAAATGCTAGCCTTGCTCTATTCTGTGAGGCGCGTTTGTAACGTCACATAATACGTAATTACGTTCAAAAGGTCACGGGCGACGTAGCCAGAAGTACAGAGTCAGAGTGTTTACAAGTTGAACGCATAGGTTGAACGTGCAAACTAACTCCAACGCCGTTTACAAAAAAGGAATTAAAAGGTAAAACAACGATGTCGGACGATTTTGATTCTGTACTTCCGGCTACGTCGCCCGTGACCTTTTGAACGTAATTACGTGACGTTACAAACGCGCCTCACAGAATGGAGCAATGCTAGCATTTGTCCTTAGAAAAGTTAAATTTTTGGAATAAGTTTTGAAATAACCGATCGTTTCGAATGATAAGACCCTTATTCATCGTCTGGTGTCGTTTAAAGACATTTGAAGCTGCATCTGAAACTGTTATTAACTGTCGTTTGGACCTTGGACTGTCTGGTTCCCATGTAAGTCCATTATATGGAGAAAAATCCTGGAATGTTTTCATCAAAAACCTTAATTACTTTTCGACTGAGGAAAGGAAGACATGGACATCTTGGATGACATGGGGGTGAGTAAATTATCAGCAAAAGTTTTTTCAAAAGTGAACTAATCCTTTAATGCATGTAATTATGAGCTAATGAGTTGAATCAGGTGTGTTTGATAAGGGAGACAAAGAATACGCGCAGTGTTTGTATGCCGCCAGGAACAGGGTTGGGAAACACTGTCTTAGAGCACCTTTAATACATGAAATCATTGGGAAACAGAAATACTGTTGTGTAAGCCAGTGGTTCTCAACTTTTGTTGTTGACGTTAAAGACTCTATGATATTAAGTTGTATTAGTCACTTCATGAAAGGCAAATACCTACATGATGCACAGGTTTCGTGAAGTCCCCCCATTCAAAATTGGCAGCATGAGAGGTTGTTAAATAAGCTGTTTGGCACAATATATTTGGGAAAGTTTTTTGTATATATGTTTTTGTACAATTTAGGTCACCAATTGATATCCACTGTAGAACCAGTTAAGAACCATTGTAAGCTACAAATAAGTGGTAAAAAGCTATTTGAAGCTTAAGTTTTCATATGATTAAGATTATGAGACTACTTGTTCCAACAACACATTTAATACCCCACAATATCAATCCAATTGGAATCACATGTAAGCAGGGTTCAAATATTTTTTCAGCTCTTCAGAATTGTGTGTGCCTGAGGTCTTTTGAAATCTAAGCTACAGCATAACATTGAACAGCCTTACTGGATTTATTCATTCAATCCTCAATAAAAAAAATAGACTTTCTGATTTAAATCTCCTTAAACTCTTGCATAAGGTATCTGGAGCCATAAGAAACCCCTGGTGTCCTGGTCAACCACCAAAATATTCACTAAGAAAGAATAACAGAAGAATCCTGGGAAACTAGATTTTCTTTTTTTAACGTATGTTTAGAAATGTTGTTAGATAAGAGTTATCTTAATATAATTTGACCTTAAGTGAAATGAAAACAGCTGTCATGAAAATTTGCTCTTTTGAAACTTGTATGCCAACCTAGAAATGTACATCTGGAGGTCAACGGTTTCATTCTTTTTTTAAATAAAAACTTAATTCTAAACATTTCAGTGCATCTGAGGAGCCCTAAGTGCTGTTCCAATATGAGTCTGTTCGGCAGTGAAAGACTCGGAAATGGTGGCAGGAAGTGTCGTCATTTTCTGGTGTCTCACTGTTTCTTTGTCTGTCCTCAGGTGTGGGGCTTGCAACGGTAGTGATTTCTTACGTGCTCTGCACCTACTACAACGTGCTCATGACCTGGGCTCTCTACTACCTGCTTCATTCGTTCAGCCCCTCATTGCCATGGCAATCCTGCAACAACACGTGGAATGCAGTTGGCAACTGTTCCACTGGTTTTCCTGGCAATGCCACGCATCTGCAATCAGCCAGTCAACAGTTCTTTGAGTGAGTGACAGATCTAATTTTTTTACTATGTATGGCCCGCCCAATCGGTCAAACTACCGTTTTCCGATAAGCTGGGGAAGGTTTTATGCACGTTCTGTCTTAATTCCAATTTTCTTTTATTTAACTCCATTTTAATGCAATCTTGAATTTAGGTTGGAATGGCATTTGGTAATTGATCATTTATATGATACTGTATCTAGACATTTGATTATTCTATTTAACTCTTTACTTTATATTTTACTCGTTCATTGGGAGTCTAAAGTGCACAGAGAGCCTCGTGCCGGCTGTTTAACTCAGGACTCGCGATCACAAACTCCCCAGACTTAACTATACTGTTTAGAAGGCCACCTTCATGCTTTCTCTATCTAAAAGTATTTTGTTTAGTCCCCAAAGATCTGTATACACTTGAATTAAAGTAACACTATCTCTAGTCAGAGGTCATGACCACTACTACAGATAGTACACCAACATTACTTCTCTGATAGTAGCTTTGGTTTGGTCATGGCATGGTTTCCCACGTACACTTAGTTTTAGTATTATTTCATTAAAGCAGAGGTAAGGCTCACCCTATTTTGGTTGGCTGATCAACATTTTGTTGTCCTAAACGGAAATTCTCTTTTTAGCCTTTACAATCCAAGTACACTTGAACTAGTGCCAAGTGTTAGCTGGAGCTCTAAAAGCGCAGTTGTTGTGCCCTGTGCTCCACTCAAAACTTGTCTTTAGTCTGTTACTAAGCTGACACAGATTTGCAGTAATATCAGCCTTCACTTAATCTACTTGAGAAAATAATTTCATTGTAAGTCAGAATAAATTAAAATGTAACAATTTATTATTATTAAGGTAAATGTATCATGCCAATTACATAAATTCAAAGACAATCAATACAAAACATAAAATGCTCTGGAATAAAGAGTAAAAGATGCATATCTCACATTAGGAAAAATATAGCTTTTTCAGCATTATTTATATACCCAGACCAAGACCAAACATTACCCAATGTGAGTCATGGACTTACAATTGGAATCTGCATTGACTAGGGTCATAAGCCTAGGGAGTTTACACCTTTTGAAGATAAAAAAGTAATTTGCATGAAAGACCCACCGTCCTCTGTAAGCAAGATACCTCTAAACTCTTAAAAACGTTATTACCTCTTGGTTTACTTCTTTGAGAATGAGACATTTGTACCAGTCGCACTGAGACATTTCAAATGATACCAGACATGTATAGTGTTGTGTGGTAATTTTTCACAATAAACCATATAGATTTTGGGGTGAATTTCAGGCTATCTCCTCATGGGGAGAGAAGAGATGGGGGGGAAAGAGGGTGAAGGGAAATGCACGGAAAATAAGACAATACTGAGGGTATAATAGGGTATAATAATACATAATTGTGTATGTTACGTCACACTACTGTATATTGAGGAACTAGTATTCATTTCCTGTAATGTAAATGGAAAATTGGGAAAAGTTCAATCCATCCATCCATCTAATTGAAATGTGTTGTTTTTTGTTTTGTTTTTTAATAGTCATAAGGTCTTAGAAATGACCAGAGGGATTGAGCACGCTGGAGGGATTCGCTGGGAACTCTTTGGCCTCCTAATACTGGCCTGGGCCATTGTTTATTTCTGTATCTTTAAAGGGGTGAAATCCACTGGAAAGGTCAGAATTCAAAGCTCACGTCATTTGTGAATAGATTCGTTGTGTTTTAATTTTCTAAACGAAGGCAAAATAGAATATTTAAGCTACAGCTTGATAGTTAGTGGTTATGTCTTCGTAAAAATATGAATAATGTGTTAACTGTTATTGTATCTATATTTGTTCAGGTGAATAAACCTCAATAAATTTTAACCTAGTTGTTAAAGAAACTACATTTTTTATATATATATATATATATATATATATATATATATATATATTTGTACTTTTGCCCTTATCAAAAATAAAAATCCCTCTGTTGACTCTGTCCATAGGTTGTGTACTTCACTGCCACATTCCCTTATTTCATACTAATTGCATTGCTGATCAATAATGTCCAGTTGCCTGGAGCAAAAGATGGTATCCTCTTCTTCCTCATGCCAAACTGGAGTAAACTCTTGGAAGTCCAGGTGAGATCATTTGAATAAAAATACATGAGTCAAGTGGTGGTAAAAACAAACTACAACCTACCAGTCAACATTACATTACAGCTTGCATGCTACCATATCATTACTGTAGTACCACTGATAAACATCAGCATTGTTGTGGGAATTGTGGCTGTTTACCATTTAACGTATAATTTACACTGGATTAAGTTAATCAACAGGTCTAGAGTAGGTTTGAAATAACTTTAACACTGTCAATTCTTTGAAAACACCTGTGTATCATGTATAAACCAGGTCACTGACTGAATGAATGGCAGGTTTTATTTATTTTAGATTTATGTTTTCCCTATTTCTGTTTGTGTTGCTTGTATAAATTATGCTTATGTACATTGCCGAACCCAATAAATACACATTATATTGTTTCCTTTTTTAAAAAGGATCTTATTGAGTCTGAATGTGTTAACTACAAAAATGTTGTGATTAAATTGAGTTTAAACATTTAGATCGATTGACAGGACTTTCATGCCCATAGAAGTATGCAAACGTTAAATATGATTCCTGTTGATGCTTTATTTACAAATTTTAAAAAATGGACAAAAAGACAAGAATGAAACCCTGCTCTTATATGTCTTTGTTAATCTTATGTTCCAGGTGTGGGTCAATGCTGCTGCTCAGATCTTTAACTCCATCGGCATCTCCTTTGGTTCTATGATATCTATGGCCAGTTACAACAAGTACAACAACAACATCCTCAAGTAAGCGATATGGAAATGAAAAATTTAAAATACAAGTTAGGGGGAAAAAAAAACATATTTTTACATTAAAATTAAATAAATGCATCTAAGTGTTTTCAAGTTTAATCAGAGCTAAAGGGTCTGTTATCTTCAAGAAATGCATGATTCTCCTCATCACGATTGCCTTTTATTTTACAGGGACACATTTATCATCTCTCTGGCAAATTCAGCCACTAGTATCGTAGCAGGCTTTGTTATTTTTTCTGCCATCGGGTACATGGCTCACATTCACAACCTACCTGTAGATGACATTGCCACAGATGGTAAGTGTTTTTTTGGGGGGGTTTTATCAGTTTCTGCTGCTGTAAAACTAGTCCTCCCATGTCCTTGTGTTTTTCAAGGTTTGTTCACAAACATTAAATACATTGAATCGCTTGAACCACATTTCCTGTTATCTTTAATTGCTGTCTTCATCCAGCCATGAATCACAGCTCAGTTTCAAGGACCAGGGGGCGTAGGGCGTAGCTACAGACACGCTGTCAGAACCAGGGAAATGCATCTTTTTTTTATAATACAATTTACAGTTCTTCAATATTATAATTATTAATTAAATATAAATTAATTAATGAATTAAATATAATTATTTTTAAATGAGATTTGATTTGTCATGCATTAGAACTATATCATATCCTAATCTTAATAAGAATATGCTAATGGGTCTCTTCAGTTACTCTATGTTCTTCACGCCAACTAGCAGAGCCCTAATAACATTTTTATGTTATTACAAAAAATGGCTAAACAGCTATCTATTACACACAACCAAGTGTTGAGCATGTGAGCTAATTGGCTACTGATACAGCAGGAACCAATCAGCTGTGCCCTACAGACAATGATGTGAATGCAAGCAGGTTGAGTTTTATTTGCCTGCGCCAAAACTGACAAAACTTTCTATTTTGTTTCTTTCAATGCAAACTGGTTATTGACATCCTAAAAAAAAAATCCAAACCGTTAACCACTTCAGACTCTAAGGCCAGCAAAGAAAGTATAGACGGTCTTTTTGAGGAATTGTTGAAAGGGTATATGGCTAGAAAGTTTGTGAATGCACTGCTTTTCTAACCGGAGAAATTTGTTAATTGGGTAGATATTTAGTCTGGCATTGGTTTTACGATATTTGCATTTAATAGGTTTTCTGAACTGTACATAGGTCTCATGTGTGCACTGTATCAGCCATGGTTGGTTGTCGATACAGGACTCATTGTAATTTCTCTTTGTGATATACTGTAGTTGTTATCAGGTTGGATCTCTCTCTTTCCTGCTTTGCTTTTGTTTGTTTTTTTGTTTTTTTACCTGTTGGCCGCTCACACTTGATCGCACTGCACAATCTGAGTGGGTGTTCAAAGGTATGTATCTGCAACACTAGTGGCACCTAGTGTAAAGCAAGCTTGCAAATGGCCCTTCATCACAAACACAGCTCTTACGAATGCTTGTAATAGCATGTCTTTAAAGGCAAAAGTAGACTAAATTCGATCCAAGGTCCAACATATGAGGAATACTTTAAGCTGTGTTGCTTTGTGTCATGAAGCAAGGCTAACACTCTGTCTAACACAAGCGTTTGGCTTAAAATAAATCCATCCAACAGATCTGCACCTGGCAATTCTTTTTGACAATTGAGGCTGTTCACACGGACTGGGCACATCAAATGAAACTTTATAAACGGGAACATTTGTCTTTCTGAACAGGTTTATGATGATGTATTGAAGCGTTCAGTGTACCTTGTTCATTTTGATGTGTTCATTATCTGTTTAATCTTGGACCGTACATACTTCACCTTTAAGTCATGGGTGTATATACAGTGATATATACAGTATAGAAGCCGATTGAAAAACATGGGGGATGTGAATTATTCCAGACCACCTACACTTTTATTGGCCCACCCATCATCCACTTTCTGTATCCACCACTGCACACAGGATCTGTTATTTTTCTTATGTGCTCTTTTCTGTTGTGCTCTTGTGATGGGTGTGAAATCTAATGCACTGTACATGAGTAAAGCAATCACATTTACAACCAAGTCCTAATTAATCTACACAGAACCGGGCACTGGCAATGTAAATACTGCTGTAACCTATTAATGTGAACGTTGATATAAATATGTGCTGGTTTTGTGTGTGAAACAGCCCTTGGGAAGTCAATATCAACACCTCGCAAGCAAAGGAAATGAGAACGCTGTGGGGAAAATTCCAGCTTCAAACGTTAAAATGAAGTGGGATGATAAATGAAACGGTCTTGTTCTGTACCACTAGAGAGGATAAGCATGAGAGGAGGTGAAGGGTGAATAGGATTATGCCAGAGAAAGTGAATAAAAGAGACCATTCATGGGAGAAATGGGTAGATAAGTAAAGAAAAAACAATAATAAAAGAATGTCCTTGAGATTTGAGCTGCCCTCAGGAGAACTTCACAGCAGTTTACAATACCATAATGTTTGTGTTTATATTACATTACAGTTTATATGATGTTGTCATTCAAGTCCATCAATTTATACCAGTTAAAGCAATGAAACCTTGGCAGTTATACAGTACTTCAGAAAATTATTAGTTTGCACAATGTTTGATAGGTTTGTTTTGTTTTATTTTGTAATTTTATATATTTTTTTTTTTGTGTGTGTGTTTTCTCATACTCATTTTTTGAGGAGGCATCTCTCAGAACAGCAGGCGGATCTTTTTTTTCTGAGCAATGCAATTATAGTTTTGCTGTTCAGCAGCTTTGCTGAGCATTTCCTCATCATAATAAATGGTTTAAAGGGATACTCCACCGTTTTTTTTTCTTCTTCATATTAAAACTGTTATTCCCTTAACTAAGACGAGTTGATGCGTACCTCTCTCGTCTCAGTGCGTGCACTCATTCGCTCTGGTGCGCGAGACACTTTGATCCCACTTAACTAGCCTAGTTCATTCAATATGGGCCAAGCAGAGAAGCGACCGAACACCTCCATGTTTTCCCATTTAAATACAGTTACACGAGTAGTGTAACTCGACCTAGGACGGTGACACAAATAAAACGTTGCGCTTTTCTTAGTGTGTAAAGTGGAAAACTATATTGTACTACACAGCAAGTGCTTGGGAGCACTTCGACTCGGCGCAGTAATATCATCACTCGTGAAAAGTCCTCACCCCCCTCTCACTCTCCGGAGTGATGATATTACTGCGCCGAGTCCATAGATAAATATGTGCCGAGTCGAAGTGCTCCCAAGCACTTGCTGACGTATTCCGCCATACAATATAGTCATCCACTTTACACACTTATAGTGTGTAAAGTCATCTTAGTTAAGGGAATAACATAGTTTAATACAGTATGAAAAAACGGCGGATTATCTAATGTCTCTGATGTCTTGTTCTAATGTCTTGTTTTCTCTTTGAAAGACCTTAAAGGGTAACTAAACCCCTGGTCAGAGCCTGACTCCACCCACTGGCAATATTTGAAAATGCTGAAAAAGTGGGCAGACCCCAGCGGAGATGGAGGGGACGAAATAGATGCTAAAACACTCTATCCTGATCATTTTCAATATTCGCAATTCAAACTCCTGACTAGCTACTGTGGTTTTGACGAAACAAGCTGGTTTTTATACTGCCAAGGGCGTAGCTCGTGCCAAGAGCGTGGTGAGCTGAAATGTGCGAAGAACCGCTAACATCCAATAGGCAAATTCAACTGCAGTAGCCACCGTTCAACCTGAAGAGGGCAGCGCTAAGACGTTATTTACACCATATATTGTAGAAATAAAACACTTTATACACAAATGTCAAAAAAGTTACTCGAATCAATGACTGGTATTAATAAAGATCCATACTTACAGATCGTTAACTAAAAAAAGTTTGTTTAGGGTTTAGTTGCTCTTTAAAATCAAAAATAAGACAGCTGCACTTTTCCAAGCCTTTCCATTCTATTTAGACTCCTTCTCTTCTTTTCTACAATATCTTATTTTGGGGTTTTAGTACTGTAGTAATGTATAATCTGCATTTTTTTGAATGTTGGAGAACAACAAAAAAAAAAGGGTAATCGTGTTAGGCGAAGCATTACTAAACATTTAAAGTACTGTGCGACAGATCTGGTTCTTCTTGATGGCCAAGACCGTTGTTGCTAATGTTTGCGTTGGCATAACAACTAGTCAACTGGTGTCATCTTTCTCTTAATCGGTGTGATTTTTGTGTTTATGTGTTTTTCTGCAGGACCTGGTCTGGTGTTTGTGGTATATCCTGAAGTGTTTTCCACCATGCCGATCTCTCAGCTCTGGGCACCTCTGTTTTTCATCATGTTACTCTGCCTTGGACTGGACAGTCAGGTAGAAGAGAAGAGGCCTCATAGTTCAAGCATGTACATTGCACAAACTAGCTCTGTTCTAAACCTCAGAAAGCTACCTTTCTGTCTGAAACCTACATACAGCAAACATGTTCCTTCTATTAAGCAATTTGCACAGGACACAATTGTTTTTCAATTGTTTTCTCTGTGAACATGCGCTAAACTTAACTTTTGTAATGGATCTCACTGCTTTTTCAGCATCATATACTTAAATACTTGTGTAAATGTTTTTATAATCTGCCATTCTTTGCATTCTGTGCAACATATTGGATCAATTTTGTCAGTCAGAATTTTCCTATTCAATTCTATAATGCAATTCTGCAGTTATCTTCCTTACAAAGGATAAACATGATGTGGCCTTGGTAAATGTTAGTAGGCCACAGATGGCTAATGTGCTCATTTCATGTTCTTTCTTCTGTATTATCAGTTTCTGCAGCAGTAGGCCCAGTCTTCCCATGTCCTTGAGTGTTCTCAAGGTTTGTTGATGAGCAGGAAATTCAGTGAATCTCATAGAGCAAAAAAAAAAAAGATTATATTTATCATCTGCTTTTATTGTTAAGATCACAGGATTCTTATTTTCTCTTTGAGCTGTGTAAACTGTAAAGCTGTTTCCTCATTGCACACACCGGAAAGGCACAACTGTATGAGAGTCAATGTCAGCATCTTGTAAGCAAGATGAGAAATTTGAGTGCAGTTTAATTATAATAGATGAAAATGTCTCATTCTTGTGAATGGAAAGGTGATCAGTAAAGTGCCTAGCTCACCAGGTATTATAATAGAGCTATATGCGTGTGCAATTTGTACATTCACATTTGAACATTTTGGACTATTGTTTGTGTGAATGTACATATGTTTATCTGTGCAGTTTGCCATGGTGGAAGTGGCTGTAACTTTCATCATGGACGGCTTTGGCAAGAAAGCATTGCGAGTTTTTAAGAGGAAGGAGCTGATTGTTCTGGCAGTCTGCAGCGTTGGCTTTCTGCTGGGGATTCCTCACATTTCCAGGGTAAATATGCTCTAGTTTCATATTACAAACAAATAATGTATTCTTATTTTTTGAGATTTTGTTATACTTGGATCATTTGGATTTTTATACAACTGTTTCTGGAACTGTTCCTGAACTAAACATAATTTTAGTTTCAGTAGATTTGATTTAGAGATATCTATTCTCAATCACTATATTCATTTTTTTAATTTTATTAAAATTCAAAAAGTTCAATACTGTAAATCTAAGTTTTAATAAATTAATGTGAAAATGAACAGAACAAAAGTGGAGGGAAGGATATTATTTGATCTAATTTTTATTTGTGCACCGGTTTAACGATAAAAATAACAAAAGGCAATATCTAGGCCTTTTGTATATACTGTATTTTTAATAAAAAAAATTCAGAGTGAATTAATTGAAATGGACAACTGAAATGTAGACATTAAAGACATCATAAAAATATGCATCCTAATGCTCTCATACAGTAAATGAAAAGTAACTGGCCAACAAACAAAAACTATATATATATATATATATATATATATATATATATATTATATATATATATATATATAGTCACCTTACCCTGATTTCAATACTAATGATGTAATATTGTATGTGTGCAGGGTGGGATATATGTGTTTCAGTTGATGGATCACTACACAGCTGTGGTCTCTCTAATGTTTCTGGCCTTCTTCGAGGTGCTCGCCGTCACTCTCATATTTGGTGAATATCACTACCTTCAGTATGCACTTCAGACTATAGAAACTCAGATCAGATGTGGAGATTTGATGGTTCATGCTTTTCCATCTCACTTCTTTCTTGCTCTCTTCCACATCGCTCTCTCTCTCTCAAACACATTCAGGAGTGAGACGGCTCAGTTTAATGGTGGAGAAAATGCTGGGAAAGAAACCAAACCTCTACTTCCGTGTCTGCTGGCAGTACCTTTCACCCATGCTTGTGCTGGTGAGGAAAAAATGATGGGATTCTCTATATTTGATAATTGACAACTACATTCATCTGCGTTTCAGAGTAAATAGCTTCAGAGTGCAGATGGTTTTAAAATACTACACTTTTATTCCCAACAAGACCTTTTTTTCCTAGTGAATCAGTGAAGTGACAAAACAATGACAAAACTCAGTTTTAATGAGACTGTATTGTGCACACATATTTTTACAGGGAATCCGGGCATCATAAATGCCCTTATCTTCCCATAAATACAAATTTTAAAATTTAAGGACATTAAAAAGTCTTTAAAATCTTAAATAGAATTGAAAAAGAGTACATTTGTTGATAATAGATATTTATAAAGTGGATCCCGATGTGTGTTTGTTGAAGTGCAGATCTGAGAGGTTGGGTGAGGTATAATGCTTTGCTTTGAATTAAAGGGATAGTTCACCAAAAAATGAAAATTCTGTCAGTATTGTCTCTAAAAAACTTTCTTTGCTCTGTGAGTCACCTTCATTTATATAGCGCTTTATACAATGGAGATGTTTTAAAGCAGTGATTTTGATTCAATGATGCAAACAGAATTCAGTTCTTCTGTAAAGCAACTCTAAACAGAAAATAGTGTCATTGTTTAACTGAGGTCAATTCAGTGTTGATTCAGTTTCGTTCAACAATTTTAAGTGTCCCCAAGTAAGCAAGCCAAAAGGGGACAGTGGCAAGAAACCCAAACTCAAGAAACCCAATTGTGGATTGATCATTTAAAATACTTCATCCAGTTCCTTCTGCTTGAAGATCGGGATTCATTATGTCCACATTTGGTGGGGAGGAGTCAAAGCTGGCCATAGGGTCAGTGCAGAGGTCTGGTTCTCATGGTCTCCAGTGAGGATCTGTGCCGATGGCTGTTGTATCGCCGAGGTCTTCACAGGGGATCTGGCTCTAGGGCTTGTCTTGTCATGGTCTCCGCTGACATTCAGGGCAGTTGTGGTCATCCAGATGCAGGTCCACCATCTGATCTGCAAACGGGCCAAATTCAGCTGACTGCTGTGATCTCGGGATAAGGATGAACAGAGACTTAAAGGGATAGTTCACTTTGATTTTAAGTTTTGATATGTTTTAGCTTACCTCAAGGGCATCCAAGATGTAGTTGTCTTTGTTTCCACAGTATTTTCAATTTTGATATTTTTAGGTCAAACCGTTCTTGTCTGTCAGTCATATAATGGAGGTCTATGGTCACCACCTCAAAGAACATGCACAGAGAAGTCCAAATTAAACACGATTTAATGACTCGTAAACGTAAGTACACATTGATGGCCTAAGACACGAAATGAGCGGTTTGTGTGAGAAAACGAACTGTTTTGTTTACACAGAGATTTCAGAAGTGTTATCCTTCACTGTGAAGATCTAAACATATTTAGATATACAGGAAATTGCAATGGACGACGATTACGATACATAAACAGACAACGTTGATTTTTTTTTTTTCGCAAACCGCGCAAGAGATAACTTCCGGCGCAGACCGAAGCACCCGTTGCTTCAGATCAGTTGGACGTGGCTGTGGTTACAAGAGGTAAAAACAATATAAATACTGTTTGTTTGCTCACACAAACCGCTCGTTTCGTGTCTTAGGCCATCAATGTGTACTTACATTTACGAGTCATTAAATCATGTTTAATTTGGACTTCTCTGTGCATGCTCTTTGAGGTGGACCCCATAGACCTCCATTATATGACTGACAGAGAAGAATGGTTTGGCCTAAAACTATCAAAATTGAAAATACTGTGGAAACAAAGACACCTACATCTTGGATGCCCTTGAGGTAAGCTAAAACATATCAATTTCAAAGTGAACTATCCCTTTAATACAAGCGTAGATGCCAAGATGTACATCGGATGTTATGGGAAGTGTTCCCGGTTCCGGTTGATCTAATTTATGCAGCCTAATAATCCTTTAGTGGATTTGAATTACAGACATGTGATAGTGTGTTATGGGTATGCTAGGTTAAAAAGATGGATTTAATCTAGATTTATTGATTAATGGGAAAAGCATCTACCACCCACTATCGATTTTGATATTCGATGTTGATAAATGATATTCCATCATTTTCAGACCAGCAATAAACATGAAGGAATATGATGCAATAAGAGCTTGCTCAAGTTCTGAGGAGCTAAACCATGTGGAGATTTGTAAGGAGATATTTTGATGAATGTTGGTAATCAAAAAATTGCTGGTCCCTATTGACTTCCATGGAATGAAAAAAAAAAATATATATATATATATATACTATGGAAGTCAATGAGGACTAGAAACTGTTTGGTTACTAACATTCTTCAAGAACAACTTGAGGATGAGGAAATGAAGAATTTTTATTTTTGGGTGAACTATCCCTTTAATAACAATGACCTCTTTCCTGTCTCTCTCTCTCTCTCTGCAGGGTATTCTGATCTCCAGTATAATTCAGTATACTCCAGCTCGATACGGTAAGTCCTACACGTACCCGCTCTGGGCAGAGGTGGTCGGCTGGGTCATCTCTCTCGCCTCCATCATCTGGATTCCACTTGGGGCGCTACATGAGCTTTGGATCACCGAAGGGTCTCTGCTTCAGGTATGTACAGTGCACAAACACTCCCTATATCAATATTTGTTGTGTTTCTCTCAAAATGAACCCAGTGCATTTCTCCATCTCTGTTGCAGAGGTTGAAAAAGTCCATAACTCCAGCTATAGATCTGGAGTTTGTTTCAGAGAAATCATCTTCCGAGTCCATTGCGATGTTTACCGCTCCTTAGACACATGCGTGTGTGTGTGTGTGTCCTCAATGTTTACTCATTTGAAGTGCATAGTTCTGCTTAAACTGAAAAATCGCATTTTATGTTTTTACTCGTATTTATATTCTGTTTATTGCGTCTGAAATTAATGTTGTAAAGTACGTCAAACATCAAAATATTCCCAGATTTACAATATGGCATTGATATTGATGAGATCTGTTTTTTTTATTATTATTATTTAATTACTTTTTTACATGTGTTTATTTGATTATTTGAAAGCTTTGAATAATGTAAAAAAGAAAACTTAATGTCAGACATTATACATTTCATGCATATTTTTCTTCGAGTAAAGAAGTGGAAAATATATGATGTTGTAATGAGAGGGAAATGACAAGATTTTGGTTGGTTTTCTCCGTTATTAAGATTTAAAATGATTAACCATTGACCTTTAAGCATTGTTGAATTGTATATACACTGATTTAAAGGACTGACACAACCTTGAAATTATATTTAGAATGTTAGGGACGACATACTTGATTTTACACATTATTTCAAAATTCAAAAACTGCACTAGCAAACACCTGCACAAAATGTTTTCATGAAACTTAAATTCCATGCAGTTCTTTAAATGTCAGCATCACTTTATTATGGGTACATCAACATTCACTCTCATAGGCTTTAGCACAGAGATCATAGAAAAAGAGCTGTTTTCAGATGCCTTTGTGTTCGCTGAGGACTAAGGTTACGTAAATTGAACACCACATTTACAGCTGCTTATGACGCATGCAGGTTTTGCCCTCTACTTTGTAACTTGAACTCTGGCACATATCCTAAAGCATATGAAGAGTTCAGATGCAAAAGCCTCTAAATGCCATTTGAAATTTTCTTCTAAAATGATCATTTTTGTCAAGCTTATATATTCAAGTTCAGTAATTTCACTTAAATGACAATTAATAGGTAATCCTCATTGCAATTTAACTGAAATTACTGAACTTAAATATACATGCTTGATAAAAACGATCATTCTAGAAGAAAATTTCAAATGGCACTTAGAGGCTTTTGCATCTGAACTCTTCATATGTAAATGGTCGAATGGCAGAAAAACTTAGCCCAAGTTTACAGGAAAAAAAATAGGAAACTAAGAAAGGTTGTAAGTTAAAATGTGTGTGCCCTTTTTAATAAGCACTTTCTGATGTCACCTGTAAGGCCTATGCATTCTGATATAGATAGAAAAAAAACATTCATGTTTACTGTTTTTTTTTAAATTTATTTTAGTATTCACTGTTTTACGATTTAGTGTAAAAAGTACCTTTTGGAGGGGGGGAAATTTGAAGTGAGCCAAAGTTTAAATCAAATTATCCTTGACACTTACATTAGAGGAACGCATATTTAGAAATAAAATAGTTTGTTTTAAATGTGCAATGTTCCAATTGATAAAGAATGAAGGATGCAATATAATTAGTAATCAGTAATAATTAGTAATAATCTGTGCAAATTGTCTTGATTAGTTGTACCAAACCTTAGCACTGCTGTTATTTTGTAACGTATGTTTATCATTGTCATATGTCATATAGTTTGTGTTACCTCAGAACGAAAACCACAGGATAATCATTCATATTCAAACAGTTCTCTATTTTGTCGACAGACTTTTGAAACCTTTTTATACATTTAAAGTGTCATTTTTATGTTATGACTGGCAGTTTTATATGCAAGTGATCTGATCAAAATAAATGGCATTGCTCCGTTTCAGTTTTTTTTTTTTTTTTTTTTGCTCATTTTGTGCAGTTCCATATTATGACGTGTAATACTGCCGTTTCACCACACGATGTCACTCCAGCTCAATTAACTACTCACATCATTCATTTGTCACAAACACCTAAGTGACTTGTATCATTTATATAATATAATAATAATTTACATAGGTTTTTTTTTTTTTCGAGGTACTCAAAATGCTTTACATGTGGAAGGGGGGAATCTCCTCAGTATATGGAGATGATTAGGAGGCCATCATGATACATAGAGACCAATGGAAAAATGTGGCCAGGATGCTGGGGTTATACCCCTACTCCTTTTCATCCTGGGATTTTTGTGACCAAAAAGAGTAAGTTTAACGTTTGTTTTTTTGTTTGTTTGTTTTTTTGACAGTGGGGTGTTATGACCCACACAGACTACTGGTTGAGCACCCCCTGCTGGCCTCATATAGTTATGTAATATTTTTTCCAATTATATAATATTAATTAATAATTTATGGTTATATATATATAGATATATATATATATATTATTATTATTATTTATTAGCACATACGTGTAATTAAAATGTATAAGTTATAATTAACAATATAATAAAATTGTATTGAATTAAAGATGATTTTGTTGATAATCCACAAGTTTAGCAAACGATTTTAATGTGCATTTATTATTAGACACATTGCAATGTGGGCTAGGGATTGACTTCTTCCTCTAGAACAGATCAATTGCTTTCCCTGTGTCTGTGCACTATGTAACCCGAAAAGCGGAAGCACTAATAGAAGTCAGTTGAGACTGCAGTTGGGATGGCAGATCAATAGCCTCGCTCAGTGCAAAAGCAGGCAGGATGCCACCACAGCGGCTCAGTTATGAGCAGATCAATACGCTGCAGCCTGCGATGGAGCAGTGCCTCAGTGGGAGAGAGAGATGTGCCACACTGCTGTTAGCTCGGCTCAAACAAGCAGAGGACATTTGGATGTTTGTGTCTAACACATGAATGTTTGTATAGGAAGCAGAGTGTGTAGGCATTGGATCTGTGTGGCATTGGGAAGTGATATCTTTGTGACCTGACAGGACCGAATGCAACGAGAGAGGAGCTCTGGGAGGTGCGCAGGTCTTTGGAGAGCTGCCCTAGGTCTTGGCCAACCTTTCTGTGATCTCTGGCTGACCCCTAGCTGACCTGTGGGGTTACTTTGCTAATGAACTCCAGCCAAATCGGCCTTCTCTTTCTCTTCCCTGGCGTGGGAGAGCGCAGGTGCGCTGTATCACACTCAGTGTAGCTGCAGGGGAGGGTTCACATTCAGTGAAAGAGGAAATCAGGCATAAAGGGAAATGAAGACACATGATGTCCCTCTTTTCCTTACACACACACACACACACACACAGAAACGGGCTGTGCTGATTGGAGGGGACATTTCAGCATTTGCTTTGGCTTCCAGTAATAATAACTGTAATTACTTTCACAGTTGTCCAGTTTTAGCTCAAGTTTTAGCTGATCCTGGATAATCTTTTTGTAATATCTCAACTGTTTGTCTTAGGGTCATATAATGCCATTTTTGTACAAGTTAATATGAAATGTTTAGGGTCTAAATGAAAACTTTGTAATATACTTTTATTAAAAATTCTCATTAGTATTTTAAGAAAACACTCATTTTACCTGGTCAAAATCAGCTCCGTTTTCAGCACGCCGTTTCAGTGCATATATCTTTAAATAACCCCGCCCCTCTGTTCTGCAGGCGACAACAGTTGAGGGAACAGTTGCCCTGCGTCCCAATTCGCTTACTTATACTACGCCCTAAAAGTATGTACTCTTTTTGTGAAGAAAATTTACATACTTTTGAGTGTGTAGCAAAAGAGTAGGCAAGCTTTGGGACGTAAGTTACTATCACATTGCATTGGACTCTACGATCGGCGGAAGTTATCGAGCATCCTTACACCTTCACCGGAAATACTGCCGTGCATAGACATAGATAGACAGTAAAAGAAAGTGCATAGAGCGCATTGGAGAAGAAAAATGGCAGCGGGAGTATCTGAGGACACATCTGTGCAATCGTATCAGTTTGAACCTGAACCGGAGTCGCACCCGGAACAAGATGACGGCCGCAAAGAAGTTCGACAATTAAGGCTCGAACAGGTAGTTTCAGAATGGTTGGTCAACGTGTGATGTCACTTTGATCTATCTTTGTATGCACTGGCAGCGTAGAGTAATGTGAGATACAAACTCTGTGTGTTTACTGATGTGTGCGTAGTTCATTGACTGATAATGTTAAAACTAAACCTCATGAAAAACTTTTTCCCACGATTTGCAAAAAACAATATAAAGGGTAATGAAACTTTACTACAAAATAATCGCGCAAATATGAACGCATTGACGTTGATCGTGGTCGAAATATTCCCATAGTAAACAAAACTCAGCCACTGTGTCTTCAGCGGTTCAAATTTAGGAACATCAGCTATTTCTGTGTTTTTCATTGGTTGAGTAAATGGTAAATGTTTATAGAAGGCATTTTAACAGTCTAAAAATTACACAATTATCTTTCTTTTTAATTTCTTTCCGTCTGAGCAAATGATTCCAGTAGGCTATTTTCATGTTTTGCATTTCAGAAGAGATCTCAAATATGTCTCACATTGTGCTCGTATTTGCCAATTTGCTATCAAAAGTCAGATAGCCTATTATTTCAAGATAAAAATGATCGTATTTACTGTGAAAATTTCCTGTTACAGAAAAATTCACAGTAAAAATATGGTGACAATGCTTATATATATATAACTTTCAAAATCTGCTTTTTCAGCTTAAAATGTACTTAACCATGCTAACATTCATGACACTAAAACAATGCAATAGGCCTAAACATTAACTAAGCGAGGACTTCTGGAAATGACTTTGTAGTATTCAGTTTTTACTTGACAGTATTTTATGGTAATATTGCATCTAATGCAATGTTCAACCATTTATAATTGTTCACTGAACATATGTAACAGACAAAGGTCAGTGCGAGCCTCAAGAGGCATCCTGCTCGAAGTGGGACCGGTTACGCGTGGCACAGTAACCAAATTTATAGTTGCTTTCTGGAAAAAATTGAAGAACCAAGATTTGGTACTCTTGATTTATGAAAAAATATAAAGCAATATTTATTTTGAACAGTAAATATTTTCTCTGCACTGCTAATCAGGAAAGATAGCAATGACTAAGATTATGTAAAACTACAAGCAAATGATAAAATGAATGAAAATTTAATGTTTAAACAAACAAGGCTCTTACTGTGGATTCCCATTAGGGAATGAAGGGGCAGCTGTGTAAGTGTTAACAGCTGAGTGTACACAGTCTGCCAATCTGTGTATTTGTGCCTGTATTTGAGTTTGCTGCATGAAGAAGGTCTGTATGTTTGTGTAGGGAAGCTGTGTGTCTGAAAACTACGATAAGGATGAATCAGAGCAGCGCAAAGGACAGAGAAATAAAGCTAAGAATACACACTCACTCAGTCACCTTTACTCTTACCTTTCAGTCTGGTGCCAGTGTTTGTCTGTGTCCTTCTCAGATCTTATTAAACGGTCTGTACACTTACAAAGTTGTCAATGCTTCGTTTTGTATTTAGGGACCCTCATTATGTTACTGTGATTGTGGGGCTATTTTGAGCCTTGTTAGTGGTATTAACTAGCGATTTCTTTTTTACTTATTATATGCCCCCAATTACTAGCTTTATATACACTAAACAGTTTTTAGAGATAAAACTCTTTACATTTGATTATCATGAAAACAAATCTCAGAGAACGGTTGACTAGGTACCAATGTTTTATTAAACCAAAGTTCTCCTTTAAAAGTTGCATTTCAATTACTTGTGTTTGATTTGTTTATTGCAAACAGCTGAAAGTCTGTAAATTTAGATTACAACAGTATATACACGTTTGTGTGTGTATGATGATGATAATAATGATGTGACCTTCAAATATTAAAAAGAAAAATCTATACTTTTAATAAAATAAAATAAAAATCAACCCTCTGAATAGAAATACAAGTCTCTGTGGGACAGCCTGATATGTGTCTCTGTTGACTATATTTGACTGGAGGTGGATTAGAGGTCAGAGCCTTGATCTGGTACCATAGACATTGCTGGTTGAATGTACTCAAACGGATCTCAGAGAACCATCATTTTGTACTGAGAGTATAATGTGTGAATTTTTGAGTTTTATTTGGCCTCTTCCTCCAAATCTGCTGCATTGTGCAGAACCCAGTGTAGAAAAAAACCCTGCTTTTTACATTAGTTACATTAGTGTAAAATGTTTGTGAGCAGTAAACATGCAGATGTGACCTTTGGATAAAATGGTGTCTCTGCAAAGAACATTTGTGTTGGGTGTTTTGTGTGTGTACAGATTACAAACCAGGCTCTGCACTCCTAAAATAGAGCTTGCCTAAAGTGTGCATATTTGTGTGACTCCTCTATTCACATGATTTTAGCTGAGTGCAGATCTTTAAGTTTTAGCCTCTAGTCAGCTAATTGTATCCTGTGTAATTTTTTTGGATACGTTTCTCCTCCCATTCTGCATAACAAGTTTATTGTTTGCCACAGTCTTGTGAGAGTGTGGGTTGTGTTATTTGTCTCTGTCTTGGGAAGCAACAATACTTCTGGCAGACCTCTGACCTTTTCTGCTTACAGGAAATCACCAAATGAATGCAATCCTTTATTCCTCAATTAAGTCAGCAAGAGTAGAGCAAAGCATTTTCACTTTACTTTTCATTTTAATAACAAAAAAATAACACTTCTGAATAACACTTCTGTATGCCATTAGTTTTGTGCTTGGAGAGAATGCCAAAGATTAAGTCACGCAGGTAGTGATAGAACTAATCGATAATTGTGATATTAATGCTAGAGCCCGACCGATAAAGGATTTTGAAGGCCGATACTGATACAAATATTTGTAGGTTTTAAAATCCGATATTCCGATATATCGGCCGATATTTTTTTTTTTTTTTCAGAAACGCGCAACAAAACATTAACAGATTCCCCTAACATTAGTTATTTGTAGTTATTTATGACTTTTAACTAAAATAATATGATAATGCATTTTAAAAAGAAACTTGTTTCTTTTATTGTCACAACAGAACAGAGAAACATCAAAATATATTAAAATTATGATAAATAAGAAAATAATAATTAGTCCCTACATTGCCTTACAAGCTATCTGCAACTTAGGATCAGCAGGTTGCTGGATGTGTGGTGTGTTATACACCAGTGTTGCCAACAGGAACGGTGTAGAATGCCTTCTGGTGGACAAACTATACAACTCCAACACTCATGACATGGTTGAAGCGTGTTTGGTCTGTTTTTATTTTATTTTTGAAATATTCATTTATCGGCCATTATAACTACCGATACCGATAGTTTGGAAAATGCCTAATATCGGCCGATGATATCGGCCTGCCGATAAATTGGTCTAGCTCTAATTAATGCTATAGAGAGGATTGATCCTCACATAAAAGTATTGATAAAACTAAATGTTTTAACTAGTCATCAAATTATATAAGACATACTTGTATCAAAATTTGAACAAAATACAAATAAAACATGAAATCAATTTAACATGATATTTATTTGTATTGGATGCAATAGCCTTAAAAAAAATAATACTTTCTTTTTCAGATAAACTAATTTAAGATTCAGTGTGTAAATATATTTCATGTTTAAGTGATTCATACCCATAAAATAAATTGATGTATACAATCTTTAAAGTTTTTCACAGCCATATTACAGTTTAAATACAAGCTGTAGTATTTTTTGTTGTTGTTGTGAAAGTTTGCCATTACTAAGCAGTTATTAATTATTGTAAACATTGTAAACTTTCAAAAGCATTGCTTTCTTTGTCACTTTATTTGAGCATGACACTTCTGAGGTCATCCATTTCAGAATATTTTGCTTTTTAAATAACCATGAAATAGGTTGTTGCTTTTGATTCTATCATTTTCAGTCTTTTAACTGCCCAGTTGAGATGTAAGCCCTTATTTCCTGTCTGCAATGCAGATACTGGACTGACCTCATCGTCTCTGAGCCATGAGCCAATATCCCAGCACAGTCATTGTAATGTGAGCTGCTTCATCTTGGTGCTGCACACCTACATCTAGAAAATTATTTTTGCTCACCTCTGGAAAAACACTGCAAATGTCACAAGTTCATATTAAAAAAAACTTAAGTTAAAAGTTAATTCAGTTACGCAGGCCTATGGCTGAAATAGAATGGCTTGAACAATGATGATGTCAGAGTTTGAGTAATAACAAATTGGTAAATTTTCTTAAATCAAGCAGTAACACAATCAGGAGAGATGGATAATTTGTTTGCAAAGTTTCAAATAATTATTAAACATTAAGCACAAAAGGGGTCCGAATTCGATCTCTTTTTTTATTTACAGTACTCCTTGTCTTGCCTAGTCTGGACTATTAGTCAGGTAATGTAAGGAATAGTGAATGAGGCAATAGGGGGGCCATTTCTGACACGCGTCTGTCTTCTCTAGCCGAGGCCAGAGAACCTGTGATGGGGGTGGGGTGTGTTTGTGCTTTAGCAGTGCTGGTGTGATGTGGGCTGATGATGAGTGGCAGGTGTGCATGGTGAGTAGGCTACTCTGGTGACCGAAGGCTGAGTGAATGATGGAGAGTCTGCAGCTACAGGCAGAAGAACAGTGTGAGGTTATTTATATCTTTGTTTTATAACTGGTGGCATTAATTTAACAAGCTCTTATGAAACCTTGATATTTATATTATCTGCAAGTTTACAGTAAATTATTTCTCGGATTGATTCCATGTTCCTTGCATGTTTTCAATGAGTACTATTTAACTTCATAACACTTGTCTTTCATTTTCTTTTCTCTCTGAATTACAACATATTTGTGGGATAACTCTCATACTTTAGAGTTCCTTTTGTTGGACTGGCCTCAGATTAAATATCTCCTCCTGATCCAGTGTCAGGGCCCAAGTGAAATGTGATGAACTAAACTTGTTGAACTTATCAAGATGTGCTGCCAGGGAATGAGATCTCTGAATTCACATGTATAGAGTTTCAGCTCCCTTTAAACAAGACAAACTTTTTACTGTCTGCTGTGGTGGAGGATTTTCCGAAGATTTTATGTTCCTTTATTTATTTATTTGAAATGAACTCCACAAGTGTGTGTAAAACCTGATGATCACATTCTCTAGCATGATTTGATAATGATCCACAGAGGATCTTTTGCTTTAATGGAAGAAACGTCTGACTCTCTACAAAGGAGTAAAACATAGTATTACATTATATTATTGATCTGGAGATCTGAATCAAAATACTTTTTATTATTCATTTTATGTAAAAGCATGTTTTCCTCCCTCCAAATCCAGCAGTTTCCAATAATAAAAAAAAAAATAGACTGTTTTGCACTGTACCTACTGTAGGCTATTTATATAGGCTACGGTATATAATTGGCTCAATGGTAACATGTTATATGAAACCGGCGCAGGCTTTAATATGTGGTTTCAAATCATAAGAGACTTGGTTATGAGTTCACCGCAGTTCTCTTGAGATTTTCAACTGAATGTCGAGAAGTTGTGAAGATACAGAGAAAGTCTGAATCTTCTGAATCTTATGCAATTGTAATGAAAAAAATAAATGGCAAATGAGACATTTGTTTGTCAAACAACGAGCTAACATGAACATGTTAGACACATTTCATTCATGACTGCATGACCCCAAATCGATTAGCATTTGTCAGCCTTGATTTAAATGTGAGATAATGGCCTTGATTTGAATGTGAGATAATGATTTGATTTGTCAGCCTTGATTTAAATGTGAGATGGGTAAATTCATGTTTTTATATTCCTGAAAATGAGCTGTGATATGGAGCGTGTGTGCAGTGAATATAAGAGCTGTCATGCTCCCATGATTCAATTCAGTAAATTCAGAAAGGCTTAGTGTAATTTAACCTGAATTGACTCTCTCATAATCAGACAATGTAAAGTGTAGTATTTAAAGGAACAGTTTGCAAAAAAGCTCACTAGAAGCTAATTTTTCACTCACACTCGTTTGTGTTGTTCAAAAGCGGTATGCTGTGATTCTTTCCATTCAACATTCAAAATGAAAGGAGAATTACTTTTTAAACCAATCGAAGAAAAAAAACAGCTAGTGACAACTGAAGAAAACGCATGCAAATAATAAAAACACCTGCAAACTAAGAAAACATCATCAGTTTGACAACACGTGCTGCAAATACTCGCAATGCAACCAAGTACAGAAAAGCGTTGTTCTATTTGTAATATTTGTCCTGTCTACAGACTCAAGCATGTGGTATGTCAGAAAATGATCGCGCTTCTGTATCCAGTGTAAACACCGTCAGGGATTATAATGGGATATTTGTTTTAGACAAAAAGCAATGCTCAGATCCGGTGTTTGGGAAAAGTCGGTCGCTAAGTGACTGAATGCCAGTGGGCGGGGCCTATATTGTAATGTATACCTATTTGTCAACGTTTTGCTCTGTGGGCAGTCATACTGTATACAAATGTACCAGTGTGACATCACATATCCCGCAATAGCTGAACAAGCTTTGAACCTTGATTAAAAATCATTTGTTTTATAACGAGGATGATGTTTTAAGCTATGAAACTTCCAGAATGTTTTAATGGTGCAAAGACAATCAAGGTAAATTTGATTTCACTTGTCATGAACAGTGTTGTGTAACCCAACTGTAATTTCATTACTTTTCCCTTGAAAATGTAAAGTAAGGGATTACTCTTCATTTATCTGTAATTTAATTACAGTTACTTCTGATGTAATTGAGGTCCAATCCGATCTCACAGCGATCCATATGCATTTTATGAGGAATCTAAATATTATGACCGCACTCGTACAAATTCGTATGAATTATTGTAAAATATGTATGAAAAAAGTGTGAAATGTCATGAGATCAGACATAAAACAATTGTGGGTTAAGTTTAAAGTCCCCGTGAAATCAAAATTGAACCTATTTCCTTTTTTTTAGCGCATATTACTAGTCTTGTGGTGAACAATTAATCCGTGCAAGTGAATATATATTAAAAAAATGTTTTACCTTAGTAATCTTTAATCAAAATCTGAAAAGTTACTTCCGGTCTGGAACGGTTTCTTTTTCTGATGACGTAGGTTTCACAGTTTGGGTAGGGAAACGCTTAACCACTCCCCTCAAACCGTTAGTTTGCTATGAGCGAGAGATGGAGAGGAGGAGCGCTAGAGTAAAACCCTGCCCTCTGTTCAATATTCCGTTTCACTTGGAAATACGTCACAGCACTGGAGAAAAATCGTTTGCAACTTCCGGTTCACGGGGACTTTAACATCAAAATGTAGCCTATTGTCTGATGCTAAAAAGTATGTTTTTATAATGTAATCTTCTCCACCTTGGTCAGTTTAAGGATAATTCATGCAATTTTATAGTATTTATTTGAAAGAATTAAAACAGATTCATGTCTATCCTTGTATTATTCAGCTGGTTGAGTTTGATATGGGATTTTGAAAGTAATTAGTAATTAAAAGTAATTAAATACTTTTTAGTGAGAGTAATTAGTACAGTAATCTAATTACACTGTTGAAGAGGTTATTAGTAACTAGTAATTAATTACTTTTTTAGAGTAACTTACCCAACACTGGTCATGAACCCTTTAATATATTTGGTGGAAGCAGTGATACATTTTTTTCAGGTTTCTTATATAGAAAGTGCAAAAGTACAGAATTTATTTGAAACAGAAATCTTTTGTAGCATTATAAATGTCTTTATGGTCACTTTGATCAACTTGATGTGTCCTTGCTGAATAAAAGTATTAATTTCAGAAGTGCAAGGCAAGTATACAGTACGTCTAATAACTCACCTTACGAAACTGGACGATCGATATGAATTTGCATATGACAGTTTTTTTTAAACTGTGGCAACCTTTTAGCTTGATTGAGGGCATTTACACATGATGATCATACTCTCTCACTATGGATTCTATTGTCTATTCACAAATAAATGGACGATTAATAGTTTAGTGGTGTAGGATTTCTTATTAAAATAATCCTTTTTGAGTCTTTAAACCAATATTGGCCTTTGTTCTTCCATAATAGACTGGTGCCCTTGAGGGTCTTGGCCTGAAATGACAAAGTTATCTAGTCAGTTATCAGTTATCCTTAATACCCTGTAGTCAGTCAATAATAATTGAAGTGACCGTTTTTATAAATTATGTGCCCAGCGGGAACTTGAAGTATTAGCCTATGTGTTGAAATAAAGAGGCATAGATAAGTGTGGCTGACTGTCAATGGCCCTTATTCATGAAATTTTTGAGCAAAAAACAAATATGTAAACCTCCACATTGAATTGAATGCAGCAAGTCGTGTTAGAATGGTTTTACGAGTAATTTACACAGAAATTAGTTCTGCTCGTTTACATGAACGGGGCTCAATGTTTGAAGCTTTTAAACCTAGAGGAAATAGAAACATTGTCAGCATGTGGACAATTTTTTAGAAAAAATTATTATAAAGCCCTCACTTTTTAGTATTCAACTATTTAGGTCACTGCAATAATCACTTCAACTGAAGTGTTTAATCTCAAGAGAGTTTACAATATCTGAAGAGAGGAAGGAGTAAAGTGCTGACTAGAAACTTGACACGCCAGGTTACAATTCCTTGTGGAATGAATCCATAGCCATCACTGAATGATTTGCCGAATAAAAGCTGATCTGGTTCTGTGGGCCAAACAATGAGCATTTGCATTTCTGAAATTGAGATCTGCATTCCAGAACTAAAACTCCTCCACTGCCTGATAGAAATCACATACTGGATATTTCTATACCGGGGTGGGGTCCTTTGGATTAAGGGCGAGTTTAAAATAAATCATGTTATTTATTCATCTGACAGCTAATTAATTCAGCATGTGTCTTCAATAATTCACACTCTATTTTTTTTTTTTCGTGCCAAGATGAAAAATTTCTCCCAACAGATTTTTCTAGCTGTAATAAATGTTGATTGTTATTGCCAAAATGTACAAAAATATCTTTCTTTTTTTATTTAAGGGGAAGCGGTAGAAAGCAGGAGGAAGGTGCCGCAAGTGAGTGATATACGCGCACAGCTGTAGGGGGAGCTCGATGAGAAAACATGCGACAACAAAAGTGAAAATCAGCGAAGAAATGACTATAGTTGCCAAGTGCCCCTGTAACCCCTCACACCCAGGTCCTACTCGCCCCGCTCCGAGCGGGCCTCGAACCCGGGTCTTCGGCATGAGAGTCAGGCGCGCTAACAAGGAGGCTAAAGACTGCAGCCTCTAGCGTCTGTCGCTAGAGCGCCTATTGAGATCGGGGAGTGAGGTTTACTCGCACAGCAATTACTAGCTGGCCTCCGTTACACTCACCCCCCTAAACCTCACTCTCATCCGGGTCACGGCACCAATGTAACCCCTCACACCCGGGTCCTACTCGCCCCGCTCCGAGCGGGCCTCGAACCCGGGTCTTCGGCATGAGAGTCAGGTCGCTAGAGCGCCTATTGAGATCGGGGAGTGAGGTTTACTCGCACAGCAATTACTAGCTGGCCTCCGTTACACCCCTTTAAAGGGTTAGTTCACCCAAAAATCCAAATTAAGTCATTAATTACTCTGTACCAACCCCGCAAGACCTTAGTTCATCTTCAGAACACAAATGAAGATATTTTTGATTAAATTTTGAGAGGTGGATCACTGCTACATAGGCTGGCTAAGGCCCCGTCCACACTACTGCGTTTTCGTTTATAAACGAATTAAAACGAATACGATTTCAATCCACACACCAGCGTTTTATCTGAGTATTAGAAATGATCTCCGTCCACATTAAAACGACTGAAAACGCGGATCACGTGACCATTCACCAACACTGGGCATGCGCGTGCCGGTGTAAACAGTGATTGACAAATCAGGGATGGACACGTTATGACTCATGACTGATAACACCCAATCATAGAGCTGAGCATCAGCGTTTCTGAAGTCCTCCGTTTTGTCCCGTCTTCACTAAAACGCCCTCCGGAGATTCAAAACGCAAAACGGAGCTGCAGCGTTTCTAAAGTTCTCCGTTTTAGGTCTTCGTTTTTCCCGTTTTACTCTGGACGGGAGGTGCAAACGTAGCAAAAGGTCTCCGTTTTTAAACGAAAACGCAGTAGTGTGGACGGGGCCTTAGGGATCGAAGCTTGACGGCCCAGAAAGTCATTGAAGAAAATATGTAAATATTCCATCATGTGAATACAGTGGCTCAAGTATAAGTTTATCAAGCGATGAGAATACTTTTTGTGCGAGGAAAAACTGTTTTAAAACAAAATAACGACTTTCCTTTTCTTCCTTCTGGGCCTGAGACGAGAGTTCGAGAGATTTCCACGACGCATGCGCGAGAACTGAACTAGAAGTAGTCGAAAAATAACGTAGTTCTTGCGCATGCGTCGTGTTCCACATTTCCACATTTTACATGTTAGATTGTGTTTTGGCAGAAATCACTGCATAAGAGACTCGGAATCAAATTTATAAAAGAGAAGCATTTATTAATGCAGGAAGCCAACACAGCAGTGACCCTGTGGAGTGAGTGAGACACTGAGACACAGATTTGGGCAAATTTTTTACTGTTCTTTCAAGGTCTTTTTACCTGCAGAGCTTCCCAGTAGTTGCCCTTCACTTCTAGCTTTGATTTATCACTAAACCTCAGATGTCAGAAGTCCTTGCCCATCTGGTTCTAGAGTGTCTCGCTCCTGCACTTCAGGTGTATAAACATACATAGATCACAGAGAAGTTCCTCCTCCTCACATCAGACTGCAAATAATAAAAACCACGTGACATTCATTTGTAACGTCCACTGGAAATCAATGAAAATCAAAAAATTCCACAACAATCGACAAACCAGTGACTCCACAATTAGACTCTATTCAACATGGTTTGAGGGAGGGAAAGGCCTCTGTCTGGCCAGGATTCATTTTTTTTTAACTTTAGAAGAGCAGAGAGACACCATCTCTGGCCTGCAGGTTGGGTTCACTTTTTTTCTGACCATTAAAAGTGCAGGACAGTGATTAGACCTGACAGTCACTGGGGCCCAACAGCCAGAAGAAACCAACCTCTAACCCTCTCTCCGAGTCCACCCCCTTCCTGATTGTGAATTTGCTTTGCTTCTACACTTACCAGGAGGATTATTCATCCTCCAAAATAGCCCTGTACCCTACACTGCATTTTACTGTCCTGAAGCAGTACAGAGGGTCAGCAAAATGTCTGATCAGCATGAATCATCACTTTACAAGAAGGGATAGCTGTTCAGTCGTTAGGTGATACATAAACAACTGGTAAGAACATTTTTATTATTATTCCGCTTCAGATATCACTGAAAGACGCATGTGCATGCATGTATTTCAGGAAGATTTACATGTAAACTACATTCAAAAAATGACAATCTGTGTTTATTGTCAGTTGAAATCCATTATTATCTGATCATTGTCAGAAATGGACACTCACCAAATTAGTCATACAGCACAACACACAAATGGATCAACCAGACAGAAGCGTTATTCAGTCCAGGGTATGAATAGGGCTTATAGAGGAAGTATGGCATGAACTCTCTGTATTCCCCTTTGAGTCGGGGGTATGTGGGCAAGAAATGTCTTCAGAAGGATGAGATCAGCTTTGGATCAGAAGCGATAAAGTTTCATTAATTCCAATGTGCTGGCAGGGGAACACTTAGCATGTGAATTTGAATCCTCAATCAGATGCTGATACAAAGAAGACCACCACATTCTGACTGCAGATTTGTGATGCAGCCTGGAATTAAACCACTCCATGTTGCTTCGTTTGGCCAGAGGAGAACTGCTCCCCTCCACTAAGACTGGTTTCTCCCAAGGATTTCTTTTTCTCCGTTCTATCACCTGCGGTTTGGGTTCCTTGCCACTGTTGCCTTTTGGCTTGTTTGGTTTGAGACGCTTAATATTACACAATATAACTCATCTGACTGCACTGACACTATTGGATGAAAACTGAACTGAGCTGGGCGATGATGTCACTGTTTTCTGCAGAGCTGCTTCATAGCTGAATTGAACTAATTTAATAATTGATGGTCTTGCAACAGAACTGAATCAGCAAAACTGAGCTGACTTCAGCTGAACGGTGACACGTTCTTCTTTTTAGAGATGCTTTACAGCCAAAATTAACTCTGTACGTATGCATGTTGATCACTGTAAAGCTGCTTTGAAACAATCGGTAGACCGGTATAAAAACGTACATGCTAATATCGTCCCATCATTCAAATGTTTGGTTCACTCCAAGTACTATCAGCTGACTTACTGGTTATTAACTTATTATGAATCAGAACAAAAGGTTCTCGGTTCTGGAGGAGCAACCCTGTTTAAATGATAAGGAATATCATAAATAGGCCTAATTCCACATATTCATGCAATTATAAATAGTCAAATAATTGTATAAACAAACTGTTCAGTGACACTGGGAGTAGATGATGCCTGCCACATTTATTCGTCGATTTATAAAAGCATCTGATACATGAATAAACTTAAATGAGTCGTGGTTTAGGATGTGCGAAGAACCACTGGAACGTATTCAGATTTTGGCGGAATTTCAAACTGGTTCAAGTAATTCAGAAGAGATGCCTTGAAAAGATTCAACTACGAATCTGACATCACAAGGCCGTGGAAGCTTCGTTCACCGCCAGCTCAAACTGACTGAGCTCATGAGCAACAGCAACACTCAGAAAGAACACCTGTGTGTCAGCAACTCGACGAACTCTGTAACTTTATGTAAAAGCGGATCGACTTAATGTGTATCGACTATATGGGAGTGAAGACAGTGGCGAGCAATTTGGCGATGTGTCAGATCAGCTGACGTAAGCTATGTAGGCCTTAACTTGTAGGACTTAATGAAGTTGATAAAAAATGTAATAATTTTCCTTTCTCTTTGTTTTTTTTGTTTTTTTACCAAAATTGTAGGCTAGATTCTACTATTCAATTGAATATTATAATCAAATTAGGTCATAAGTAGCCTAATCTAAAAGTAGTCATATTATATTGTCTAAAAGGTGTAGGCCTAATGTTATAGATTTCCTAACTACAGTTTGTATCATATTATTTGTACTCAGTAATTTACAACACTAAGTAGCTAATCAACTCAGAACTGGCTGCATAATACTACATGCTGGGATAGCTATTTTAGAAGATTTGCATATACAGGTGACTCGAAAAATTTGAATATTGTGCAAATGTTCATTTATTTCAGTAATTCAACTTAAAAGGTGAAACTGATGTGTTATATAGACTCGTAACATGCAAAGTGAGATATTTCAAGCCTTTATTTGTTATAATATTTTTTTTTATAATAAAAAAATACTGTTATAATACTTTATTTTTGTTACCCCAAATTCAAAAGTAGAATATTGTGAAAAGTTTTTAGCTATATGCCATAATCATCAAAATTATGACAAATAAAAATTGAAATATCTCACTTTGCATGTAATGACTTATGATTCACCTTTTAAGTTGAATTACTGAAATAAATGAATTTTTGCACGATATTCTAATTTTTTTACTTTACAGTCATTAAAGAAGAAAAGAAAATTTTCTTCTTTAATGATGATTTTTATCAAACTTGTATATTTAGGTTCAGTAATTTCACTTAAATAACAATTAATAGGTAATTATCATTGCCATTTAAGTGAAATTACTGAACTTAAATATACAAGTTTGATAAAAATCATCAATAAAGAAGAAAATTTCAAGGCTTTTGCATCTGAACTCTTCATATATATATATATATATATATATATATGAAAAACATAAGTAGCCTAATACAAAAATAAAAGTCAATTTAACATTAAGTTTATAAATCAGTTACTAAAATGATTAGTCAGAAATTACACATCCTACTGTCTTCCATATGTGAATTAAATCAGTCAAAAGTAGCCTATTTTAGATTTCCTGTCACAGTTTCGACAAAAGAGCAGAATTTACAGTTCGAGCAGTCGCGACTCGCGTTTTATTCATACCATAAGATGTATTATTTAATAATGTGTGTCATGCTGTGTCTGGGTGAGAACTCTAGGCAGTGCTGTCGGGCGGCGCGCGGACTCGGAGCACAAGCTGACGCGCGGCTACTGCTGTTGCTGTGAACCGCAGGGATGTGAGAAACGCGCCGTGTACGAGAGAAGAGACAGACAGGTCCCCTGACAACATCAAAAGGACAGGACACTCCTCTGACCTGATTCAGTGTAAAACAGGAGGCGAGGAGCAGGTACTATGTGGCCGCGTTGTGGGTGCCTGCGTGCGGCTCTGAGCGCGCGACGATGTAAAAGGCAGCGCGTACGGATTCTGCGGCAGTTGTGATCGGGGATAACTGTGATTGGGAAAACTCAGCGGGGCATTGAAAACCACGCTGATCACTGAGCAAATAATCAACCAGACAGTCATTTGTAGACGTATTCATTGTGTGCGCCTCCATGCGCCCCGTTCTTCGATCGACCACTGGAAGAGAGAGACAGTGCATTGAATGCGAATTTACACTCAAGGTTTTCGCTGCAAGTGATTCCATAGTTTCTGCCCTGCTCAATTCAAATCATCTGGATAGACCTTACAGGCAGGTAAGCCGTCAATATAAATATACAAGTTTATCAAGCCGCCAGACGACACGAGTAAGCCTACCGATTGAGAGTGACGTTTTAGGAGCAAAGTAAATTGGAGTCCGCATCTACACAGAGTTCATATGTCAGCTATGTTGCACCGTCAACTCTTCTGTTTTTTGATTAGTAGAGAAAATCTTATTTTTCTTCATTTTAACAGCCCTTGCAATCTGTATGCACAGAGTGATAGGCTACAATAATATTAGAAAATGTTGAATAGAGTTTTTGATGAATTAGCTAGGAAGTCACAATGCAGGACACCACTGACAGATGTGTGTTATATTCATATAACATGTTAGGTTTTTAGTGCTTGTGATTTTTTTTTTACAACGCTAATTAGCCTATTCCAAAGAAACTTTTTAATAGATGCATTAAATACATACATTAAAATAATAAATGTATGTCAAGCCATTAAAAAATTTTTGTTGTAAATTAAGTGATTTTTTTTTTTAGCTATAGTTCCGAAGAACTGAAATGGTCGTTGCCAAAATATCTGAAAATAATCGCTAACAGCCCCAGTATTGCATGATATAATACAAAAATAATTTTTTGATGATGTAACAACAGGGTCCCAAAAACTGTAGAACTAGCATATCAGATTATTTCACATTATGGCTTATTTGGATTAATTCTGACCATTTTCACTCTCATTATCAGCATATATCTGAGCTTAAACGTTGATTTCACTGTTGCTTTTATCCTAACTTATGTTTCAGAGGAACTTTTTACACATCCTTTGATCTGACACTCAACCCATTATGCAGATTATGCATTGTACTGACATAAATGTGCTTATTTATAATGACATACTTCATTAATCTTTGTAACAGGATCGGTTTTGATATCAGTGCTACTTTGAATGATGTTTGTTGAAAAAAATCCTTTATCATCAGGTACTCTAAAGCTGTGGAATGTTCAGGAGTTCATCTCTTTGAGTCTTGTGAACCTATTATTGGTGTTAAATATTCTCAAGAGCCAGTTTTGCACATCAAACAGAACTTCCAAACGAAATACATATCATAGAGAGTTCTCAACTACAAAAGCAAGTGGGCCCTTCCACATTTACAAGTGTCTGGATGTCTTGCGTGTGTCTGTAACTAATTTGAGAGCGCTTGTGTCGAGCTTGACTTGTAACAAGGTTGAATAACTCACTACTGTCTGAAATGCTTCTCTGCAAATTGAGCAGCAGTGCGTGTTTTATGATTCTGTTCATTCTTACTCACTGAGATGCAGTTGTTATAGTGAGTTTCTCTCTTCAGTCTCCACACATTCCCAGATTCTGCTAGAACATTGAGTTATTTATTTTTTTAATCTTTTTTACCGAAATGTAAGATGATTCTCCTCTCTTTCAGCCTCTCTGCCATACCTTCTTTCTTTTTATTATATTTTTTTTATTTATTATTTATTTAAAAGGGATGTCAATTGATATTTTTTTGTTTACAATCAAAATGTAAATGCACCAAAGTTAGCTGAAAAGCTAATTTTCATCTGTAGTCCCTTGGCAGGCCAATAAAAAAAAGAATACATGAGAAATAAAACAATTAAAGGAGCATTGCGTAAGTTCTGAACGACCACAGCAACCAGAGTTGCCGCAGCAACCACAAACGGCTCATCAAGAGTGCTCATCATATACCCAGCGCTGACCAGAGATCCCTCCAAGAATCTAATGCCGCTCCGATGTTGACTCTTGTCTTTGCCCGACGCCGGTAACTCTCAATTTTGGCCGCACTAGATAAGGTTTTTTTTTTTTTACTTACGAGGAGTTTCCATGGGTGTCTGGATTGTGCTGTAGGCTGGTCGCTTCTTTCCGTCCGCAGAGTCCATTTGAAACAAGCAGTGGCAATCGCTAGCAGTAATGCCTGCCGTACGGATGTAAGCCCAGACGAGAATGCGCATGATGTCACATTTTGTGAATTTTCGCGCCAATTCGAACCAGACTCCTCGACAAACAATTGACCCTACAGGCTGACAGAGGCAACCGTGGTGGACAGTCAAGGTGTCATTCTTTCTATTACATTATGGTTGGCTCATAAATGTACAAATAAAAACTCCATCTTAAAGATTTATTTAAGTAAAACCCTACACATAGCCCCTTTAAGATAGAAGAAAAAAAGGAGATAAAAGAGAAAGAAGCAAATAGAATAATTAAATAAGTACAGTACAAAGAAGGGCAATGCCTGGGTGGGATATGGTAAACCAACTATTGGTGATTGCAGTTTTAATTATTTTTAATGTTAATTTAAATGATAGATAGCTGGTGCTTTCTCTTAGTTCATTAGGAAGACTGTTCCAATAATTTGCGGCCTGTACTAAGACAGTTTGGCCAAACTTACACTCTAAAAACTGATGGGTTGTTTCAACCCAAACTTGGGTCAAATATGGACAAACCCAAATGTTGTTTTAAATATGTAATTTAAAAACTTTCACTTTCAACTATACATTTTTTAGTTAAAATTTTAACCCAACATTTGGGTTTGTCCATATTTGACCCAAATTTGGGTTGAAACAACCAGTTTTGTAGAGTGTACTACGTCTAAACGGTACAACACATGTCTCCCCTACACTGTAAAAAAAATACTGATGGTTTAACTTTAAAAAAATAAGTAACCTGGGTTGCCTTAAAATTTTAAGTTCATTGAACTGGAAAAAGTGAGTTAATACAATGGAGATTAATTTAACCATCAGAAACTCAAAATTATATGTTATCTGAACGAAATAAATTATTTAAGTTGATTTGTCAAAAGAAAAAATATTGTGATTACTACACTGTAAAAAAAATTTGTTGGTTTAACTTAAAAAAGTAAGTAACCTGGGTTGCCTTAAAATTTTAATTTGATTGAACTGGAAAAAGTGAGTTAATATAATGAAGGAGATTAATTTAACCATCAGAAACTCAAAATAATAAGTTATCTCAACTAAATAAAATATTATAAAGTTGATTTGACAAAATAAAATATGTTGTGATAACAAATCTTGAAAATATTTTTTACAGTGTAGTAGCTGCCCTGGTTGCCCTGCCACTGCTGTTCTTCTGTTGTATAAATTCTCCAGTGGTGGAGGTGCAAGCCCAAATAATATTTTAAAAATGCGGCAGGCATCTAGATAATGTAAGAAACTGTTAAAATTGAATAGTTTGTATTTAGTAGTGATATGGCAGTGGTGATAGTTGATTGGTTTTGATCTAATATTTTTAAAGTTTTTTTAATAAAGGGTTTCTATTGGTTTAAGAGTTGAAATGTTTGCTTGTGACCAGCTTGTGATCAGTGTTGTGCAAGTTACTTCCAAACTGTAATACATTAGGTATTACTAGTTACTGTTATTTAAAAGTAATTCATTACCTTACAATATTACTGTCCCAGAATTGTAATGCGTTACATTACTCATGTATTACTTTTGAGTTACTTTCACCAAAATAACTAAGTAGAACTTAACTTTTGGGCTGTAACGATATGCAATATGAAACCGAAATCGCAATTCGCCACACGACTCGATCAACGAACCTACAGAATCGCGACAAACCTCTTCCAACTCCAGCGTTATTCTCCTTACCGTCCAGATCCAATGCTGCCTTATCTTTAAATTAGGCTATTAGTATTATTTGAAGTTAACATTATAAAATACGTAGACCTACACCACAAAACTAGTTGAGGATAAATTATTTAAAATTGGGGAAGTCCAGCATTATGGACATGATGACATTTGCAGTCAAAACTTGAAATAAAAATTCTCAGAAAATACATGTATTGAAACGTATATAGGCTACTTCCCTAAAGGACTCCAGACATTAGACAAATATCAGTCTATGTTTTATTTTTAATATTAGGGAAAAGACACACATTCATGCGTGACAAAAAAATAGGAGGTAAAATATATTTTTTGTAATTCTGTTAATTACACTGCGCAAATCGGATGAGGAAGGGTTGGCTCTCCAGTCTCCATAGAACTTAAAATATTCATTTTATTTTAGTTTTCGTGTTTGCATGAATGAGGAAAAAACAATGTTACTGACGCGACCGCTCTGAACTGGCACTAAAAGACTGCTTTAAAACTTTCACACAGTCTGTTGCCTTTAAGAAGTAAAAGCAGACAATACACTGTAATACAACTGTAATACAAGCCTCACTGAACATGTAACGAGTAAAATATTACTGAAAATTGATTAGTAATGTCTTACACTACTGCGTTACAGCAAAAAGTAATATGTTACTGTAATGTATTACTTTTGTAATGCGTTACTCCCAACACTGCTTGTGATACAGTATGATATGTGAGAAAAAATCATGGCATGCATAAAAAGTTTGGCCGCCTCTGTGGTGAGGTATGGCCTTATGTTTGTAAAGTTAGCCAAATTATATCTGACGGCATTAGCCTCCTTTTTAACATGCTTTTTAACAGTGAAGTTAAAATCTAAAATAATGCAGAGGTATTTATTTAAATTCGGACACAACCATACGTTTTTCTCCTTCAATAAAAACCGCAGCCACCTGTGCTTTGGATTTCTTGGAAAAGAACATACAGACTGTTTTGTTAACGTTAAGATGCAAGTCTGACATTCCATTTCTAATTCCATTTGAGTGCTAAACCACATCTATAATTAATAAGCACATTTCTAAAAACCATTTTCTATTCAGACTATTGTTTAAGAGAACTTTTTCATGCTCTAAAGGATTGCCAAACCAAACCAGCAAAGATAAAACGAAGAGAAGTAATGAAGCCGACATGACCCTTCAAACAGCTGGAGGTTGTTTTAGTTTGCATAAGAGAACAAACACGCTTTACATGAGCTTGTTTCCTATGCATTTCAATAATGCTTTTCTGGAATTTTGCAATTTCCTTATTGCATAAGTAGATTACAATTTAGTATATGTTTTTTAATTATGATTATTTACGGACCAGCTACAAGGCTGCGTCGTGTCAATCGGTTGTTTTCATCATATATTCGGTGCTCTAGGCTGTTATTTTTTATGCGTTCAGTGGTGTGTGAGATTAATTAGTCTGTATGTCTGAGAGTTATGAAACTCCTCTGATCGGAGGCCGTGTTCCATGTGACTTGCTTTCAGACACAAAGCGCCAGATTTACCGGAGTCTTTAGGACATATTTGATGTCATTTCAATCACCAGATCAGTGAGACTTTAAGACCTTCTGTCATAAACTGGGTGCTCTATTTTCAAAGTAGAGCACTACATTTTTATCTAAGATTCCTTCCATTCAGAAACTGCACATTTAATATTATCAATACTTACAATTTCAGAATTGTATTCCAACATCTAAAGATTTGTCTGTTATCTTCATACTTGGACATTTAGGTAAAATAGACATGCAATCTCATGTAATGTTTTAATACATCAGGTACTCTTAATTAATCAAGGGTGGTTAATTAATGTAAAGCAGTCAACTAAATACTTTAATTACCAGCCATGATGTTAAATATGACACTGCAGCATTTTATTTTAATTTGTGATCAACTGCTGTTGCCTGTATTGCAGTTCTTTGCCTAAGCTGAACTGCTATTCAGAAAATGTATTATTCAGCTGTATAATCTAGTAAATCTGTCCTAAAAGTGTCAAATCTTTGCTGTTGCTCAGTCAGATAGAGAACTAAACTAGAATTTAACAATCCGGTAGAGGAAATCAATTTCGTTTTTCCTGGGGGGTTGAAATTGCTGAGTGCACATTGAATGTCATATTGAACTTTATCCATTATGTCTGAAGCCAAATGTGGAACAGACAGGGCTACACCATCATGATGCATCTAGCATTTATTTACCATCATTTCACATTGTTTACCAATTGGACTGATTATAATTAATATTTCATGGGTAGACATGTCACATCTGAGTTTTCAATGTTTCGTCTAACGTTGGAATTTCAACTAGTTGCCATCCATTAAAAAAAGTCGTTCAAATAAAAAATCTTCAGGACTGACAAATAGTTTTCAAGGCCATTTACACCTGTAATTTAGTGCTGACCACTAGCTAATCGCGCCATCCGAGACTGACGTTAATTTTTTTTTTTCCAACAACAGCAAGTCTCTGCAAAAAAATTGAAAAATAATAAAAGATCATGTATTTTGTTTTTAACAATTGTCCCTGGAGCTCTATGATTTTCTCCTTGATTTATCCTTTATGGCTTTGGTTGTACTGTAGTCATCACTTTACTCTTAATTTCCTGTTATCCTGTGTGTTGAGTTGAAGACTTACCGTCTATCCCTGAACTCTCTTCTTGACCTTGGCAGAGTTTAAGTTGATTGCATTGCTGGCTGCAGATGTGTGTCTTGGCCTATATACAAATATGCATGTCTTAAAGATATTTCATCATGAGATTATCTTACTTAAAGAGATACTCCACCCAAAAATGAAAAGTCTGTCATCATTTACTCACCCTCAAGTTGTGGCAAACCTATGATTTTCTTTTTTCTGCTGATCACAAAGGAAGATATTTTGAAGAACGAATGGACTTCCATAGTAGAAAACACCATTTACACAATGGTGGGATTGTGCATATGATACTCACTCTGTTTTAGAACAGAGCTTCATTTGTAATTGTTACATGGATAACTTCAGATATTGCATTTATCGTATCATCAAAGTTCAAGAGAGGGGTGGTGGATGTGTTAATTTTTCTTTTTGTTCAGTTGTACGAAAGGTTTGTGTGTATTATCTTTCTTTAATCATCCCTGTCCTCTGCTTGACCAGTCGCTGAGGCCCAGCATCAGTGCGAGATGAAATGATCCTGAGGAAGATAAGCTCTTTGAGTTGAACTCTTGAGTCCCAGTAAGCGGTGTTTGCATTTAAGATGCCTGGGCTTTCAGATATGTGCAGTCATGCCAGCATACACATAAATCTGTTGTTAATGCTTGGCTCAGAAAATGGGTTTTTATTTAAAAATTCAACAGCTTTACGGCACTTTTAGCACTGATTGAGTTTACTGGCCATCCAAAAACTCCAGAAAGTGTGTTTTTCAGATGGTAAAATACGTTGTCCTATTCCAACTAAATATGCAAAGACTAATCTAAGTAAACCATTTGTAGGTTGATACCCAAACAGTATACACACACTATGGCTTGTTTTTTTGAGAATCCTGACAATCACAGCATATCAAAATCGACTTCAAATGGTTTGAGTTTTTTTTTTTTCCAATTGATGCTAGTGATACGAAAATGGCTCACTTCGCTAATAACAATAGATGTTACTCACCATATACTCACTCATTTCTGACAGCATTATCGACTAACATTTAGGGCTCAAAATAAGACTTTATGGTATTTTATATCTCTTCATTAACAGAGGAAAGATAAACCATTGAGCTTTTTTGATCTGTTACAAGGAAAGCCTGAAGAATGGGTTGAGTGCAGAGCAGCCATATACATCTCAGCCAGATTTTCAGCTTAGTCCCGGATTATCAACAACACTGGGCTTTTTCAGTAAATAATACTCAAG
Organism: Pimephales promelas; assembly: GCF_988280905.1. NCBI lineage: Eukaryota > Metazoa > Chordata > Actinopteri > Cypriniformes > Leuciscidae > Pimephales > Pimephales promelas. The sequence continues at coordinate 39,173,532 of NC_142772.1, forward strand.
TAATCGCTGTTTGGACAGGTGGTGGGATATGAGAGAACAGAGCATTGTTTTTTAAATTGATATATATTAGACAGTTGTCCCTGCTAACCAACTTGTTGCATAGAAATCTTTTATTTTTTATATCTCTCATAGCGCTCATTGGCCACATATTAAATTACATTTGGTAAGTGAGTCAAACAGTCAAGTCAACCCATCATTATTGCAAAAAATAAAGTGGTAAGTGATCAAAATGCAAAAAAATGTTATGAATGATATAGCTTAATTTTCATAACGTTTTTTGAATCAATCAGTTGGCTGTCAGGTCAGTTGTTCTAATGATTTGCTTCTTAATTAGCTTCTGTTAAACAAATGAGACTGGCCAGATGTTTTAAATCCTCTGTGACTGATACGAAGAACTTTCACATGCCCACTGGAATGAACTACAGGATGCAGTCTGGAGAGGTTTGTGTCAGTTCTTGTGAAGGTGTGAGCAGGGGGTGTTTGAACACTGTCCTCCAGATGCTTCTGTTTTGTCAACCTTTTACAGCTCTAAGCCATGACAACATGTTTTACTGCATGGATGATGAACCTTAGGTCGGTTTGATTAATAACCATGTTAAAGCAATAATCTTGCCATTTTTGATCAAAATAGAGAATAGTTTGTTTCACTGGAGGTTGTAGTTATAGGAGTAGTTCACTTTTGAAAAAACTTTTGCTGATAATTTACTCACCCCCATGTCATCCAAGATGTCCATGTCTTTCTTTCTTGAGTCGAAAATAAATGAAGGTTTTTGATGAAAACATTCCAGGATTTTTCTCCATATAATGCACTTTTCTGGACACCAAACAGTTCAAGGTCCAAAAGACTCTTTTAGTACAAACTGCAAACTGTTCAAAGGGCTTTAAACGATTCCAGACGATGAATAAGGGTCTTATCAAGTGAAATGATCGATCGCTCATTTAAAAAAAACAAAAAACAAAGTTTAAGTTTTATAAGCTCAAATGCTCGCCTTGCTCTGTTCTGTGATGCGCATTCGTTACTCTCCTGTTCGAACTCGTTCATCAAAATTAACGAATCTTTTTCCGAGTCAATTCGTTCGTTTTGTTTGTTGAATGAATCAAATGACTCAGAAAAAGGTTCATTCATTTTGATGAACGAGTTCGAGGAGAGTCACGAACGCGCATCACAGAACAGAGCAAGGCGACCATTTGAGCTTATAAAACTTAAACTTTGTTATTTATTTTTTAAATGAGCGATTGTTTCGCTTGATAAGACACTTATTCATCGTCTGGAATCGTTTAAAGTCCTTTGAACGGTTTGCAGTTTGCACTGAAACTGTCTTTTGGACCTTGAACTGTTTGGTTCCCACTGAAGTCCATTATATGGAGAAAAATCCTGGAATGTTTTCAACAAAAACCTTAATTTCTTTTCAACTGAAGAAAGAAAGACATGGACATCATGGATGACATGGAGGTGAGTAAATTATCAGCAAAAGTTTTTTCAAAAGTGAACTACTCCTTTAAGAAGTGAGACTAAAAGTAGACGGCCATATAAAGATATAGGGCAGGTATGATACCATATGAGCAAAGTATCAAATTCTTAGTCATTTTATATACATTTAAGAGTGTATCACAATATAGTTAATACAGGGACTTGCAGAAAACAAAATGAGGTATGTATAGTGGTTCAGAACGTTCAAACTGGAACTAATAAGACCCTGTAAAGATCTAGGGGTGGGCAGTGTGACCAAAACATCACATTATCAGCCTTTTAATGTTAACGTAATGGTATACATCACAATATAGTTAATTTTTGGAATTGGAGAAGACAAAACAAGCTATGTATAGATGTTCAAAGTGGAATTAATGGGACCATTGGCCAGGATAATTATAGGCCTTTTGACTTTATCGCACATAACCAAGATAAAGAGGCTGGCTGCTGACAGTTTGAGATTTATAATGGTACATTAATGGTGACATGGGTATTATTCAAGGTCGGTCTGTTGGTCTGCTTTTCATTATGGAGACCTGACTAAGGCAGACAGCTTCCACAGGGGCCTTGTAATGATCTTGAATGGTTCATGTGGTTTAGCAAATGGAAGAGAAAAGTGTCATTTTTCCAGCAAAGGGTTTCAAGGACTGTATAAGGAAAAAAACACGTATCCAAAGAGACAGTTATAAAGAAGTCTGTATCTATGATATAGAGCAATGTAAAAAAAGATGGAGGCATCCTGTTTTGTTTGAGAAACTAGTGGCTGATATTAATCAATGACTGAATCATTCATTTGATGAACTGAAATAGATTCATTAACTAATTCATTCAAACCATCGATTCCCTAGATATGCTTCGAGGCATCCATTTCACACTATTTTTCAGTCTCTTTATTGAAGGGTAGACTGGTTACTGAATGTGCCCCGGGATAATGAACTGATTATGTGTGTGAAGAGACACAGAAGACCCTGAGAAAGACGCTCCTGAAAGGGAGAGGGAACGAGAATAATAGGGACTTAAAAGTGGTCTTGAGATAACATTCACCATGTCAGTAGGCTTGCAGCAAGCAATAATTACCCACTGGGAATGGCAGACCTGTGCTTGTTCAACAGTGAACTCTTCAGTCACCTCAAAGGACGGCCTTTGTGGGTGTGTGTGAACCTGAGAGGGTGGCCGTACACAGGGCCACCACACTCTGGGGTCCTGCCAATGTTCACTCCCACTTTCAATCCAATCAGGATGTCGGATGAAATTACCAGTCACAATGGTGGCAATGTGAGATCAACTTTCACCAATGGAATGGAATAGAACAGAATGAAAATGAATGGAAGTAAATTGCTTGGAATGGCACTCTGTATAATGGAATGAAATAGAATAGTGTGGAACACATTATGTGTAACAATAGAATGCAATGGAGGGAATTGAATGAAATAAAGGAGACAGGAAGGACGGTAAGATCTGCTCGCATTGTAATGCACCACACAACTCTCTCGGTCCGTGGAATCTAGCCGTATTATGCTTAATTCCTTGAATTAATTATTTTTCTGGTAATTAATGCACTCTGAGGGAGATGATCAGTGAGGGTGAACGGGAAAGATAAACAGACTGCTGCTGTTTTAGGCTTTCCTCTGTCTTTTTTTCCTCCGTAGGGCTATGCTGTGTTTGTTTTAGTAATGGAGTCATTATACTCATGGTAATTACCTGCTAATGGTGCAGGATCAAATCCAAACCAAAAACACTGAAAATAATCAACCCTGTTAACTAAATGTCATTTAGACTGAGAGTAAGAGCATTATTGGGAGGTTGTCGGTCGCTTTTAACGGGGGGCGGCACAAAACATTGAGTGATTTGGATAATGTAAACTGTTCCCAACGTCCTTAAGGTCATTTTTGCTTTTACAAATGTTAAATTCATTTGCATACATAAGCAAGAATGCTTTGACTTACTTGTTTTGCTGACTTGACATGAATACTGCTTTTGTTCAGATTCACTTTAGTTTTGAAACAGTGTCAAAAATAGGTTGCAAGACCCTATTTAGTTGGTATATCATTCATCTTGGTAAAAAAGTTTTACTTACTGACCCTAAAATTGAACGGCATTTCTAAGCCACATCAGCTCATCCTTAGGTGAGGGCTTAAAGAGATAGTTCACCCAAAAACAAAAATTCTTTCATTCATTACTTACCCTCATGACGTTCCAAGCCCATAAGACTTTCGTTCATCTTCTGAACACAAATGAAGATCTTTTTGATGAAATCTAAGCTTTTTGTCCCTCCATAGACACCTATAAAACTACCAAGTTAAGCAAACATGCTTGAGCTTCCGTTTATTAGATCTGAGTTAATGAATGTTAATGTGAACAAAAGCCTAAATTCAGCCTAAGTTCATCATATAAAAAGTTCGTGTCTCTTTAGAAAATTTGGATTTGGATTAGTTTTAGGTTCTCTTATTTGAAGCATGAAAGTGTCGTCAGTTGCGTAGCTGTAAATGGAGGGACCGAAAGCTCTCAGATTTTATTAAAAAAGATCTTCATTTTTGTATTCCAAAGATGAATGAAAGTCTCATGGGTTTGGAACCATATGAGGACATGATGATAAATAATGACTGAATTTTCATAGGTGGGGGTTAATAAAGGCTGAGAGAGTTTGCTGGAAGCTAGTTATTTTAGTTTTATCACGGATGGATTGGGTTTGGTGGACTTCCAAAAAAAATATATCCATTGACTCCCATTATAAGGCTTGGATGAGCCAGAACATTTTCTTATATGACTCCGATTGTATTCGTCTGAAAGAAGAATGTCATATACACCTAGAATGGCTTCTGGCCAGGGTGAGTAAATCATGGGCTAATTTTCATTTTTGGGTGAACTATCCCTTTAAGCCCCCCAAATTTGCCCTTGGCATTAACAGTCCTTATTCATTAATAAGGGCTACATTAAGATTGAAGGTAAATAATAAAATCATCCGGCACAGCTCATCCTGCTTGTTTCATCCCATGTCACCATGTACAAATAACAGTCAGTAGCAGTCTGTTTAACGGCATTAACACAGTGTTTTATAAACAGGATTTTAGATTTACACTATTGAGACTACAAAAAAATGTAAACCTCTGTGGTGGCAGTGCGTCTGTGGTTTAATGAGTCTTCGCTTACACTGGTATGAGGCATTTCTCATATCTCTGTAGAATGCGTTTACTCTGGACAAATCATCAAACACTTTGCTCCTGCCAAAGATGAGAGCTTAAACAATGCTTTCAGGCAATGTCAACATCTATTCCTGCACATCAGGTGGTGCTGGGGGACTTTTAGTGACGTAATGGGTACGAATGATTGTGATTTGCAATAATTATTCTGTCAACAAAGGATTCTTATCCTTTCACCATTGTTTAAAAACCTGCTGAATGAACACAGCTCAGGATATAGACCATGGAATCAGTCAAAATGGCCAGTCTTCTTCATACAGGTCTGATCTGACAACTTCTCTTCCCTTCCCCCAGCTAATGTCCTAATACATTTCTGCAGCAGATTATTTTGTATAATAGCATTTTAGCGACGACAAGCCTTACTGCCACATTTCTCAAAGGAACCCACAGTCATTTCTTTCTCTTGTTCGCCCCTCCCGTTTGTGTTCTTTCGTTCAACTCGTAGTTCACCCTACTTCTGCAATTTATCTTCCGCCCACTCTCTCAAGACTCACCAGCTCTTTGTCTTGCTCTCGCTCTCTTTCGTAGTCTATTTTTCTCTTGCACTCTCAGCTCATTTTTTATTCATATTCAGAATGGTTTCTGAAAGGAAGAACGGAAACTTCAGTGGTGCATGCGGGCGCTCAGCAACAAGGACATTTGCAGCACATACCCACTCACAGGCGCTGACAGACGCCTTTTTGTGTGCATGTACGCAAGCCACATGTAGCCTTCGAGCACTGATTTTCTTTCCCTGACTCTTCATCAATTGCATTAAAGGGATAATTGACTAAATAATTATATCACCCTCATGTCATTTCAAATCTGTTTGATGCCCTTTTTTTTCTGTGGAATACAAAATGGAAATTCTAAAGAATGTGCTGGTCGCTCTTTCCCATGCAGATAAAATGAATTGGGTGATTTCAAGTTTCAAAATAGGTTAAAATTGAAAATTGAACGGTATTTCTAAGCCACATCAGCTCATCCTTAGGTTGAGGGCTTAAAGAGATAGTTCACCCAAAAACGAAAACTCTTTCATACATTAGACTTTCGTCCCATAAGGCTTTCGTTCATCTTCTGAACACAAATGAAGATAAAATTTTCTTGATGAAATCTGAGCCTTCTGTCCCTCCATACACACCTATAAAACTACCACTTTGACATATCGTAAAGCTAATCCTTATGAATTGAGAGATTTAGTTCTAAATTTTCTGAAGAGACACAATCGCTTTATATGATAAACATATTTAAATTAGTCTTTTATTCACTTTTAAACATCGATCAGTGAACATAAACAGAAGCTCATGCTTAACACATGAGCATGAACCACATTGGTTCTTTATCAGGGTTCTGTCACTTCTGTCTAGTCTATTTTCTTGGTTTTGTGAGAGAGCCCTGACACCGTTTTGTCTTGTCTGACTTGTTTCATGTACTTTCATGTCATGTTTTGTCTTGTGCTGTGTAGCACGCAGCTTTTGATTTCACTTTATGCTTTTCTGTTGTCATGTTTTATGTGAGCGCGCGGCATATGAGTTCTCATTGGCTGCGTGTTCATGTCTCGTTTTGTGTGGGCACATGGCTTGTGATTTTTCATGTTTGGTGTGAGCACATGGCTTGTTGCCATACGCTCTCTTGATGATTGTCTAGCCCCTCCCTTCTTGTTACCTGTTTATTGATTAATTTTCCCCCCTTGGAGACACCCAACTAGCAAGTTAAGGTAAAGGAGTAGTTCACTTTTAAAAAAACTTTTGCTGATAATTTACTCACCCCCATGTCATCCAAGATGTCCATGTCTTTCTTTCTTCAGCCGAAAAGAAATTAAGGTTTTTGATGAAAACATTCCAGGATTTTTCTCCATATAATGCACTTTACTGGGAACCAAATGGTTCACGGTCCAAAAGACCGTGATGTAAGAGCAATGTCATCTGATTTTCAGTGAACAATGACACACAAAACTATCATATGGCTTTCATATAGACCACTTTTATGATATCTTTATAGTGTTTTTGTGTCCTTTTGGGTGAACTATCCCTGTAACATGGAAAGAGTCAGTAAAACCTTCTTTATTTGTTTCTTTGTTCTCTGTCTCTCTCTCTCTCCTTGTGTCTCAACTCAGGAAGGATTTGAAAGACAGTGCTCTCCTGAGACACAATTGTCTGTTCTTCCTGCTGTCCCATTGCTTGTAATCAGACTAACCCAACTCTAACTAGAGCTGTAGCTGAATGAATGGGATTGCACTTAAATACTTATTCAGCAAGCCAATCTTCTCTTCTCTTCTCTTCTCTTCAAAATTACTATCTTCATCATTTGCTTGGGGGGATTTTGTTATGTACTTTATCAGGGTTGAGTTTGGTTTTCTCTCGTCTGTTGAGAGGACTCAGTCTAGACTAAGAGGCTTTAGTAGCAAAAGACAGACAGGATTATAGTGTCTCAGTCAGGTAACTGAAAAGTTTAGATGTCACATTTGATTTCTTTATGTCTTATGTTCATTTACAGTACCATTTAAATGTAAGCAGATAATTATGTACCATGCGTGTCATGTATCATGATAAACCAATTACATAATATAAAAATGATTTACATACTTAGTTGTTCAGACCTAATGTCTCATCTTTATTTTGTTTTTTTTTACTAATATTAATTTAGTAATATTTGTATTTTATCTATTTATATCATTTTAAATAATAATTTATGTATGTATGTATATATATATATATATATATATATATATATATATATTATATGCATAGAAATACCTTTTTATCTGAATCAAGTTTTTTTCTGTAATAAAATTTCCTATGCAGCAGGTATGACTGTGGGACAAATTGAATATAAATATTTATATATATATATATATATATATATATATATAAGTATGTTTTTTAAGTAATTTAGTTGATAAGTTGAACTTGACTTGGCCAGGCTCAAAAATATTTTCATGTTATGAAAATAACTCTATCTCTTTTGCTCAGATAAGCTGAGGTCAGCGCGTGGCAGATTTAAGATAGACAGGCTTGTGTGTTTGTATTCATGATTTTTCTGTTATCTCTGTGTCCCAAGGGTTTATTATTCCTAATTATATGAGGTCCAAATGACACCCAAGTGAGCTTTTGTTAAGCCATTAAAAAGCGGGGAATCGCCAGGGTTTGGGAAGAGCATCCAGGAAGGGAAAGCCACACTCCTCTGAGGAAAGATGAGTGAAGCGTTTTTCCGGCTTGGCTATAGTGTGGAAAAACAGACTGTTCCTCTAAGTTAATTAATGACGTTGTTGACCGAAGGTGACACAGGAAACACTGCCGTAGTGAACTCTGCTGAGTGTGTGCATGTGACTGTTACTGCTTGAGTTGCCTTATTCTTATCTCTTGATATTTTTTAGTGCATCAAATCAGCTTGCATCAATCTCTGTAATAAAAACAATGTTTGTTCTAAGAGCTAAATGTGTTGTATGACTGATATGAATTGCAGTAATATAGGCTAAAAAACTGTCCTCTGGGAGTCGTTATAAAGTGTTTAAGGTGTTAATACTTTACAATAGTGTTTCATTTTGTTAGAATTGTAATCGTCTGTTGTAAAATAAATCGACAGTGCGTTAATTTTAAAAGGCGAACAGAGAGCCGCAATCAAGGCATTTGTAAATCAGAAAGTAAATCAGCCGTCCTTCCTACAGGATTCGCTGGCTCTGATGGTCGCTAAGAAGATGGAACGCAATGAAAACCTCATTATTTTACTACTTCTTCCATACAGTTGAGTTCTGTTGACAACTATGCGTAGCTCAACATACGTCACTTACTGCATTGCTCTGATTCGTTGTAGGTCCAATTGATTGATTGATTGATTGAGGGTTTTTTTGGTCCCACTTTACAAAGTATTAAGCGGCTTTTAGTATGTACTTACATCAAAAAATAAGTAAATATGCTTATTGTGTTCATGTTGTATTGTACAACACTTTTGCTGCTCTTGAGATGTGATATGGGTAAGGTTAGGGGCAGGTGTGGGTAGGTATAAGGGTAGGTTAAGGTGTAAGCCAAGGGACAATTCTGTTTACATGATGGTATTTTTAAAATATTATGAAAAACTGTATATACACAATAATTTCATTGTATTAAAATATTAAATTCAATGTAAGTTCATAATACTTAAAGCCACTTAATATAGAGTGGGACCTTTTTTTTCCTGGTTCGGTTAAGACAAAGTCCTTTTAGGCAAGTCATGCCACTCAGCGGCCATCTTGGCAACACCTCCGGGTAGCTGTTTTGGACTAACAAGACCAGACTCCTATCTAAATGAATGGGCAGAGAGTCAGAACTGCACTTTCAGTGGTTACCGGGGCATAAAAACTGCTTGTATAGAAACAGCAGTAAAATGTGATAAAAATCGCTGAAAATATTTGATGACTTTGCCCCAAAATGTTTAAAAGTTCTTTTCTCAGGTTATAGGCTAGGTTTACTACGCATACGCAATGGTTCTCGTCTCCGTTGTCGCAGACATCAACTGTGCGCATGCGTCAGTGGAAACAGACGATAGGCTTGCATGTTTCCCGGCTTGACTGTTAAAAGCAGATGATTGGCTTTCCAGCAGGAGGGGCGGGGCATGTTCATACAACCGCCATCTTTGGCGTTACGGGTTTTCCCTATAGTTGTATTGAGGATTGAGGAAGTGGTTAAACTTAAGACCATATTCTATAAAAAAGGTTGAGGCACGCCTCATAATTAAAGCCCTAAGGACTATCAGACACACATTGACTAGAATATGAGTATAAAGAAGTCATAGTTAACCAACTATGTTACCAAATGAGACCTAATAGTAAAGTGTTACCTTTAAGGCCAGTCCATGCTTATATAAGACGTTATTTAATGTATGGGGTTTAGTGAGAATAACAGAAAAATATCTAATCAGTTCAATGCTCATTATCTTGATTGGAATAGCTTGAGAGTTTCAGGTCAGTAATTTTTGAAATACAGCTATTACTTGAATGCATAGCAATCATGCAATGAGTCAGACATTTCTAGATTGATTCCATTACTTTTCTGCTTGTAGACGTCTAAGAAATAAAAGCATTAAAAGCTCTATTTGCTTTTTAGATTGATAAAGTTCACCTTGCATGACTGTGTCAAGAGGTATGTTCTGTTTTGGTCATGTTTTTTTGTGTTTTGCTTTTGTCTTCCTTGTCTGCCTGTTTGACTCAGTTTCTCAGATTATCATTCTGGGGTGCGTTCCCTGAAGCTAACTATGGTCACAAGTTCTGTCATTACCAACACAATTCAATAGAAATTACTACCATAGTTGGCTAACGATGGAAACAAACCCCCTGTTGACAATTAACTCATTTGTCCCTGTGTATAACCGCTTTCTGTTGTTTGTCCTGTCTAAATCAATGTTGTGGTATTGTTTGAAGTTCGTTTCCATGAGTGCTTTTGAATTAAAGACCTTACGTATTCGTCTTTGTGCGCTTACTTGTGTACAACAACTCGTGACAGTATGACACAATTTTACAATTTAAAATAACTTTTTTTTAAATTATATTTTATAAAAGATTCCTGTGATGACAAAGCTCAATTTTCAGCAGCCATTATTCCAGTCTTTATTGTCATATGATCCTTCAGAAATCATTCTGATAATGATTTGGATCAAGAAACATTAATCAGGAAGCATCAATTAAGAAACATAATAAACACTCTTATTAGCAACATTGAAAACAGTTATACTCTTAAATATTTATTTGGAAATCGTGATGCATTTTCTTTCAGGATGGATTTTTTTTGTTGTTGTTGTAATATTATAAATCTGTTTTAATGTATCCTTCATTTTTTAATAAAACAAACAAACATTTTAAAGCTATGTAGCAGAAAAAAATTAAGATACAAATGTGATATGAGAACAATATTCCAATAAAAATGTCTCCAATTCTTAAAGTCCTCTTCTAGCAGTTCAAATAAATTGTCCTATATTTTTAGTAACATAATGCTAGCCAAATATAGTTGCTTTAGCACATTGGCTTGTTCAGTGTATCTTTTTGTAGATGTGGCTATAGATAGAAATGTTTTTTTTTTTTAGAAAGCTGTAAAAAAAAGCTGTGCAGTGAATCCTCCCGTTTTAATACAAGATGCAGGACTCATAATCCAGTAAGGATTGGTAAGGGGATCTGAGGAAAAACAAGCATTGCCAAATGCACATACAGTAGTATGGAATATCATGCTCAAGAACAATTCTATTGTAATGTGCAGCACATACTGTATGTGATGGGATTACTAACTGTTCTTTCAACCTATTTTTGTTGGCTCCCTTTCGCTCTCCATACCTCCTTCTGTTTCCCCAGATGAATAAAAGCATGAGGATTGAGGGTAATGGACTATGTAATATTATAAAGATTACAATGAGGCACTTCTCTCCAATCCCTCAGTTTAAGCTTCCCTGTAAAACCCGATGGTCTTATTGTGCTGTCCATAGAAGCATTACAGTCACTATTAGCTGATATTAGACATTTTAATTGAAATAGCTTCTAGTGTCAGCACAATGGAGATACGATTAGACATAGATATTCCCTTACCTTTGCAGTCTAATACATTCTAAATATATATTTCCCCTTTTTGTCTAGATACCTATTTTTAGGGTTTAAACAGCTACAGTATATCTCATTTCCTACCATGCAGTTTTAATGCCATATTTTCATGACATTTACTGTATGTCACTGTAATTTTTAGGTTTTGTTTCAAGCTTAATGTATTTTCAGAAGGCTGTTAAGTGCAATAGAAAATCTATTTAGATAATTAAAACATTTATCATTTTTTAGTTTTGGTGTACACCTGACCCAGCTAGCAATAGTCATCATTTCACCGTTTAAGGTGCTGTATGTAACTTTTTCACTCTACTAAAGCAAAAAATACCATAATATGTTTGCAGATATCTAGGAAACATGTAGCCTGTGAAAACCCAGACAATTTCCGGCAAATTTAGATTTGCTCTGCAAGTTAGTCTGGTAAAGAGCTCATTTGAACCCATTTCTAATCCGTCAAAATCGTGGCACCAATCAGAAATGTTGGGGCGGGCTTTACACAATGATGACAGCACAGTGAAGGTGAAGCAGATTTTGTACATTTACAAAGATGGATGCTGCTGAGGAACTCGGGGTATGACGGTTATACACGTCATTAGAACTCTATAAACACAAACCATGTTATTAAAATATTTTTTTCACAAACATTTTTTAATCATAGAGAATGTTGCACGATGCACGAGCACAAAGGTGTATGCGACAAAAATGACGCGTTTGGTGCGCAAGACTGTCAAGACCCTATTTCGCTTGGCTGTGTGCACGGCTGTTTTTAAATCAACAGCGCGCGCGGAGTCGAGTCCGAGGATGAACGACTTCAAGCCGAATCTACCCGAGCATGTACGTCTCATCACCACACCAGTACCCAGTTTGCGCGTCTAATTTGCAACGTTTTTTTTTGTTAAGGTTTTGTTTACTGTGTGTGATTTATTTAATGGAAAGCACATTCACTTCTAGTTGTCTTGCTGTTAATTTTAAATGAACGTAGAGCAACAGACGAACGCTCTGCATACGTCATCTCCTTCGTCGCTCTGATTGGCTTTAGGTCTATCCAATTGTGTCCAGAGGCATTTGAGCCACATCCGTTGGTGACGCCCCTTTGGAAATGATTTGTCTATGAAGCTTTGCCAGACCATAAAGGCCATTGCACACTGATTCCGAAATTCACATCCGAAAATTTTGCACTTAAAAAAAATTCGACCTCACGTTATGTCAATTACGCTTGTACACCGCTTCTGAAACTTTCGTCCGTCATAAAAAAATTTGGATGGGGTTCGATTTTCTGCGTTTTTCGCATCCACAGTCAACATATTGAGAGGTTTTTTGACAGTTCAGGAACGGGGGGGAGCTCGTTCCGCACATCACTGCACATGCGCAGTCCTTTCGGTTTCAGTTTTCAATTCAATCAAGTGTTTATTATGTTCTCTCGATCAGATTAGAAAAGGAATAAACCTCCCCTTTTAATTGGATCGAAATTTCAGATCAAATAAGAATGAGGTGATTGAGCAGCCAATTCGATAACTAATGTATTATTTAGGCTCCAGAATCGCAAGCAAAGCATCAAACTGTTCCACTGACATTCTGAAGTAAATTTTGAATCGCTAGGGATAAGTTCGCAACTCCTTGATAAGGAGTAATTTGCGCAATTTCAGGATTGGATGGACCCAATATTTTGTCTTTCTTCTCTTTTCAATAAGAGGGAGCGCAACAAAATCATCCCCACTGCTTGACAAATCCATTTTGTATTTTTGTGCGTTTTTTCCCGCAAAGGTTTAATAAATACGCATCGGATTCAGTGTACAAGGTTTCAATGCGTGACGATTTTTTTAGTCTGGCGATCACGAAAAAACGCATACGAAAATTACGTACTCAGTGTGCAATGGCCTTAACTCACTTACAACTGAGAATGGTCTGGTTTTAACCAGCCTAGGAAACATGCTGAGTTCATACTCGTTTTTTTTCCCTGAAAAACACTTCTACAGCCAGTTATTTTACTTTGAAATGTGCGTTCTGTGTTGGAATGTCTGTTTATGTTTTTGTCTGTGGGATCTCACCCACTGCCAGTTCACCCAATAGTGTTTCGATGCCAGTTGGCAGGAAACAGATTATTGCAGCCAGCAAACAAACTGGGTCAGAGATTGCAGATTCTATCAAACCTTAAAAGCCTCAGTATCCATCAAAAAATCTCTATGAATGAGAGCACACAAATAAATCAACTAATCAACTTACAGTGTGTTAGTCTCCTCAGCTTTCATTGTCAATTGTGCTTGTTCCTGTTGCGTGTCCTTAAACTGGCAACCCGCTTGAGCGTCGACTCTGAAGAGGAGGGGGCGGGAAAGCAACGATCTCCAATATTTTGAATTTGTACTGCTGTACCGATTTCGACCACTAGCTGTCATTCTTACAGACTGCACCTTTAACTATAGACCCGATATTGTCCGGCTATTAGTAACCCACTTCTAAAAATGACCTTGAATTTGGATACATGTCATTTTTGCCAAAAATAAAATGTGAGATGAATGATATTCCATAATGTAAGCAAAGTCAACAGTGATTATAAGGTGTTTGGTTTCATTTCTTTGACATATTTGTGTCTATTCTTGAGCTATGGTTAGACATCTATTAAATTTTCACTGACAGCACAAATTTTGCCTTGTTATAGCCTAGACATCTGGGCTGTTTTTGGACGGCTATTAGACGCCTTTTAAATGCAAAATTGCTTGTTGGAAACCAAGTCTCACATCAGAGTATTAAACCATTTTCTGAACTCAAGTGCACACAAGCAGTTCATTTACGGTATTGGGAAAAGACACACTTGTCAATATCTCAAAGAGGTTGTCTTGAGCGCTCAGATAGCCCACTTCTCTCACCTGCTACATCAAGGAAAATGTCCTTAAGTGGTGTGTAAACCCTAGTAGCAGGATCAAATGGAGGAGAGGAAATCCCTGCAGATTCTCTCTGAGAAATTGTTATGTGGCTGCCAGGTCGTTTGAGCAGGCACACCAGTAATTAATTGCAGTTGGGCATAGAGCCAGTAACAGACACATGCTAAGAGATCAGACATCCCTCTAATTAAAATGACTGGCATGAAAACAGCAGGGTGGGGCAGCTTTTGTGTGCCTAAAACAGGCTTTAGCCATGTAACTTATCCAGTAAAGAGATATGATGTCAAGTGCAGTTCATGGGTGTAGGTTGGGATATATGTTCCTAACAAAGTAAAGAAGTACTTTCTATTAAAGTAAATGTATTTTTAATGTATAATTAGTTAATTAATAAAGAGTAACCAGGGAAGCCATCTTGCACACTATTGTCTGAATGTTTATATGTGGCGTATTTTGCTCGTACGAATTTTCTGTGCACTGTTTTCTGTAACTTAAGGCCACACTATGGAGAAAATATCTGATGAATCTTCGAGAAAAAGCAGTTTGCCCTAGTTTTAGTTATTTGTCCTATTGGTAAAATATACATTTTAAACTTTTAATTGTTGAACATATGCATAAAGTAAACTCCTTAAGCCAATATCTAGAACATAAGAAATGTTTGGATGTTTTTATTCTGTGCACAAAATACATGCTTACAGTATATAAACACTCATTGTGCTGATGAGCTGACAATTTCACCTGTGTAGGCGAAGGCATGGTGCATTTGTGGTATATCAAATAAAATGACATATAGTAAGTAAAATATGGTCTGGTATGTTGAAATGTGACAGTAAACCAGAGTCTAAATACACAAAGTCAATATTTAGTAGATCACTTGGGCATTCATTGCAAATGTAAGTGCTTGTCAATGTCAAAGTTTAAAAAATGCTGGTCCATGGCAAGATCTTGTGGCCTGTAGATTCTAATGTAAACATCATTACGGTAGCTGTGGAATTCAGCCTTTAATCTGAAGTGAAAGCCGTCGCTGCTGAACAAAGAAAACATGAGGAGGCAGAGTGAGGGAGAGACAGAGAGAACGGCCCCTGTGGTTCTGGGGTCATGGCCCTTAAATGGGGAAATGCTGATGCTGTCATTTTTAACACACTACATGAGGTCCCGCTCTGAACTTTTGGCAGGGATTGGGGAATGCTTTTTACTCAACTAAAGATAGTTTCATGTGTGCTCAGAATAATGGTAATCTCTACTACAAAATAAATCCTAAACAAATAAATTTTCCTTCTGTCAGTCAGAAGAATCAGCTTCTGTTGTAAGTCATGATTGTTATTTCGGCAAGACAATTTCCTGTACCCGAAAATACAATGATTTTAAAATGAATAAAATTTATTTAATGATTTATGACAGCAATAGCATAAAACTAAATGTCGATGTTTTCTGGTGAATGTGAGTGGTGCTTTGCAAAAGTCTCATCTAGAGTGTTGATTTGATAAGATGTACTGGACAAATGATATATTGCCAAGGTTTACAGTCTGAATGCAATGGTGACAGCGTGGGTGGTCCCACAGGAGCTGTGGTATTTTTTATTTACAGTTGGGCATGTGCAGGAAAGGGCCTGTAATGGCACTGTGGCGCTCTGTGTGCTGATGCGCAGTGGCTTGCCTCCTCTAGCAGTAATGGAGTGGGTATTTATGGAAAAGCCTGTGGACTGTAACCTGAGGTCATGGCCCTTAACTCAAGCAGCCAAGATTAATTCTGACATGGTTGGCCCATGAGTCTCTCCTACTGAACCTTTTTCAACTTATTTGGTGTGAATGTGAAAAACATCCATCAAAGAATGCCAATCTGGTCAAACCACTTTTGTCTATTTTTAAATATCCTGCTACCCTGAGAACGTCCTCCGAGTGAATAACGCTGTGTGAAGATATCAGTGTTAAGAATTACCACTGTGAAACAGTTTGACTCTTTGTTTCCCCGTTTTCTAGTATTTTGGTTTAGTCCTGTTCTGTTTTCCCACCGCTCATCGATTTCCATGTCGACCATCATCAGTTTATCTTCATCACCTGTGTCTTGTTGATCACCTTCTTCTGTATCACCTGGTTTGGTTCGTTAGTGTCTGTATTTAGTTTGCTCAGAGAATGTCTAATAGGCTTTATGCACAACTTACTTCCGCATTCTCTGTAAAACAGGTCGCATCGCTTCCGGTCCAGGTCTTTTGTATGTGCTTCATGAAATTTTTTGCGGTTTTACTCAAGATAACTTAAAAGGAGCGAACAAAGATTAGCATAACCAATATCCCTCACATGTGCAGATTGATATTTAAACGTTTTAT
Source organism: Pimephales promelas (assembly GCF_988280905.1). Classification (NCBI taxonomy): domain Eukaryota; kingdom Metazoa; phylum Chordata; class Actinopteri; order Cypriniformes; family Leuciscidae; genus Pimephales; species Pimephales promelas. The sequence continues at coordinate 39,189,940 of NC_142772.1, forward strand.
ATTTTTTATTCTTCACAGTAACGTTTAGATATTTAAATGTAATAAAACGCCAATAACAAAGTGAACTAGGTAGGTTAGCTGATTACCTTAAATATCCATAGATATCGTAGTCAGTTCTTACGGCCGTTAACACTTTCTCTGACAAGCGGATGCGATGAGACCCGTTTTCCGGTTTGGTCACGTGACGCACGGCATAAAGCCTATTGAAGAGAACTGGCACTGGCTGGTTACTTCCGGTTTCTGGGCTGGCTGCAGTAACACGTCTCTATCCATGCGGGGGCGCTCGCGGTCGAGTGCAGAATGAATGGGAGTCAATGGGGTTTCACCCCCAGAAATCCACTTTTCTCAGGATGTAATTTTTTGTCAAGTAATTTGACAGTTGCATTCAAAAGGGAGGGCTAAGATAATACACTCAGCTGAAAATTGCATTTTTAAGTTCATTTATCTGTTCTAAAAATCCGTTCAAAAATGTGATGACGTCACACAATAGCAGAATGCTAGCGTGTTCCGGCCAACAACGGCCTAACCTGTAAGACATCGAAAGGACATAAGTACTCGTTCATTCGACTTTTGGCCTATAATCTATATTGAACTTGCGGAATCAACAATAAAATCTATGCTGATTTAACGAATAGCAGGTGAAAGAGACACATTTAGCCGTTTAGCCCCATAGACTCCCATTCATTCTGCACTCGCCCGCGATCACCTCCAGTGGAATTCTAATGGAACTGCAACCAAAATGATACACTATAGGGCTAATAGGAAGTGCCAAGGCTCTCCGTTAGACGGGCTCTGGTTTGCTTCTGTTCAGTATGTGTTTGTTGATTGATGTATATGTTACGAAGTGTTTTGCTGATCGTCTTCCCGTTTACCTGCCTTGACCTGTTTCAGTTCTTTGTTTGTAAAAGTTAGGCCCCGTTTACACGAAGGGAAAACGCAGATATTTCCCCTGCAGTTTGGCCTCTCGTTTACACGAAAACCCCGTTTTTATCACAGAAAACGATTATTTCTAAAAACTCCGGCCAAAGTGGAGATTTAGGTTCTCTCTTGTCGATTCTGAGAATTCTTATTGGCTTGCATGGCTTTATCCTTCTCCCTACACTGCCGCCAATAGGTTTGGCATAGTTATGATGGCGCTCGACGGCGTATTTATGCAGGTGTGTGCATGATGTTATATTTAAAATATTTGTTTCGCTAAACACCCGGCTTTCTGTAAACGTGGCCTAAATCTTTGATTTGGAGCTTTTTGCCTCAGCCTTATCTTTACCCGCACCACACCCGCTCCATTTATGTTTAAATATTTTTGTCTTTGTTTTTTATATTAGTGTATCTGTTTTGTAATTTACAATAAAACCTAACACATTTATTTTTTGTGAAATCATTTTTTGAAAAGTGTGCCTGCTTTTAATTACAGTACCTCGCTTTAAAATAAATGGCATTTGTTTTGAGATTTTGATACTGAATGCAATAACATTCATACACTTAACTGTGACTTTACAGTATATCTGGGGCCTCAATGCTTTTGATTGTAGATTTAATAGTTTAATATTAGTGTCTTTATTTTAATTGATCTGCACTCATTACTATGTTACACTAACAAACACAATGTCTCCAAGCAGCAATGAGTTTTACCACAAGAAACACACACACACACGCATGCCTGGATCTACAAAGTTAAAAACATGTGCTTAAGGCAAATAATAAAAAAAAATAGCTTACACTAAGTGAAATCCTTGACACCCTGGTGTGCAGCATGAATTTAAATGAATTTTCCCTCTCTTTCCCTCCCCTCTCTGTAGGAACTGAGCTATATCTACACTGAATGAAGTCTGTGTGCTGCTGGTTTAGAATGTTGTCACGATAACATCAGCATGACTCCGCTCTGACTGCAGCAGGTGGGAGCCCAAGGGTCAGGTAACGGTGACATTGGGTCATTGTGAGCCCAAACACACACACTCTCACATGCACATTCACGTAGTCTGTAGTGAGATGTTAGCTACGGAAATTTCCGTTACCCTCAGAATAAGGCTGATTATGACTGCTTGTTTAAACACTCTGCCTGAATGTTTTTTTCCCCCACTGTGGACACTGGAGTCTTTGAGAAAACTGAAATGGACTACTTCCAAAAAAAATAAACTACTTACTTTACCAATGAAGAAAAAAAAATGTGTCAGATAATAAGACTTTTAGTTACCAGTTTCCTCAGTGTTTTTGACTGCATTCAGATTTCTGGTACAAATATTTTTCAAACGGATTTAAACAAGATACTGTAGATATTTTATAAAATTCACAAATGGACACAGGAAGTCTTAACAGTTTTTGTGAGATTTATGCTTAAAAAATAGACTTGATATACATTATTACGATCTGAATACGCATCATTTGCATTTTTTTCTCAGGCGAATTAATCTTATTTTAAGGATGTTTTGATATTTTACTGGAAAATTAGAAAAATATTTAGGAAAATTGCAGTGTTCGCAAAGCTACACGAAAAATAAGATAATGACATCATTCTGTGAAGCAAATGAATGAGTTTTTGGCACTGTGTATCCCTGAGTGATGTGATGTTGATGTAGATTTGTTTCAAGAAAATATGAGCTAAACAGAAAAACAAATGCATTTTAAATGAATCTTTTAATGTCTTAAAGATCAAATCACAAGATGAACGTTTTTATAATAAATATCAGCCTTATCGTCTGGAAATGTCTGTAAAAAGACAAACATCCTCAAGCCAACACAGCTTTTGGACATAATTAAGACATGACCAGCCTGTCTTTTTCAGTGTAGCTGTTGCGTAAACGTGTACAGGCTCTTATTGGCACATTTCTGCTCACTCCAGAGCCGGGCACTTAAAAGTGTCTCGCTTCTGTGTTTGATGGTTTGGGTGTTCATCAATCTGCTGCATGGTGTTATTGAATTCCAACTCTATGCCCTTAATCGCTCTCAGATATAGTGCTTTTCTTTGCTCAGAGACCTCATCAGTAATTACTTGGTTTCCATTAACTGTCATGTTATGTTTTTCAGTCTGTGAGTGAGGACTGAGTCAGGAATGAATCAGCGCTGCTTTTGATTGACGGACAGCTCGGTGAGAAACAAGGCCTCTGGAGAGCGAGAGTCCGATAACAGGAGTGAAAGCGTCCCCCCAGCAATATCATCTTTCAGTCTTCACTGCCACTCGTCTTTCACAACATGGCCCCTGCTGTGGCACCGGTCTCCTCTATCGCTGTGTCTTCGAGGACATAGAAAGACACCGGACACACAGCGTTCCTGGATACTGCCGCAGAGGAAAGCTGGGGAAGTGTTTTCGGGTCCGTAGCAGATGGACAAACTGTGTTAATCATCAGTACCTTCACCTTTACAACGACTGTTTCCTAGTTAGGTAATCGTTTTAGTGGTTCAAAGGTACTCGCGGTACAATGGACGTTTTAGGAAGGTGCTGTCTCTGATTTTATATGTTTCTGTGCAACATTAAAGGCCAATGCGTGTGGCTCGAGAGCCCATCATGGCCAAAACGCTGCTGAAGATCCACCGCTATTTCCGGCGTAAACCGGTACGCTTTTTCACCTTCATCCTCCTCTACCTCACCGCTGGCAGCCTTGTTTTTCTCCACTCCGGCTTCTCCAGCGATACTTCCACCACTAGCGCCTCTGGAAGCGGACGTGACCCACTTATATCCGAAGGTGGGGGCGGCACAGGTGGTGGGAGCTCTACCTCTGATGGTCTGGTGCTCCTGGGGAGGGTGTTTAAGGAGACACGGAGAGCCCCCCGGAGATTTGGACCACCGTGGATGAAGGAAAATAGAGCACAGGATGCACCGGAGTGGGCCAGAAGAGGAGTCGATCACACCAGCAGTTGGAGCCATGGAGCCAAAGGAAGAACCACCAAAGAGATGGATGATGGGAGAGGTAGGAACATTTCCCTCACCATGGCACCAAAAATGTAACATCTGTTTAACTTCTGAAATAGACAGACCATCCTGACCGGTTATTGTGGTAGATAATGACCTGATAATGACCTGAAAACTTAGAGAACAATGTATAGAAAGACTTTTGGACAAACCAGTACCAATGTATTTCCATTCTAGTCCAACCTGGTTAATTCTACACTACAAAAAAAATAATTTTCACTATCAGTATCTTTGTCTTGTTTTCAGTAAAAAATAATTCGACGTCTTTAATAGCCTGATTTTATGATTTTTTTAGAAGAATATCAGTAACCACACAGTTTCTGGTCTCATTGACTTCCATAGTATATTTTTTTCCTACTATGGAAGTCAATGAGACCAGAAACTGTCTGGTTACTGATATTCTTCTAAATATCAGAAAATCGGCTGAATAGATTCAAAAACGGTAAAACCCAACTGTTTAACTCTGGGGGAGTTGTAAAATGAGCCTATTTCCAAAAAAAGTGGAGTATCCCTTTAAAGTGGTCATGACATGAGAAATCAAATTTGCCTTAATCTTTACCTAATATGAAAGGTCTTTGTTCCATTAAAAAATCCTGCAAGTTTCATAGCTTATAACATCCTAAAAACACGGGTTAAACACGGGTTAAATGCATTTGTATTTGACTGCCCCAGAGCATGACATTGATGAATAGGTATATATATCGTCACACTATAGGCTCCGCCCACTGGCATTCAGTCACTTGAAACACTTTGGAAATAAACATTTGTTGAAGGATAAAGCAGTCAGCTGTATTGGATCTGACTGCAACTGTATCACAAACCATAAGTAAATTATTTCATAGTGCATTTTCTGTAAATAAGGTTTTATATGGATAATGTTTTTAAAATACTTACGCATTCAATATTGAGTGGGCGTTGATGCCGTTTCCTACGCAATGATGTTAGCCAATCATAACAAAATAACAATGGCCGTTTACTGACGAGCCTTAAAGGGACTTTTTATGTAATTTGTTATCTAAAATAAATATTTTTATTCATAAATATGTCCTCAGTGGTGTACAAATACCTCTGACAATTATCCTCGTAAAATATATAACATTAGCCTTGTGGTTTTTGGATATTTTACTGCAAAAATCCTACACATTGTACCTTTTAATTAGAACAACACTTGAATGTTGGTAAGTTTCATAAAGAAAGCCAACATTTTAAACACAAAAAGTTGAGAAAAGCTCATTTGTGTCAAAAGACTACGCCTTGATCAGATTCAGAACGATGATCAAAACACAGATGGAGTAACACCAACACCCCCAAAGCTTCACAATACATGTCATGACCCCTTTTAAACAAGATACATTTATTTGAGAAGAAAAATTAAGTCTTGGTTTTAGACTTTACCAAAGCAGTTTACCCAACCAATTTTTTTTTTTTTTTTGCACCACCATAGCCAAGACACTCACCTGCCAAAGTGAGTGAAGCTAATTTATAAGTGCAGTCTCTCTGGTAAAGCTGACTGACCATGGATGTAATTCTGCTTAAGCATTTTCCACACTGCTGTCAATGCTGGTCTTTTCATACACAGGATTGCCTCATTTAACAGAATACCACACTTTCTCACACAGACATGACACATGTGGTTGTGTGTGTAAAAAGAAAGTGATTAATGTTGCACTTCTGTCATGATGCAAACCACAAACCACAGTTCTCCTTGCAATGATAGGAACCTCAGACACTCTCAGTGGAGAAAGAGTCTTAATTGAATGTCTTAAAGCTGCTTCAAATCAGCTTTTTTGGGGTTAAAAATGTTTTCGGGAGATTCGAGCATATTGTGGACTATATGAGTCATTACGTCACATCTGTAAACACACATCTGTACACATAAAGAAGAGTCTCGGTTAGTTGACTATATGATATTGAATCATTACATCACATCTGTACAGACACATCTGTACACATAAAGAAGAGTCTCGGTTAGTTGACTATATTGAGTGTGAGGATGTTGGAGGTAGAGATTTATAGCCTTTTCTCACAGCACTTGATATAATTAAACTTACGGTATCAATTTGATGGCGGATTTGATGAATTTCATCAAAATGGTGAAATTTACCCATCAATTATTGCACACCACCTCAGAAAATAATAATACGATTTAATAAGAAATCATTTATTATATATTTAGTAGGCTACATTTAATTAATCACATTGTGCTTTATAACTGCAAACAGAAGCATAGAAACTGAAAGCATACCTGAGGTGAATTTAGCTGAAAAAAAATCCTATTTATTTTAGTCAAACTTCATGAAGAACACACGCATATACACGTATATAAAAGATTAATTATGATTTATAATTATTTACTTGCATATATTATATCATCATGCTAATCTTTATGACTCAAGTGCTATATGGCGTTTCAGATTAGCATTTCAGAAGTGCTCGGGGTGTAGTGAACACTGTGTGCCCTGTGAAGCAGAACGCAGCTATTGATTAGAACGAGCTGATTGGCCCTTCAAGATGCGTGTCATTGGTCAGTTGTTGTCACAGACAGTCATGGATTGAAGGCCATGGTTGAAGCTCAGTGGAGTATGGTAAACCGCCTTAAAATGCTAAGCTGGCCGTTTTGGTGACTGTTGAAGTAAATAATGAATGCGTGTGTGTGTGTTTCTTCTTCTAACGCTAGAGTAACACATTTGAGAACTGTTGTTAGTTCATAGCCTTTGGCAGATGCTTCATCTCTCCTAAAAATATTTTTTTTGCTGAACAGTAGGCACGAGTCTTAAAATCTGTTTTTTAATGGAAAAAGCAGAAGCATGTTTTTATAATGAAGACAAAAAATGTCATTGATACATTTAATAAAACCCAATTTGAGTGATTCCAATGAAAGAATTTTTGGTTATCCTAAATAAGTTTAACAATATTCACATTTATGGGTTAGCCATGTGCAAATGAGAATCATTCTTTGAACTAAAAGCTTCTTCTTTTAGGTGATATCATTAAATATACATGATGTGACCTCCATCATGGTTTAGTAGGAAAGTGTGTTTGATGGTGTTTGCTGAAGGTCTTAGACGTAGAAAGCTGAAACATGCCAGCTATGTATACAATGCTATGTTTTTTGCTAACAGACTCCAAGTATCACTTTTAAATCAACATTTGATGTTATCATTCCTATATGTCCGTTGACGAAAACTATAACGTAACAATAACTATTATGACAACTACACTACCTGTACTATTCTAAAGTTTGGGGTTGGTAAAACATTTTTTAAAATGCTTTTGAAAGAAGCCTGACTAACCTTAGTGAAAAAAAAATCTATACCAAAATGGATTTTAAACACATGTATTTCATAAGTGTACTACAAATCCATTAACATATTTACTGACATATGCTTGAGAATTACTGATATAAATATTATGATTCAACTTTATTTGGAGCATTTCTTTACTGCACAATGCATATTTATTAATATTAAGCCTAAGTGTTTTAATATCACCATTAGTAAGCGTAGTATGATCTCTGTATATATCAGTCTTTAAATACAAGATATTTAAAGTGTACCTGAAGTATACTTGCTGTAGTTCCATTTCAGCACAATCAAATACTGAGTATATCTTTAGTTGGTCCTCAGCATTTATTTTGAATAAGTGCATGAAGTGCAAAATTAGTTGTTCCAATTTATTAGACTATAAGTATATCAATTTAGTGCACTAAAAGTGCAATTGCAGGGGTAATAGTATGTAAATGTATTTTTAGTATAAAATAAATGTATTTCAAATACATTGTAGCCTATTTATTTTTCACTAAGGAAGGCTGCATTAAAATACAATATAAAAACAGTAAAAACAATAATATTGGGAAATATTATTACTAGGGCTCTCAAACGATTAATCGCATCCAAAATAAAAGTTTGTGTTTACATTATATATGTGGGTGCACTGTGTATAATTATTTTATATATATAAATACACACACATGCTTGTGTATATTTAAGAAATATTTTCATGTATATACTGTATATAGATTTATATACAATTTATATTATATACAAATATAAATATATGTTTTTCTTAAATATACATGCATGTGTGTATTTATATCTATAGAAAATAATTATACACAGTGCACCCATGTATATAATGTAAACACAAACTTTTATTTTGGATGCGATTAATTGCGATTAATCGTTTGACGGCCCTAATTATTACAAATTTAAATAACTATTTTTCTATTTTAGTATATTTTAAAATGTAATTTATTCCTGTGATGGCAAAGCTGAATTTTCAGCAGCGATTACTTAAGCTTTCAGTGACGCATGCTCCTTCAGAAATCATTATAATAATTGCTAATTTGGTGCTTAAGAAACATTTCTTATTATCATTGTTGTAAAACATTTGTGTTATTATTTGTGTGGAAACCATGATTTTATTTCAATATTCTTTGATGAATAGAAGAAAACCCAGCATATTTTGGAAACAATCCTTGCTGAATATAAGTATAAATTTCTTTTTATAAAAAAAAGTGTATATTAGTGTCCACACACAATCATTTATGAAAACTGCCATTATTTTGAAAATTAAAATGTTATAGTTATAGTTCATGGTGTGCTGTGCAGTCCAAAGTAAAATCTGAAAGACTTTAGTCATGATTAGTTTAGTTTACAGGATGCATTTTGCAAGTTACTTAAATCATGGTGAACATTACACCAAGAAACAGAATGGGCCCCTTTCAAATGAAACCATATTCTCTTTGAAATATGGACTACATTCAGAAAAGTCCCACCACAGTACCCTGTGTGAAATCACTAGTTCACACAAAACCCCACAAAAAGCCAAAGGAAAGCCAATTAGTGGATTATGTGAGTCTCGGGTCATCACCTTTATCCATAGTGAGGTTTGAACAGATGGTTGTCAAGTGGGCTCTTGAAAAAAGTGTAACCCTCTAATAAAACACTGCATGTGTCACTTTTGACAGTCATATGTTGCATGACTTTAGCAATCAACCTCTCTGATAAGGAGAAAGCCACTGTATTGTAATTATGGAGATTGTATCTTCATGGTTGTAAAGGCACACATCCAATTAATGAATCTCAAAGGATGTCAAGGACAGAAACATGAGCTCAGGCCCCCAACATCCCTCACTGTAGTCTACGATGTCTGTGATATCGGCACCAGATGGTGTGGCAGTACGTAACAGAGTTGGAAATGCACGACTGTCACTGTCTTTTGGCTCACTGGCTCAGTTAGTATGTCTGACCTATGTCAGACAATTGCATCATTTCAAAAAATGAAGTAAATCTGAAGAATGAAGTCTCACAGAGTCACTTTTCCACACACAAAAAAAGAGAAGAATAAATGGAAAGGAAGTGTGAAGTTTCCGGTTTTTAATAGAAATACTTATTGTAACACATGTGGAAGTTAACTTTTACAACCCATTTTAATTTTGGGTGAAATTGATTTAAAGTAACTAGAGGAGGTTATATTTGGTCAATATTCATATAATATATTTATTATATTTAGATTTTTTTATTCACATTCACTGTTGAATCATTGTGAAGAGAGACATGTATTATTAAAGTGAAGGGGGGCAATTTTGGTGTCATGTTTCATTTTACTCTTCCATGTGTGGTCCCTGTCTCTACTCTGCCTCCTTCAGGACACTTTTACACTGTTTGTGACTGAAATAAGCTTTCATAATAATATTAGGAGACTAGAGCAAACTTTTAATCCAATATATATTTTGACAGTGCTTAACTAATTAACTCAATTAATAATAATAATAATAATGTAAATTCAAAGAACACTTAGTAGCTCAAAGCTGTACAAAAAAAAGTTAAATGTTAATAATATCAAATAAATTAGATGTTATTAATACAATAGTCAAATACAAAAGATGCAAAAGCAAAAAAAAGGCATATCCTTTCTACATTAAATAAAAAATATTAGCGTTTTTTTCTTCTTTTTTATCTTTTCTTTAATAGTTACAAAGCTTTAACCTGTCGGTTAAGAAAACAAAAAATATAGAAGCAAGAGTTTAAAAGTGTAAAAACAGAAAATTTGATTTTAATTTGATAGGCTATGATATTGAGGTTTATTCTTCTAATATATTGAAGTGAAACTTTTATAACTCCCTGTTCCCCTCCTCATTATTCTTCAAATATCCAGAGCAAACGGTTCATGCAGAGAGCTCATCATGTGAGTACAGCGAGCATCATTAACTCTGTAGTCGTGCTGCCTAGTGAGAGTTTCATCCAAGCA